>NC_136901.1:87462961-87524495 GCF_949606895.1 Notothenia rossii
CCCACCATTTTCAAGAAAAAGAGACAAAACTGACTTTTCCACCTTTTTTTGTAGATTTCTTTGTCGGGGGAAATATGTTGTTTCAAGATATCTCCTGTTTTCTCTTTATTTTACTGTGATAAATTGATTATCTTTGAATCTGTTGCATCTAGACTTGATTCAAACATATGTATGGTTCTGATGGTCTTTTTCATTCTGAGATTATTAGAAATGTTATTTGAAATAGTTAAGGAGATATTATTCTTCACAATACGCCTCTTGTTGTTAAAAACAAAAAAACATTAAAGACTAAAACCAACAATGCATATGTGCTCAGCTCCAAAGCTATTCTTCCTAGTGCACACATCTTTTAAAATGAGTAACAAATACATGGTGTAACTTTAAAAAAACTACTTTTCATCAATCATAGTATATCTTTATTTGACTATTTTTTATTAAAATACATTTGCACATCTGTTTTCAAGTGATTGCATTCCCGTCGCTCCTTCCCCTTTCCTACCCCCCACCATTTATAGAACTCTGACTTCTCCACATCTTCTTTTGGCAGATCTTTTGTTTCAGGGGGAAACTATGTGAGGTGATCGAAGTCAGGAAAATAAGACGGCTCCTCTTTTGAGGGGAAACAATGCATCTGCAGCCCGGGCTGAGCATTGATTCGTATTGAAGTTGCCAGAAGCTTTTGGTTTCTTTTCAAACACAGATCCATTCCCATGATGCACCTGGCTTTTGCTGAGACCAGAGACCAGCAAACAGACTCCACACTATGCAAAGTCCAATAATCAGCAGGCAGGAGATAGCAACCAGTGCAGCGCTGTCATTTTAAAGCATTATTGATCGTCTTTGAGATGGTGCCGATAACACAAAGCCAAAAAAAATAATGATGCAAGGACACCTGGCAAGGTAAACGCCAGGGACAAATGAAGCCATAAACTGTTGTGTGTGTCCAGCTGGCAGTCTAAAGGTGAACAAGAAGTTATCACTAGAATCAGGTTTATTCTAACATACCACATGTAAATAAGGCTGCTATAGTTTATACACCTAATATCATATGAAGGCTTAATATAATGCTCCGTTCTCACGATAGTAACCAGATCTAAACTTAAGAAAAGTAGCAAAACTGTCAAAAATATTACACTGCAAGTAATATTTTGCATTTAAAAGTAAAATAGGTATTTTCTGCAAAATGTCAAGCAGTTTCAAAAGTAAAAGGATGTGTTATGCAGAATTTGTGCTTTTTTACAACATTAAATTATTAAATAAATGTGATTGTTGGATCTTGTTGGAATGCATGAACTTGTGAGCAGCATTTTAATGTTACCTGGTAAATTTGAATCCAGTTTTGATGGGCAGCTAAACAAATGAATCATATTTTATAACCTGAGCATATCCCAGCTAGCGGGGAACGTTTTCACAACTTATGGCTAACGTTACCTGCAGGTTCTAATAATGTTTTACAGAAACATTTTAATCTGATGTTCAAAGAAGCTTTTTAGGATGTTTATCATTTCAAATAATGTTCCTATAAGGTTAACTAAGACATAACGTTTTAACTGCAACATTCAGAGGATGTTTTGAGGATGTTATTAAGGCCTGAGATGACAGAAAGTTGTTTTATAAAACGTTCCTTTAATGTGATATGTTAACAAAGGTGGAACGTTTTGCCTGCAACGTTCTGAGGATGTTTTTTGGACGTTATTGGGGTAACACATTACATATGTTCTTTTATAAAACATTCCCTTAATGTTACATGATAACAAATGAAGAACATTCTCCAAACAACATTCTGAAAATGTTTTCAGGATGTTATTGAGGCCTGAGCTGACAGAACGTTTTTTATAAATGTTCCTTTAATGTGATATGTTAACAAAGGGGGAACGTTTTGCCTTCAACATTCTGATGATGTTTTTTGGATGTTGTTGGGGTAACACATTACATATGTTCTTTTATAAAACGTTCCCTCGATGTTACATGATAAAAAAAGAACATTTTCAAAGCAACATTAGGATAATGTTTTCAGGAAGTTATTCTTTTTTTATAAAACGTTCCTGTGATGGCAAATATTAACACGGTCATGGTCAACGTCAGATTTATTTCTAGAGCGCTTTAAAAAACAAACTTGTTGCATTTGTTTGAAAATGATGTTGCAGATATTGCATGTTTGTGGTGGCATGAGTTCTCAGCTAGGCATTTTTGGTTCTCATGTTACCATTCATTGTTCTAGGAATGTTTTCAGCGGGACATTTTATTTTGGTACCCAGAAGGTTCTTCTGAAAGGTAGGATAACGTTCTTTAAAAACGTTCTTGGAATGTTTGGTGATAACTTTCTTAAGATGTTTTTGATAACCTTCTTAAGATGTTTTTGATAACATTGTTAGAACATTATGACCTACTGTTCTTAAAACGTTCTCAGCGGGACGTTTTATTTTGGTTCACAGAATGTTTGTGATGGTTGGGGAAAAATAGGACCCAAATGCAGAATGAGGAGGAAGCTGGTTTCAAAAGGAAACAAAAAGGCGAGCTTTATTCAACAAAAGCTGAACAAAATCAAGAATCCAAAAACAGGTACCAGGTAGCATCCAATACAAAGGTGACAGTGACCCACATGAAGGGCCACCAGGGTGGGTGGAGGGGGGTCTGGAGGACGGGTTTTGGGCTGACAGCCCAGGAGCACAGCGGAGGACCCGGAAGGGGTCTCGGGCGGACGGCCCGGGGGCAAAGCAGAGATCAAGGATGGGGTCTCGGGCGGACGGCCCGGGGGCAAGGCAGAGTTCAAGGATGGGGTCTTGGGCGGACGGCCCGGGGCAAGGCAGAGTCCAAGGTGGGGTACTCGGGCGGACGGCCCGGGGGCAAGGCAGAGTCCAAGGTGGGTCGAAGGCCAAACAGCTCCGGAGGCCGGGCAGGACCCGGTGTCGGCCGAACAGGAACCGGAGCCGGTGAGACAGGCTTCGGCAGGATCCCCCACGGAAGAGGACTAGGAGTTGGCAGGACCCCCGGCGAGAAAGGTGATGGCGGGGCCTCCAATGGAACAGGACAAGGGGTTGGCAGGACCCCCGGCAGAAGAGTCAACGGCGGGACCCCCAGAGGAACAGGACATAGGATTGGCAGGACCCCCGGCAGGAGAGTAGTCGGCGGGACCCCCAACGGGACTGGACATGGAGCTGGCAGGACCCCCGGCAGGAGAGTAGTCGGCGGGACCCCCAACGGGACAGAACATAGGGTTGGCAGGACCCCCGGCAAGAGAGTAGTCGGCGGGACCTCCAACGGGACTGGACATGGAGCTGGCAGGACCCCCAGCGGAACCTCCAACGGGACAGGACATAGGGTTGGCAGGACCCCCCAGCGAAACCTCCATCGGCACAGGACATTGGGTGACTCGAGAGGGGACTCGAGAGGGGACTCGAGAGGGAACTTGAGAAGTGTCTTGAAAGGGGACTCGAGAGGGAACTCGAGAGGAGACTTGAGAGGGAACTGGAGAGGAGACTGGAGAGATGACTCGAGGGGGGATTCGAGGGGGGAGTCGAGGGGGAACTGGAGGGGTGACTCGAGAGGGAACTTGAGAAGTGTCTTGAAAGGGGACTCGAGAGGGGACTTGAGAGGGAACTCGAGAGGAGACTTGAGAGGGAACTCGAGAGGAGACTTGAGAGGGAACTCGAGAGGAGACTTGAGAGGGAATTCGAGAGGAGACTGGAGAGATGACTCGAGAGGGGACTCGAGAGGGAACTGGAGGTGTGACTCGAGAGGGAACTTGAGAGGGAACTTGAGAAGTGACTTGAAAGGGGACTCGAGAGGGAACTGGAGAGGAGACTTGAGAGATGACTCAAGAGGGGACTCGAGAGGGAACTCGAGAGGGAACTGGAGGGGTGACTTGAGAGGAGACTCAAGAGGAGACTCGAGAGGGGACTTGAGAGGAGACTCGAGAGGTGACTTGAAAGGAGACTCAAGAGGGAGCTGGAGATGTGGCTTGAGAGGGGACTTGAGAAGGAACTTGAGAGGAGACTTGAGACGGTCGGTTCGCCAACAGAACACGGGGGTCTGGAGTCGGCCGGAATGCCGACAGGACACGGGGAGCTGGCGTCGGCCGGAGACGAGGGGCTGGAGTCGAAACCATGGCTGCTGGGGCCAGAACTGGGGCTGGAACCCTGGCTGCTGGGGCCGGTACTGGAGCCGGGACCATGTTTGCTGGGGCCTGTACTGGAGCCCAAAGCATGGCTTCTGGGGCTCGGGCTGCTATCCTGGACCTGCGACTCCTTCTCTTAGGTGACTTTTGGAGACTCCGTGGACCTCCAAAAGCCAGACGAATACCCGAGTACGGCTCCTGGACAGGAGCAGGAAATGGGGAAGAAGCAGGGGTTGACTCCAGACGGAACACACCGAAACGTATGGCGTCAGGTTGGGAATTGGGAGGCAGGGGGCTAGCATGCCTGGGGCTAGCATGCCTGGGGCTAGCAGGCCGGGAATCACATGTTGAAAGGAAGTCCAAAATCCAGTCAGGTAAGAACTCAACAAAACATGGTTTCTCTGCTGCCAACCGGTGCGCCTCTACCAGAGCGGCCCTCTTCTGCCGAACACTGGATGCTCCCTTCCACCAATCAAAGCAGCAAGCAAGATAAAAGGTAAAATGCTGTAATTCTACCTCAAATGTATCATCTGCTGGGTCCATTTGTGGTTGGTTCATTCTTTCAAGGTTGGGAAAAATAGGACTCAAATGCAGACTGAGGAGGAAGCTGGTTTCAAAAGGAAACAAAAGGCGAGCTTTATTCAACAAAAGCTGAACAAAATCAAGAATCCAAAAACAGGTATCAGGTAGCATCCAATACAAAGGTGACAGTGACCCACATGAAGGGGAACAGGAACGACAAAATAATGGACCAACACTGAACACAGGAAGAGACAAGACTAAATACAGAGAGGGGTAATCACAAGACGAGAAACAGCCGGGCAGGGGAGGAGAAACACAAGGGCAACAGGTGAACACAATCAGACAATTAGACACACCAGGGAAACTAACGACAGGGGGAAAACAGAGGAAGAAGGACCAGACAATATACACGGAGGAAAACACCCATAACCAGACATACAAAACTACTAACGTGACAAAACATGAGAATCCTGACAATGTTCTTCTGAAAGGTAGGATGACGTTCCCTAAAAACATTCTTAAAATGTTTGATGATAACCGTCTTAAGATGTTTTTGATAACATTGTTAGAACATTATGCCCTACTGTTCTTACAACGTTTTCAGCGGGACGTTTTCTTTTGGTTCCCAGAATGTTCTTCTGAAAGGTAGGATAACGTTCTCTAAAAACATTCTTAACATTTTTGGTAATATCTTTATTAAGATGTATGAGCGTATTGAGACAATGAATAGGACGTATAAAAACACATTTGCACGCCAATATTCACTCACATGCACTTATAATCACACTAAGGTATGTAGGCCCACAGTATTCATTTGCCAGCATATTCTTTGACAACTTTGCCTGCTTTTGCCTCACACTCATTGTTATGTCTCTCCCAGGAGGAATCCAAGGCGTTCCACACTCCCAAGACCAGACAGGCCTCTCTACCCACCCTGGAACAACTGTTTCCCAATGTATAATATATATAATATAACCAACCTCCACTCCCAGCTCCCCTTTTTTAATAAACAAATGTTACTTTCACCAGCTGATTCCGAGTCTGATTCTGGGTCCCATACAGTACATGTGAAACCGACAGTGACTTGTACTAGCTGCTGGTCGCATTTAAAAAAAAAAAAAAAGAAGATACTTCTGATCAATCGGAACGATAAAGCTCGTTATCCTACTCTAAAATAATAACATTCTGGCAACTTAAAAAAATCTAACTTGCAGCTGAAAACGTTATAAGAATAGTAGGGCATAATGTTCTAACAGTGTTATCAAAAACATTTAATAAAGGTTATTACCAAGCATTTTAAGAATTTTTTAGAGAAACCTTTCAAAAGAACATTCTGGGAACCAAAATAAAACGTCCAGCTGAAAACGTTTTAAGAATAGTAGGGCATAACGTTCGAACAATGTTATCAAAAACATCTTAAGAATGTTATCAAACACATCTTAAGAACGTTATCACCAAACATTTTAAATACAGGAGTTCACCTGACCACCATGTTTTAGGACAATTTGAGGATCTCAGTAAAGACAATAGAAACTGCACAAAGAGAAGATATTGCATTTGTACACAGAACTTAGCAGAGGAAATATTTAATCATTGAGAAAGTCAATAACATGTAAATAACATAAACATTTAGAAAAGGAACTATACTTTATAATGAAACCAATAGACATGGAGACAAAAGATGCAAAATAAAGTTGCAGTAGTAAAACATAGAAGCTGATTTACACTCACAACACTTAGTTTTACTTATCTTAAAATGGAGGTGTAATATACCTTCAACTGCAATTAATTTAGCATTTTTCAGAGGGAAACCAGTCAAGAAAGCAGAACAAGGTCAAACATAATGTAAAAGTAAAACATATACAGAACTAAAATATGATGAAATTCAAATGAAAGCTAATCGCAGAGAGAAAACCGCACTATATAATCCATTAAAAGGAAGTCCAGCCAACCACACCTGAACACACTGCAGAAACAAAGCAAAGACATATCTTTATATGAAATCTGCTTCATTATAGCTGCACCAGAAAATAACTATCTGAATGACTTCAAATGCTTAAAACACCTTTGAAATTAAACATCTCATTACATTTCTCAGACAAAAAAAAAATACCTTGTGCATCAGATGAGTGTCTGTGTGAGAGAGGCCAGCAGCTCTTAAAACACTTTATTTATTCAGCTCCGAGGCTCCCCCCCCCCTTCATGACTCTTTATATTTCTTCTTTCACCAGCGGGGATAAAATTGATCCTTGAGACTTAATAGCAGCAGCAGCAGCTTTAAATACATGCGTGGATTTAATTTGAATTAGAACTATTGCAGTGTGATGTTGCTGTTTAGTGTGGAGGGAAAAAAAGCAGAGGAGCATTCATTGTGTTTGGTTTCTCGAATATTCCCTCTGCCTCAAATCAGGTAGCAGAGAGAGATTGTGTGTGTGTGTGTGTGTGTGTGTGTGTGTGTGTGTGTGTGTGTGTGTGTGTGTGTGTGTGTGTGTGTGTGTGTGTGTGTGTGTGTGTGTGTGTGTATTTCTGTTTAGGTGTGTCCATGAGCTAGCCTGTGTTTGTGCTGTTTTTGAGTCTGAGTATGTGCGCTTTTGTGTGCGTGTGTGTGTGTGTGTGTGTGTGTGTGTGTGTGTGTGTGTGTGTGTGTGTGTGTGTGTGTGTGTGTGTGTGTGTGTGTGTGTGTGTGTGTGTGCATGTGTGTGTGTGTGCTGGCGCACGTGTGCGTGAGGCTGCTGCCATGCCTACGAGATGGGGGATGGTAGCAGCACAGCAGCTATTTTTCTTTCTTTCTCCGCTGAACATCAAGTTTGGTCTCCCATCAGCCTCGTCCTCCACAGAAAATGCTTCTTGGTTAAAGATGCACGCAAAAATAAAAATAAATCTATAGATAAACCAGCATGTCCGACACGTGACTATTGATTAAACGGTGTGGTACAGATGTGTATCGATCCATGGGAATATAACATGGATGATAAAATAATCTATATATGTAGGCATAGTGCAGAAGAAACACTTTACAAAATCACATTAAAAACTTAACTTTGCATATATAGTGTATTCCATGCACACTATATATTGCTTTTTATAGTGTCATACCGATAAGTACTGTTCCTGTTACTAATTACTGCTACTACTTTTTATACGTCATATTTATTTGCTTATATTATATACTTAATTGCATGGCATTTTCCTGCTTCCTTTGCACTGTCTGGTATGCTAATGTCATTTTGTTGACTCAGTTCTTGTGTGCAATGACAAAAAAGGTCAATATAGTCTAGTCTAAATTAAAAAGCTACCAAAATACAAATTAAAACAAGCCAAAATACAAGAATCAAAGTTACAGTTCAGTGTTAGATTTGGTTTAATTGGCAAAATAAATATCTTCGGCCTTGAGTTTAAAAGATGTGAGAGCGGTGATGAAGGGTGCAGATGTTTCTCGTCTTAAAAAATTATTCAGATTTAAATAGACAAATATGTTGATTAGCACACACATTAAAGACACAGATGGTTCATTCTTAAAAAAGCAGAACGTGTCTTGTTGTCTTAGTAAAATATCGGATATTCACGTTTTTGCTGGTCTGAGATGATTGACACTAATTGCCTGTTTCACCTTTTACACACCTTTCTCCCCTTCTGCACTCATGTGTGTTGAATTGATACACAGGAGCTTTCTCAAACATCCTGCTTGTGGAAACCTGGTGGAAACGGGTGAATTCAACCCTTTTGGTTTGGTGCTGCAAAATATTTTCTTTGTTTTTTAAAGTTAGTAAGATGGACATCACATGGTGATTGGTTCTCGTAACTACATAATACTTGAACACTACTATGAGGGCTATAACAGAAAGAAAGTAAAAAAATATTTTGTGTAGTCGTAGAATAATTTTCACTGAACAATCAACACTTGTGGAAACTGGCAGATGTTCTGTGTGGAAACAGAAACTCTAGGAGGTGTGTTCCCTCCTATTTTCGGATTTCTCATTCTTTCTCTGTCTGGGAGAAGTTTTTCACCTGAAGAAGTGTCATGTGGCATGATGCGCTGCCACCGAGCGGACGAGATAATGAGCTGCTGGTCCAGCCGAAACCCAAGATGAACCTGAAATCTCTTCAGGAAATGTTTGCCACACTGTGCTTTAAAACTCACTGCAGCTCTGAGTCCAAACACAGCAGATCCACACAGAGATGGACCCATGTATTCTTATTTTGTTGCTCTTTCAAATCACTTTATTTATAAAATGATTCTTCATTCTTTATTCCGCATACAGGAAAGCTATTGTGCTTGTTTCCGTCCTAGGAGAGGGATTCAAGATTCAAGGCTTTAATGTAATGTGCACATAGCTACAGGAGCTTTGGCAATGAAAACCTGAAGACCCAGGCTCCTTAAATAACTTTACATAAATAAATATAAGATATGAAATACATACAATTGTGTAAAGTGAAACAGAAATAGAAAAAACTATAAAGTAAAAAACAGAATGTGAAATGCAAGTACTGTGCAGTGGATTAAATACTACTTGATGTAAAAAATAAATAAAAATGTGAGCTGTAAAGATGCATGCTATAAACATATGAAGGTGAAAGCCCTTCTTGTCCATCCTTCTGTTGCTCTCCATGAAGTTTCTTCCACTTTTTAGATTTTGGGGCTTCTTTCTGGAGTTTGTACCTGCGCTGAAAGAGCCTAGGAACAGAGAGTGTCAATGCAGTGCACACTGGAAAGCCTCCTTATATTGGGCTATACAAAACAAATGCAATTGATTCAACCTGATTGCTTCTCCTGACTTTAATGCTTAATACTTAAACCATACATTCCAGAACTTGCTCTTTGCTCTGCATCGACCAACTGGCTCATAACTCCCTCCCCCCCAAAAAAGTGTTTTCACTACACCTTTAAAAAATACCTAAAATAAAAACGTCTGTAAGTAGCACTTACAGCAAAGTGAAGCAACGGCAGGCAGAAGGACTTTAATGGTTTGGCTTATTGAAAGCTAATGTAGCTGCAGGATTCACCAGTCAATAAAGCTTTTACATTTTGGATATTTACCTGACCTTCATGTTTCTGAACTGTGGGAAGAATTCAAAGCACAAACTCAGTAAAGAAAATACAAACTGTCCACAGAAGAAAGATGTACGCACAGCTAAATAAATATTTGACCATTTCTAAAGGTACTCCAGAATATCATGTTTTCCTACCTGCTAGAAACACAAGCAAGTATAGGTAAGATTCCAGTAAAAGTAAAGTGCATATTTTATCGGTCTTAATATTACAAATATGAACTAATACTAGGATTAGTTGTGCTTTTGTGGTATTGTACAAACATCTCTAATATTGCAGTAATAGCAGCAGCAATGGCAGTAACGTTGTTGATGTGTCCAACGAGTAGTATTTGTAGTAGCATCAGTACTACAAGCAGTATTTGAGCAGTAACGGAAACCTTTTTTGAAAGTTAAATCTGTTATTTCTTGAAAATCCATTTGACTACATATTGAATAACTAGAGTTCTACTCTTACACAAACTACTGATGTGTATGAACAAATACAACCATTAGAGAGCATTCATAACTTATGTTACAATCACGTACTTGTTTGGCTTATTGAAAGCTAATGAAATTGCTTTTTGAGTGTATATCCTCACAGTTGTTTTGAATAAAAGCTAAATGTAATGTAATATAACGTAAAACACAGGATCCTGCTTTCTGTGCATTGACAGCCATTGGGGCTCACCTCTGCAACCTCTCTCTGTCAGAGGAATGTTGGCTTCACGCTAACACCTTCGCTCACCAACAACCAGCGTTTGGCCGGCACCAGGAGACGACCGAGGGGCATTTCTCTTAGTCGGCGCTTGGCAGTTGGTGCAGCTTCCTCACTAAGAAAAACATATCCAAAACATCTGCAGCAGAGTGAGCGCAGAGAGGAGAGGGGAAGGAGGTTGATGGGGGAGGAGGGGGAGGGGGGGTGGTGGTGGTGGTTAGAGGGATGGGGAGATGGAGGTGGTGGTGGTGAGGAAAGGGGGGGCAGGGATGTGGGGGCGGCAGGCAGCAGAAGTACGTCTGCGCTGCAAATCTGACGAGGACTTTTGAAAGGCTGAATCCCAAAGAGAGCGCTGCTGCCTGGGCTCGCTGCACTACAAACAGCCAGAGCTCTTTCTCTGGAGGTGCTCCACCAGGGAGGAGGGAAAATAATTATATTGATAACCTCTGCGCGTTACACCTGACAAACGTTGCAGATGGAAAAATATTTACAATGCAAAAAGTGCAGGAACATTTTATATGTTAAGTGTCAGTGTTATTATTTGAAATGTTTTCATGGTGTAAATGCTGCCTTGGCTTTAGCATTTCATGGAGAGGCGCTCATTGAAGGTTGTGTGTGTGTGTGTGTGTGTGTGTGTGTGTGTGTGTGTGTGTGTGTGTGTGTGTGTGTGTGTGTGTGTGTGTGTGTGTGTGTGTGTGTGTGTGTGTGTGTGTGTGTGTGTGTGTGTGTGTGTGTGTGTGTGTGTGTGTGTGTGTGTGTGTGTGTGTGTGTGTGTGTGTGTGTGTGTGTGTGTGTGTGTGTGTGTGTGTGTGTGTGTGTGTGTGTGTGTGTGTGTGTGTGTGTGTAAGTCTGTCTTTTTTTTTTCGCTTCACCATTTCCACAATTTTTTCCACTGCTGTCACGGTGTGTTTGGGGGTGGAGAATAACATTTAGTTTGAAAAAAATCTCATTTACAATTAGGGTGTGTGTTTGCACATTACACCTCACATCACCTCCTTTATGAATCTTATTTTTCTGGATTACATTACCTTGTGGAGCCAAGCAGGAGAAGAGGAAAGAAAGAAAAATGGTTTACAGTATGATTAGGCCCAAACCATGCTGAATTTACCCGTTAATTGCTTTTTATTTTACAATCTCACTAGCCAGGCTCTCCCACATTTTGTCTTACAGTCTTGTCTGTGAACAATTCAATCCTGCAGCAACACCGGTTTAAAATCTGTGTGTTGCTAATCCCATTGGAACAGTGGAGATAATCTACACATGAAGGTGGTGGGATCTCTGCGACTGTAGATCCTGGCCAGACTCGGCGCACATGCAGCGACCACAGAAAATGGGATCGGGTGTTATCCCTCCCTTTGCTCAGCTAAATCTCATCAACAAGAGAAAAAAAACGTCATAATCCCCAAACGCTGAGCTCACACGGCACCTTCCATATTTCTGATTGTATATGTAGAAATTGAAGAAAAAACATCAGCAGAAAACATGTTTCCCTGCTCTGCCTGCATGTTGTGCAGTATTGTTAGAGTAAATATAAACCCTGTTGGAGGCATGAATCATACTCAGCATTGCTGGGCAACATGATTCATCAGACCTCTGTCATTCTGTCCACAGTCTCTAAAACAAATAGGTCACATTTAGAGACATTTTGTAATATGTAATTTACAAAAACAAATGAAGGGTTAAAGGTCACTGCAAGAAGACATTTAATTAGCTTTTGTTCCAGTGCTATTATGCCTGCTTTTGCTTCTAATGCTTCACCCCTTCCTCATTCACAGTAAAACTTGTTTGCAGCCACAGTTTAATTGGCATGAAATACTTCCCTGCTCTACAGCATCTGACTGAATCCTCTCCTCAGTGTTTACCCTCCATCGCCTGCAGGCTTCCACGTGTAGCAGAGGGACGCCGATAGATGGAGCTGTGGGTTTGAGTAGGTAAGAAACAGGAGGAGGAGGAGGAGGAGGAGGGGGTGACTTTCTCGAGACTTGAAGTTGAGACAGAAGTGTGGAAAAGCCACAGTTTCCAAATCTACGGGGCAACTCATTAGCAGCACTGTAGCCACTGATGTCCCAGCGTCCTTAAACCGCGTGTGTTTACATTTGCCGGGGTTGTAATGGAAGCTTTTGAGCAACAAAGACAATCACCGCGTGTCCCCGAAGAGACTGTGTGGTCATTAAGTTAATGATGTCTTCTTGATGATTCAGGGGGAAAATAAGTGTTTTCTAAGGTAGTGGTCACTTTACTTAAAGGGAGACATCTCAGGAAAACACACTCTGGGGAATGTTGTGTTTTTATGTGTGTTTGTGAGCTGATTTGCTGCACGTGTTGGTGTACATGCTCGTTCGTGTGTGTGTGTGTGTGTGTGTGTGTGTGTGTGTGTGTGTGTGTGTGTGTGTGTGTGTGTGTGTGTGTGTGTGTGTGTGTGTGTGGCTTCCTGCTGCGCGGTGCGGCTGGGAGCCTTAGCGAGGGTAAAATTCCATTCTCTCGGCGGAGCAGCATTCTGCATGAGCCAATTCCCAGGAGACACTGCTCTGCATGTCCTCCAGACAGCCGAGCTGAGGCACAGGCTCAGGCTCGCTTATTAACTGACCTGAGGGGGGGGTGGCGGTGGTGGAGAAGGAGGAGGGAGGGGAGGGGAGGATGGATGGAGGGAGGGGGGGCAGAGATGGAGAATGGAGGAGGAGGAGGGGGGGAGGGTGAGCCCAGGGAGGCAGGAGGAGGCGGTGGGTGAGGAGGGAGAGAGGGGAGGTGGTGTTGGGAATTATGGGTTTGTGTGTGCACTGTGCATGTGTGTGTGCGTGGGAGTGTGCGCGAGTCTGAGTGTGATCAGGGGTGATGGGTTGTGGGGATATGAGCGTGTGTGTGCGTGTGCGTGTGTGCGTGTGTGTGTGTGTGTTTGTGTGTGCGTGTGTGTGTGTGTGCGTGTTTGTGTGTGCTCACATGCATTTGTGTGTGCGTGTGCTTGCATCCATGTGTGTGTGTGTGTGCTTGCATGCATTTGTGTGTGTGTGTGTGTGTGTGTGTGTGTGTGTGTGTGTGTGTGTGTGTGTGTGTGTGTGTGTGTGTGTGTGTGTGTGTGTGTGTGTGTGTGTGTGTGTGTGTGTGTGTGTGTGTGTGTGTCAGAGGCAGAACTGGTTGAAAATATTAACTCTTTCCTACCCGAGCAGCAGAAATTCAGCATAAGAAAAAGAAGAGTGTGGATGTCTAACAAGCTGTGTGTTTGCGGGTTTCAACACAAGGACGTGTCGCCACCTCGGTAAACGGGGCGGAAGGTTTCACAAAAGCCCGGCTGGTCATTTTTAATATTTAGTTGCCTTTTACTGAACTTAGAAAGGTGTCATTTTACCAGCTTCAACATTTCCTGCAGCATCTTTGTCTGTGTGTGGTGGCTCCTTTGTGGCTTCATGTCCAGAGTTCAGGATATTGGTGAAAATATGATTTTTAAACTCCACCTTTGCACACACTGGCACTTTCAGGAATAGAACTAAAAGCCTCCACTTCCAGTATTAATCTATTTACACTAATTCATCGTCCCTGTGTGCAAATATTAGTTTGTAGTTCTGTGTGTCTTCCCATAATTACTTGACACGACTGTAAGACTCATTTGTCACCGGTATGAGGAAATAGCATAATTGAAAAGTGCTTTTCAATTACAATTTGTTTAACTTAAATAATGAAATAAAATAAGCTGCTTCAAAGTTTTACTGCTTTTTTTTATTATTCCATCCAGCAGTGAAGAGGAAAGAGAGAGAGCGGGAGAAAAAAAATCACTCACGGCAAAATGCAAATGAGCCTGGAAGCTATTACGATGCTAATGAGATTCCACCATAGAAGTTGCTGCTCCCGCATCCGGGGTATATTTCATCCATATTTGGAAAACAATTGTGTGCTCAGAATAGGAGACACACTTCCCAGTGTTCATAGTCAAGTTGTATTTTGCTCATAAGAAGCTGGAATCTGGTAAGAGTTAGATAGGAGAGGCTTTACTTCACCACTGTTGTATTTGCACTCTTTCCACCGTCCTGCTCTATTTTTAGCATCTGTCTCCTGACTGCTTGTCAATCACCTTCTTTTAATAATATCACAATCAAACTCGTCCTCCTACCTTCAGAATTTCACAAACATATCGTTTTTTCATTAAAGATATTCGATCCATATCATCTCTTAACCTGTCTTCTGACTGTGGGTTCAGTTGCACACCTCTATTGTATATATTTCGTTATGCTATCGTTGACTTCATTACTTTACTAACTTTAAATGCATGATATATTTTCGTGCTCTGCTATGAACTTCTGATATAACTATTCTTTTTTTTGTCACATTTGTATTAACCATTTCTCTTTTAGTTTTTTCTCTTGATTATCCTTCTTTAGGATGTTTCCTTTCCTGTAGTGTGTTATAGGTTTTAGTGCATGTAAATGGTCTGCAAAGGCTAACATCCGTGGGTGTTGTCATTGAGTGCCGCCGAAGGGACTGTTCCAATGTCCAGCATACTTGGAATTCTACCGAGCCCGGCGTACTTCGTATAGCGAGAAATTTCGAGGCTGCACATGTGTAGACTCCGTGGTCTTAAAATCCCCACAATGCTTTGCGCACGGACCAATTTCCCCAAATCTGTGGCGGAAAATGTAAGGCGGGGCCTCTCATATGACGCACACCTGCACACTTGCAAACTTGCTCGCCTGTTCCACTCTTCGTTTTCCGAATGCCAGGAAGTATTCTTGCCTCGCTACTGAAGGAAGTGACTCGAAAGACATGTGCTACCAAGCAAGCATACTCGACATTGAGAAACACCCCCTGTGTTCCCTCCAGAGGGAGTTTCTCTGGTGATAGCCTAAGGGGGCGGGGACATCTCTAAGCAGTTGACCAATCAGAACAGACTGCTCTGGTTTCAGACAGAGGGTGAAAAGAGGTGCTGCAGCACAGGCAGAATGAGAACAATAAAGATCTTTCTGAACATTCAAGCATGGAGACATGTCAGTGTATAGGCAGTAAATACAGATGTCAACCTGAACACTTCTGAAATCTTTGTAGGACGCTTTATTGTGATTTACATTAAATCAACTTAACCACATTGTAGATATATGAAAAATATCACAAAACTCTAAACCATGACTATATTTAGGTAAGAATTGCTTTTTATAAATAACAATTCTTATTATAAGGAAATCTGCCAGGTGGCGTTTGACCTGAAATCTTTAACCGCCACTGTCTTAGTGTAAAACTGTTTTTAAATAAAAAGAAGTGATTTTTGAAAGATATGGTAGATATTACTTAAAGGTGACCTATCATGCAAAATGCACTTTTGTACGTCTTTTATACATGAATATGTGTCCCCGGTGTTCCAGGGAACTCACCAAGTGTCAGAAAACACAACCCTCTCTATTTTCCTCCATACCCAAATCTCTTAAAAAGGGGCTGCAACGGATCTGATACAGACTGATCCAGATTTGAACACTTCTATGACGTCACAGAAGTGGCACTACGGCTATTGGGCCAACTCCACCAATCAGGAGGAGACAGCCACGGACATTGCCGTTCGAAAGCGCTGGAGACGCTGTAGTACATATGCCAGGCCTGTAGATGGTGCTGTTCTCACAGAATCAGCCCATGATACAAAGACAGTGTTAAATTGAGCTAAATGAGGAATGGCTAAAATGCATGATCTGTTTGGTATTTTGAAAAATAAAAAGTATAAATATGCCTTATATAGGTATGGTCCTACACTATATTATTCAAATATAGCATGATAGGTCCACTTTAAATATTTTGGCAAGAAAAGTGAAGAATAGCAAATAACGAAAAGTGAAAAGGTCAAACATTTTCATAGGGATTTCATTATAAGTTTCAAAGCTTAAAGTAAAATTGGCGATGCAATAGAAAGTGTCCCACAAAGACAGAACCTTCACAGTAAAGTATAGAAACTTTAAGTAAAGTCTGCTTGAAATCTACTTAGGCGTTTAGTCTGGAAATTGTTACCGATATTTTTCCAAGCAAATCACACCCTCACTTTTTAGTAGCAAACATTTAGATAATCACAGGTTTTATTCGCTGTGATTATCTAATTGTGCTTGTGTTGTATTTACTGTATACTTTACTAAATGCTTCATCTCAAGGGTTAATTCTTAATACTTCTCATTAAAAAAAATGCGAATGAGTTGGTTGTTTAGCAGCTACATCAAAGACAACTTGATATTTCACGGTCTTTCACGGTTCAGGAGCCTCAACGGTGCGTTCAAGTGCAAACCTGTAGCACGGCTGCTTCGGTGTAGTTTGTGCGCTAAAGGCAGGTAGGCAGGCAGATAGGGTGCGTTACCATAGTAACAGCGAGAGGAAACCCAGCAGAAGCAGAGAGTCTGTCTATATGTGTCCTGACCCATTTCCATTCTCATCCACATGTGTTTTGTCTCCCTCACCTTGCGATTTTTCACAACTAAAAGCACTTCTCCTTCATCCTTCATGCATTTTGTTCGTTTACATGAATGGCAGAGGCTGGAAACATTCAGAAAACATGTGCAGGGTATAACAATGCAAACTCTCAAGGTAGTTTATTCACTTCAATTCAATTCAACTTGTTGTCTCTGAGGGTTCAGATTAAAAAGAAACATGTCCAGTATGAACAGGAGCAAAAAATAAATACACAAAAGTGGTTTACAAAAAAAAGTGAAGTGTACTGAAGTCATAAATAGGGAAACATGTCATGTAATGAACTGCCCTGAAATAAGCACTCATCCACAAAGAGACCACTAGAGATAGGATCATTAAAGCTGCAAAATAAAAGTTCCTCACACTCATTTCTCCATTCAGTGGCCGAAAACAAAGGTCAGAACAGAAACTTAGTGAGTAAAGAGGATCATTCTGTTCAGTGCAATAAAACATTATGAGTATTTAACATTTAAAGCAGCAACAGCTGGCTGAGCAGTATAGCAAGTGGAGGTTTACATGATGCACTTTGCTCTCTGGTTTTAGACAGAGGGTGAAAAGAGAAAAAAGATTCACTCTCTTTTTGTCCTGATCCATTTATATAAAAACCTGTCTGAAAATGAGCTGATCAGATTTTGGCCACTTTATGATGTCATAACGATGTTTTGGCTTGAGTAACCATTAGCCAATCACCAACCAAGGTAACCCCCCCCCCACACACACACACACACCTTATCACCTGAATCTCCTCCTAGAGCACCATTGAGTTCTTTCTAACCAAATATCTCTCAGAGGGGCGTGGGGAGGCGCTCCTTATTTTCATCTAAAGTAACAGACAGAGAATCAGCACTTTTGAAACAGGGCTGAAACAGTGGGGATTATGGGATGCTGCAATGATCTGTTAGGTGTTTCAGCCAATCGGAGACATGTCTTGTATATATCTGAGACCTATAATATATTGACGAAAAACAGTACAATAGGGGACCTTTAAAGAAAGGAAAAAAATTGTATATTTCTATTTTATTAAATACATCCTATGAACAGAACAACATATGTAACCGTTTGTGGCCCTTTGCCCATTCATCCCTAAGGAGACCTAATTTGTTGAGAACAGCTGTTTAAAGGTTCAGTCAGTTGTTTCCCAAATAGCTGGGCTCTATAGTTTTTAGGATGTTATTCAAATGAGTGTAAATAGTGCATTTGTTAGGAACTATTTACAGCTGTGGATTAATCCACATTTGGTGCTCCGCTGAGTATTTGGGTCAGCACGACGGTGTGAGTCCAGTTTGTGTGTTTAGTTCACGGTGGGGCTCATTGATGTGTTTCTAACAGACAACATTGGAGATTAATGGCACAGAGGAATAAAACTGTGTTTATATATGCACCTTTTCCACCAAGTCAAATTCCAAGGATGTGTTAACCTACTTGGCAATAAACCTGTTTCTGATTCTGATTATGAAACGTATCAGGCTTTGGCTACACATTAAGTTATGTATTTATTTACAATAGTTCATATTACTGGTAACTTCAATAATTGTATATATTTACAGTAATATTTACTATGGTGTACTTATATTTTCTTATTGTATTAATGTGTGCTTGCTAATTAAAATGCAAGTCTACTCTTTTTACCTTTGCCTATAACCTGCATCAGGATTTTAGATTCTGATTCACAGGCAGTGTAGGGATCATTTTGTTCTTGTTATTAAATCAAAATCAGAAAATATATAATGTATTTCCATACAATATGACAAGTGATCAGTGAGTTTAACTTCAAAATCCTACTGTGGTTGCACATGTTTTACCACTGAAATTTGTGGTGAAGCATAATATATGTGTGATTTGAAATGCAAGTTTTGAATAAATTGGTACCACTTTACAATAAGACTAATAAAGGATTCATAAAGTGTTTATAATTAGGTTATGAATTAGGTTGTAAACACTTTATTAATCATTAAGAACCGTTTATACAACAGTTCTAGTTTTCATACATCAATATGGGCTCACTATTTGGCAAGATGACTAAGCCTTATATTGGCTACTTAGCAAGAATCAACTCGGTGAACAACAGATACCACGGATGCTGGCTGATGAAGAAGACAAAGTAAGCTAGGTAGCTAATGTAAGACTTAGCAGTACAGATAGATGTGGGCTCACTATTTGGCAAGCAACGGTCACAGTTGCCCTGTTTATCTCATGTCCTGTAAAAGCTTATTAATGATTTATAAAGTGTTCACACAACCTAATTAATAAATTAATTACAAACTATTCGTAAACCCTTTATGAGGGTAGTCTTATTGTAAAGTGGTACCAATCAATCTTATCTGTGTTTCTGTGTGTTTCAATGTAGATCATCTGGAAGGACAGCCATTGCGAGCAGAAAAAAGGAAATCAGAGACTTTCTGCTGCCTAACCCCACATGTAGGTCCTGTTTACGATCACAATACAACCAGGTTCATATTCAAATCTGTTAAATGAGCTGTTCACTTCAATGTAATGCATTGCAGCCACACTCGAGTGGTAAGCGCTTTAGGCGAGCAACCAAATCCTGTTAGAAATGTCAATTGAAAAGGTCTTGAGATATTAAAAATGTAGTTTTTAATTAAAGGTTTATTAATAGATTTTTCAAACTTTTTTTTAATTACCCGACCGGATGCCTGAGGCATTTGGATTACTACTTTTATCTCACTCGATTCAGACTGCCTCCCCTCATTCAGCCATTTTGGATTAAAAGTCAGACTTCATAAATGCTGTTCATTAATTCCCAGAGCGGGTAGTTAATGTGAGATTTGGTTGCAACGTTACGGACGCTCTGAGTGTCTGTCTGTTTATTTTTAGATTCTTGTGGCTACTTTGCAGTCCAGGCCAAATCTGTCACGGAGGAGAACATGGAGGAAATCATAATCGCTGTGCCAAAAAAAGATTTTCAATGCACCGCTGGGAAAATTCCACATGTTAGTGACACATACTTTCACACTAAATGATGTTATTGACATGTGCTGTATGCCGTAGTGCAGAATTGTAAAAATAAATTTTAACCAGTCTGTTTGCACGTGTCAAATGATGCAGACTGCAGGCAATTAGTATGAAAGATACAGATATTTTCTCATTTTAAATGTGAATAGATTACAAATGTGTATTCAATAACAAGCTTACTAGCAAGAAAATAATGTAATTATGGGTAATTTGTGAGATTTGATGATGCAAAATCTGATCATAACTGTATGAAATGTAATCACCCACATTATAAGTGGATTTCAGGATTCCCTTCTGAAACACCACCAGGTCATTCTGGGAAATGATGGAAGTTACAAACTGAAGTAGAAAGTAGTTTAAGGATTTGATCAACCATAGGGATGGATTATCTTCTGATAGTGGGAAGTGTGTAACAGCGAAAACTATGAAAGGTGTATTTAATTAAAGCGAATGATATGTGAGCTTTGATTTATCATTGCATGCGTTTGATATTCCTGCAATTCCCAGAGATCACATTTTAATGAATCACGTGCAACTACTTTGACATATTCAAATGTTCTGGGTTTCTGTTCTGTAGGTGCTGCTTTTTTTGTCATTTGCAGGAACAGACGTAGTGGTTCGTAATGATCTAACAATGCAAGGTATCTGAAACTGCTGATGGAAATATAACACCGTTCACGTTTTGTGCAAAAAATACTTAATTTTCTGAAAAGTGGATGGTACGAAACACTGGATTACCAACTGATTCACTGCATGTCCTTTTCACAATTTGATTTAGTGTAAGTAATTTGTTTAAAAGTGTACCATTGGATTACAATTTTCACTAACAGTAGGCTGGTCCTGCATTATCAGCTAAATATGTGTATCCTACTGTAGAAAGCAAAACATGTGTTGTTTTAGTTTATATTTTGCACACAACTAAAAACCAAAACAGATTATCCATTCTTGTTCATGTGAATACTGATTGTTCTAGATAAAATGTGAATTTAAATGTGACAAAGAATATATACAAAATGGGGGGTTATTTGGGGCCGATACACATGTGCGCGCCAGGACCCCTACACATGTAAATCAGAGCATGGTGAAGATCAACAATTCATTTTTAAATGCATATTTATTCACATGCAAAAGGTTTATAACTCCTATCACATGTGGTTGAGGTTCTTTATTAATACTGCTGAACCATTGTAGGAGAAATACAACAAGTTTCTTATCTAACACACAACGGCCTCACAGTAACAACCATCAATTATCAAACCACCACTGAGCACATGCTTTTGAAATTCCAGCATGTTTTAAAAACAGGTTTTGGCTTGTTAACATTCAGAGTGACAGTGTGTATGGTGGACTCTCCGCTGCAGCACAAAGCAGTGAGTTCCCCCTCTACCTTCCTTTAAGCACAACTTATGCCACTTGGTGCATAACAAGCCAGGTACTAAGATTCTGTCATTAGCAGTATTGACCGCTGGCAAGAGGATCAATACATTATTATGAGATCATGCTACACTTGAAATGGACTGCTTATGAGTGCAGCTGTGTTTCTCAGCATGGTGTAAGACTTACTGTGAGTCTTACACCATGAGAATTTAGATATACAGTAGGTACATGTAGCGAGGAGGATTTTGAATCCGCTTTTTATCGTGGTACATTTACACAGAATGCAAACACAGCAAAATCTAGACTGCATATAACACATCTTGCAAGAGCGGTGGGCAGCAAAGAGGGCAGCAATTTTTTTTTTTACACAGTGCCCAGAAGGTGAATTTGCACCTCTCCAGGTACTAGTCCTCACTCAGTCCTGACTTGAACCGTCGACCCTCTGCTTCCCAAGTCAAGTCCCCATTATATTAAACTCCAGCTAGTTTCCATTTTATTTATTTGTTCAGACATAAAACATGCAGACTTTATGGAACTGGAATCATGTTTTCAAAATCATGAAAAATCAACTGAAGTACATCTTTATCCAATTGCTAAAGTGAACGCGCTCTGTGACAGTATTTTAATTAGAAGAGCATAGCCGTAATTTATCTCAATGCTGATAACACTGAAGATGTTTGATCTGAACTCTGTTTGAAATCACATAAACGGACAAAATATGAGCTGAAGCAATATTTGGTAGCAATATTAAAACACTTTATCTTAAATACTGAATAATTATGATATAATGGGGTCAGTGCTATTTTAGTCCATATTTTTGAGCCCATCATTTAAGATAATGCGTTCTAACGAATCCGTAAATTGTTTAATACATCTATACCCATCTGAATACTTTAAGTTCAATTAGTTTATGTTTCATATCTTTAAAACCCCCCAATGTGACTGATACACTATGATGTTGATTCAAATTAAACAAACACATCTCTAGATTCTTGTTCTTCACTAAAAACAAAATGTGAACATTGTATATCAAGGCAAAATACTTTATTTGTCTCTACAGTATGAATACATGTAAACAATGCATCACTGAAGATTTGCAAACACACAAAGAACACAAATACACACACACACACACACACACACACACACACACACACACACACACACACACACAGGGATCTGACTTGAACTTTGAAAGAGTGCAAAACTGAGTGTAGGTCTTGAGGGAACAGGAAACGACTTCCCTCCTCCCCCCTTCAATCTGCCCCCCCTCCTCCCCTGTTCCTCCCCCTCCCCTCTTCCTCCCTCCTCCCTCCTCCTCCTCCTCCTCCAGCTCCACGCTATAGCAGAGAACTAGGCAAGCCAACTTGCAGAGTGCAGCTCAGCCTCGGCAGCGGCTGCTTCCTGTACTGGGGGTCTTTTCGGAGAGCATTGCGCTCCAATGTGCGCCGCTGTGCCCGCTGGATGTTGAAACCTCGCCCGGAGCCACCATGTCCAACTCAACGCAAGACCCCTTCTACTCGTCTCCTTTCGGACCCTTCTACAGGAGACACGCTCCCTACATGGTCCAGCCCGAGTATCGGATCTACGAGATGAACAAGCGGCTGCAGGCGCGCACAGAGGTGAGCAAGCAGCCCGGGGGAGAGTGCCTGCTGTCCGGCCACGCTCAGGCTGAGGCGCCGGTGTGGAGGGTAACGGGGATGTGGAGGTCTGGAGCCGGGAGGAAGGGAAGGGATGTTGGGGCTGGAAGAGAGGGGCTCGGTTTACATGTGTGTCAATCAGGAGGTGTGGATGTGATGCCAAAAAGTGCCAAACATTCCTGAGGTGAAAGTAAACAGACTGCGAGAAATGTCCTCGTCTGAAGTCATGCGGTTTAGTGGAAATAACACGATATGAGGAAGAGATGCTTTCACGTGCCTTATTAAGTTGTGTTTTAAGCTTCGCCTAGTCTGATTGAGTTTAGTGATTCACCTGAAGTAGGGTCACATTTCAAAACCAGGTACAACTGTTCTGCAAATCAGTGATATCTACAGTTATCATATTATTTAGCTTGTCAGACTGTTTTAAACAGGCTGCTACATGCATACATGCATTTGCATACATTTTTGAGATGACATATTTGCATATTGTGCAAAAGCAGTCAAACAAGTCTGACAAGAATGAAGAGAGTTTGCTCACTATGAAGTGCTTGTGGTGTAACTGCAGAATGATTCATGATTAATCCCGGTGTCTGTGGATGAAGTTTCCAACATGAAAGTGACCCTGATTGCAGAGTAAGATGATCATGATATAATTGCTTTAGTGTGAATTATTTTCACGTCAATTTTCCTGATGCTTCAACCAGTTTGTCTCTCTGCGAGTGTGGCATATACTGTGTCATTCAGACTAAACCTTTGCTGATCCCTCTGTGAATTATACAGCAAGCATCTGTCTTCAGCATCTGTTCTGTGATCTCAAATGTGTAAGTGTGCAGATAAAAAGTTCATCCAACATGTCAAGTACTGCTCCAGAGGCATATTTATGAGAATATAAAACAGCAAAACGCAATAAAAGCACCTTTTAGCTGCCTAACTCTTCACTTTGTGAACTATAAATGTTAGGGCTGCAATTAAGGGTGATTTTAATGTTGCATTAACCTGCCAATTGTTTTTAAATCGATTCATTTATCATTTGACCTATAGAATGTCAGCAACCACTCAAATGTGTCTTTGGTGACCTCTTAATAATGTCTTGCTTTGTCCAAAACCAAAAGATATTCATTTTATTATCATAGGATAATAAGAAAACCAGTACATTTTCACAATTGAGAAGCTTTAACCAGTGATTTTTTATAATTTAACTTTAAAAAATCACTTTGAAATGTTTTAAAATAGCCAATTAACACCATGTTTTCTTTAAATGTGAATTGTGGCTGCTGCTTAAGGCTTTCATCTGCTATGTGTCTCCCACTGAGACATTAAAAACTGAGGCATGTCAGATACATATATCATAATGAAAGGATTGGATGTATAGGGTTACATTCATTTCCAGAAATCTGGTTTTAGAGCCAGGCTCCAGCTGTGTTGCTGCAGCAGCTCGCAGAATGATGCTGACTTTCCTTTAGAGGAACTTGCAACTTTAAGCAGACCAAGGCAACGCTGCTGAGATGCATCGGCCCAGTCTGATGCATTATTCATGCGGAGTGGTCCAAGCCTCAGCGGACCTCAACTCCCGTACCACACACCGAGACACCAAGTGCAATCACCATGCTCACACACACACATGCACAAACTCACACACATGTTCACACACACACACACACACACACACACACACACACACACACACACACACACACACACACACACACACACACACACACACACACACACACACACACACTCAGAGACATGCAGGATGGTTGCATGCATGTTAACGCACCACCTGACATACATACAGCACAAAAAACACATGGATTACTTCCATGAAATGAGCACACAAACATCTGTTCAAACCCTTACCTTCATCTCCTCAGACTTAATGATATAATTGCATAATAATATAATTCGTTTTTTGTTCCGTTGGTGTTCATAACATCTCCTTTCTTTATCCTTTCTTTCCTCAGCAACAAGAGTTATATATTCCCTTTAGCTATGGTTATTGTTTCATTCAAATGCAGCCAGTGAGAATAACGAGGAAAAGGTGTCTTATAACGAGAAATAAATGCATACATTGTTTGTCATTAGTATGCATCAAGATGTGCCATACATTCAGGCTTTTATCGGAATTATATAGTAGTATAGTATTTGCACAAACCTTGCATGGGAAAAACTAATTTGAGGACTGTGATAGAAATCTGCCTTTAGAGAGAACTTCATGTTTAATTTGGGATTGTGTCTTTATCTGTAATTAAAACAGAGCTGTAGATTGTGTAGAAATATTGTGTGTGCTTAAAGAAACAGACCGACAGAAGCAGTTTACTTCCTGTAAAGCAGGTTAGCTTTTCCCTTAAGGGCTAATTCAGTTTTTTTCCCCCACCTTTTTATCCATATACTTTCAGATGCATCTAGCTCACTATTAGAAATAAGACCATTTCAGTGTACACAGATGTCCAGAGAAACAGGAAGTTATGTTTCTTGTAAATCTGTATTCCATTAGAAGAAAAAAGGCTGAATTGTCCCGGATAGTTTCTTAAATATTTCATCAAGGTTTAGCGACTAGCAGCTATTGAAGATATATATCCTTCTGTGTCAGATTTAAAACGCTGGCAGTGAATGCTGGTTTTATGGAAACATCAGTTTGATTATCTCAGTCTTAAAAGATATATGACCATCTTAATCCTTCTGTTTTGTTGACGTTGGCTTTACTCCCTCATTTGTCACTACTGTATACCAAAAGAATAACAACAACAATTGCAAAATCTTCTTTCCTATCAAAAAATGCAGACCCATTATCTAGAACAGATATGATAGATGTACAGAAATAACCATAAAGTATCTCTATTACAACAAATAAGGACATTTATGATGTTTAAATCTTACACAAAATATGCACATTTATTATAGTTTGTTTGCCATAAAAGAAAAATGTACAGTATGTAATTCTGCAAAGGTTGTTAGACTCCGTGTTAGACCACTGATGGAGAAAGTGGAATAAAACTCCTGTAAGTAAAGTAAACACATTAAATGAGGATCGTGCTGCTGTAAAGGGCTGCAGCACCAACACTGAAAGAATTATGTTTTAAGGACCAAAGTATCCATTTTGGCATCTTTTCAAACATGTCAACTTTTCAAAAATCATGGTCATAGGCAATGCTCGTAAAAAAAATTGGGTATGAAGATGACAAAACAACTTTACGTTTTGTTTCAATATGGAACAAATATATAGGGTTGACCATGGCGCTTTCACAAAATAGTTTCAAAGTGACATTATAAATAAATAATCCTCAATAATGTAGATGTAATGACTAAGTTGGAAAAGGCAAATGGTTAAACATGTAGCTATAATATTCATGCAGCCTTTAAAATACAGAAAATATTAAAAATTACGATATTCAAAATATTGATGATATCTCATGTCATGATATAGATATAATATTTATGCATTGCCCTTACAGAAATACTTGTAATAAGCAAGGGCTTTAATTGTTGTGCTTTAAGCACAGCAGAAATCATAAAGTGTATAAAACAGATCAAAAGAACATATCATTGTGAATTCATTTGTTGGATTTCAATTTGAAGAGACACATGAAAGCCTTTCGTTGAGTGGGTTGTATTTTGTTGATCCAGTCAAAATGATTTCAAGCTTCGCGTATAGCAGAATTATCAGCTGAGAAAAGATGCTTGACATTGTGGAAGCTCTTCCATTGTTAAGGATGAAAATGCCTCGGAGCGTACTTAACACGGTGCCGATGAAAATGACTCACTGTAGTTTGAACAGGGGAAACGGACTGAGCCTCCGTAAGGATGGAGTCGACACTTCTGGTAGAAATTCTCCCATGTGTCTTATTCATGAGTTTGCTTTTGGAATTTGCTTGGCTGGTGGTGCAACTGCTGCTCGCACTGGCAGGCGCAGGACTCAAGGACCTGACACTCGGAGACTTTCTTACCCCCGAGAGGAAACTACAGTCTATACGAGTTTAAGTGACATCTGTAGCAGAGGCTTTATGCAGTGAGTCCTCCGGGAGTGGGGGATAAAGTTGTTAGAATTAGACAGAGGCATGTTATTCTTTGGGTTTAACATCTTGTATTCTGTATTGTTGCATGGACTAGAACTTCTAGTGGATGCTGTTGCTATACTGAGATCACACAAAGGACGTTTTTACTTCTTCAAATGTAAGATGATTGATGTGTCTTTAAGGTTTGTTTTAAAGAGATATTTAGTGTTGTTTGCTTTCATTATAGCCAAGTTAGTTAAAGGTCCCATGTCATGCTTTGCCGGTTATTACCCGTCCCCTTGTTTGTTATGAAGGTGCTAGTGGAGCCTCGCAACGTCTCGCCAACAGGGCACCCAGACCCCACGCAGCATTCTCATCTGTTTGTCCTTACTGGTGTAATGTTCTGGATGCTAACGCCATTGTAACACATAATCACTGATGTTCCGCTGTAACGGTGGTGGACTCATCAGAACAGAGTGGGCGAGCTGACCAATCAGAGCACACTGGGCTCACAGGGAGGGGGGGGCAGGAGCTCCAACAAGCCGTTTAGGACAGAGAGTGAATACACATACTATACAGAGATGCTGTATGAGAAACCAATGTGAACAAATATATTCTAGTATACCTCAACAATGGAATTATGATCAGTAGAAATGGCCATGACATGGGACCTTTAAGTCATTTATCAAAAGATAATCCCCATTCATTTAGATTATTTGACTAAATGTTGAAGTTACTTCTCCTGGCTACAAATGCAGTTTTAAAGGGTCCCTATAATGTTAATGTTCAGGTTCATGCATGTAGTTTCTGTCCTGGGATATGTCTCCATGCTTTAATGTTCAAAAAGCTCTTTATTGTTCTCATACTGCCTGTGCTGCAGCACCTCTTTTCACCCTCTGTCTGAAACCAGAGCCCAGTCTGCTCTGATTGGTTAGCTGGCCGGCTCTGTTGTGATTGGTCAACCTCTTAGAGATGTCCCGCCCCTTAGCCTATCACGTACAAAGTGTTGGAGCGCTAGCCAATAGAAGTGTTGCATACAGTATACAGTGATGTCACTATGTTCAGGAAGTAAACAAAGGACTTCTGGAGGTGTAAGGTGTTTTATAGTTCACTTCTATATGCTTACATTATGTAATCTATACGTTATGCTTCATTCAACCCACAGAAAGAAACACACAGGGTGTTTGCTTTGAGCCATTAGGTGTGTGTGATACTGCAGTTAAGTATAGATATTCTGCAATTAATGATTTTTTTCATTATCCTTTCATCTGTTGGTTACTTTCTTCAAATACTCTGAAGATATGGAAAACTGTTCTTCCCAGTGTGTCTGTCTTACTAACATTGATGATGATTCATATGATTGAATGCTTATTCAATTCCACACATTTAATTTGATCTCATGCTGTCTGCTTCAGGCTGTAAACAAATCTATTTTTAGGTGAAACTCTTCCCTCCAAAAAGCAACTACGAACTGTTTTCTGTTCCTTATCAAAAACAACCTTTCACCTACCATGCACTCAAGAGAGAAGCTCACATGGAAATCAGAAAGAGTGAAAAAAAACAATACAACCAGTCCTGCGTGCTCACCTGGGATCAGCGCTCACCTCTGAACTGATAACTGTGCAGCTTAAACAGTGCTGCTCCTGCGCTGACTCTGGGTCTGTTTCTATCCCAACCTTATTACCTGCTCCATTCATACTTATTACCTTCCCGGCTGTATTTCTGCAGCACGCTGGCTGCTATCCCATTACCTTCATTTTACACAACGTGAACCCGCGCTGACCTGGCAATCTAAACAGGCTTTGATGTGGATTTGGCGCCATGTGACCACATTGTTTCTGCGCTGTCGCTCCGGGGGCGCTGGCCCTCGCCGTACGGAGGCAGCCCGCAATGATTTGTGGGGGAATTTGACACTTAAGCGTATATGCAAATGAAGCGGCAGGATTAACATTCAGAGGAGGAGCTTGGTCGACCTCAGCCGGTGTAAGGTCATTAGCATAGAAGACATTAATATTCAGCAGGAGGGAGCGGGGACGCAGAAAAACACTGTAAGTAAAACTGCAACACAGAGGGTGAAACACAAGGAAAACAAAAACATTTTTAATGGAGGCGACATAATAATACCCACGGGGCTGCGCTGAGGAAGCTCGCTGCTGCTGACACTGGGTCTAATGGTCACACTCTTCCTCTGTGGGTAGACATGCAATCAGTAACTGTGATTGTCAGGCCGTTCATTGGATTCTTGTGTCTATTGCACATAGTTAGTCTCATTCTCATTATTCAAATGTGCCCGCAGACCTAAGTCACTGGCTGGACTGTGGGACTGGAGGAAGTGGAGTGTTCATTATGGGTAAATCTCTTGTTCCTGTCAGGGGCAAAGTGGATCTGTTCCCATCAGCACGACGTGTCAGATTGACATGAATAGGCTTATGATGGGGAGGTCAAGTTGCCACTGAGCTGTGAGGGATTAAAGATGAGCCACCGAGATCACACAAAGGAAGTTTTTACTTCTCTAAATGTAGGAACGGAAAATAAGGACATTATTTTAATACAATCACAATTTCTCAGAGACCAAGATGACCAATGTCATTATTTGTTTTATAATGATATGTAGTTTTGGCATCATTAGACCTGCAACGACTGGGCGGTTAATTGATTGAGAAAAATAACCTTTTACTCTTGTCATCATGGTAAAATGTCATGTAAATGAAAATGTGGTCCCTTTCAATGTAGAGTTCTTCACATTTTTGTGGATATCTAATTTAAAATTGAATATTGTTGGGATTTAACTTTTCAGATTTTTCATTATTTTTTACATTTTATACACCAAACGATCAATAAATCTATACAATAAGGAGCAGATTCAGATCCTATAGGTCAAAAGATGAAACCTTTACACGTGAAAGGCAAAAACCAGCAGCAGAAGTAATTTTGAATTATCAAAATGTTTGCTGATGAATTGATATTGGCTAATCCATTAATAGTCTGTTTGAGCTCTACAAAACAGCCATGTTCACAATTAATTTCAAGCCTTTTTCAATGTTTAAACAATCAAACCCATTATTTTATGTTAAAACGATTTATTTAATCAGCTCAAATCTTAATCATAGGATGCAAAAGAGATAAGTATGTGTATTGTTCATTTTATTGGATCCCCATTAGCCTCTTTTAGTGGCAGCTGCTAATCTTCCTGCCCGGGGTGTACACATCAAGTCCAATTCAAACATAAATACAATCGTAACAGCAATGTTATATTACTATGAAACAACCAAGTCAATGACAACGCTAAACTATATCAATAAATGGTTTGAATTCCCCGAAATATTATAAAAATCATAAATACAAGATTCTTTCCAACACAAAGGAAAAACATTACATTACATGTTAGACGTTTTTATCCAAAGCAACTTACATACATTCAGTACTGTGGACAATCCCCACAGGAGCAATTTGGGGTGAAGTGTCTTGCCCAGGGACATAACGACATGCTGACTGCAGTGGGACTCAAACTTGCTACCCCCTGATTTGAAGTCCAGCACTCTACCCACTGAGCCACAGCCGCCCTATATACCTACAATAACAAGGTCAGAGTGGAAGAAAAAAAGACCTCACTTTCAAGGACATTTTTCCCTTTGATACACTGAATGCAAACAACTATCTATTCAATACATAAAATATAAGATGTTGAGTCTGTTTTCCATTCAGAGTGATACAAAATATAAATTGACAAAATAATATGTATAGTGAGATGTGTCATGCTTTAATGTTTATCTCATCACAACTTTGTATGATTATTGCAACATTGGCTTATTTGATTTTCATGAAATATGAATTAGTCTCAACTTAGAAATACACAAAGCACTGTAGGACAGCTAACATGTTCAAATTCCTGTTAAAACTGACATTTCTTACAGTGTACGTGTGTAAAACTGGCTGAGAGTAATTACCAGAGAGGTGCTGAACATCACGCTGCCCTTATCTGAACCATTACTGAGGATTTATCCGCCATCGGGAAAACAAGCCACCGCAGGAATCACTGAAAAGGCTTCATGTGTCAAAGCTTAAATGACGAGTTACTGAATGAAATCAATTAATCAAGAATTAAAAAACACGTTAAGTATGTTTGATATGGTTCACAGGGCAGAGTGTCTTCTTGTGTTCTAGCTTTCATGACAGGAAATCTTCACGTCTTATTAATAATTACAAGTATTGATTGGACGGTGTTGATTTTACCATTAAATTATCAAATACATTAAATGAAAGATCATCATTTATGCCCCCTGCTATTCACGAAACAAAACAAACAAAACAATGGAGTCATAAATAAACCGGCAGCCTTGGTAATTCCCTTTCCCCGGGATGACTAAACAGCATTATTATTTATTTCTCTATCTGCCGAGTCTGATATGTGTTGTTGTTATGATTCAAAGACTTATTGACAAACAGACATCTGCTTCCGTGGACCCGTAGCTCGGAGCTCTCACATTTAAAACAAAAAACATTTTTATAATGCTGAAAAAGACTGAATCACTTCTGCTTCCTTTAGTCTGCAGCCCCTTCCTCAAATTAAAGAATAATGCAGCCTAACAGCGAGCACACAGGCTGATAGTTTGAAAAGAAGGAAAAAGAAACCGTATACTGAGATAAGTGCGGTCATTACTGTTGACCAAGCTGAATGCCTTTTGCCTGTTTGTTATTATTTATTTAATTTAAGCTGCTTTTTGGTGTAAAATCACTGAATAAAGACAGAAATTGAACATTTTCCGACATGTTTTGAGGTACATTCAGTCAAAACTGAGTATACCGCACATATATTTTATCAGCACAGTTCAATACTATTCAGCCTTATTTAAAGTTACAGTGACAATAATTCATGTTTGTTTACACCACAGTTAAGATAACTTTATAAAGGGACAAAGGGGATATAGTATTGTCCCCATGGGCACAGTGAGGAAAATCAAAAGTTACATTGGTGTTGCTTTTGTTGTTATAATTTGTCTTTTTTATGGCTAACTTGAAAACAATGTCTCCACAGAGGGTTCATTCAATATGTATGTGTTACTGGATTAGATGACAATGTAAAAATTAGGACTCATCAATCATTCAGCATTTGATTGGAATTGTAATATTAAGGTATTGATAAGGAAATTCTCTTAAAGTCACCATTCTGACAATATCGTAAATAATTTCAACACATAATGTAACGATAACAATTAAAGGATAACAAAACTACAGTTCAGAGATTTAAAATACATATAATCAGTGTTGGATAAGCTCCCCTCAAAAGTGTATATTTACCACGACCCATTTCAGGCAATAGTCTCATTTCTCTTTGTGTGATGTCACACTGTACATGTGATGCTCTGAGAGGATGTTTCCAGAAAATGGTTTGAAAGAAAACACACAGCAGTCCTGAAACAATTAGCGCCAGTCACATGCAGCAGGATGCTGGGACAATAGTCCCACCTTTGTCCTGGCTCTTTCCCGTGGTTCCTTCCAGGCTGCGCTGCCGCTCAGATAACGGAGGAGATGTCCTGTTGTTCTCTGGAGGTTAGGGAGGCCGTCCTGAAACACAGAGGTTACAGGCGTCTGGATCTTTATTCAAGTGTCTCTGACTATAAGATTCAAAGTTCAAGGCTTTTATTGTCATGTGTGCATAGCTACAGCGTAGTTATGACAATGAAAATATTAGGTCACATGCTCCTCCAACAGTGCAACACAATAACACAGATGATAGTGCAAGTAAATCAAATATAAAAATAGAAATAGTGCAGAGTAGTCTATATACAAGTAATTGGAATATTGATATAAGTTGCAAACAGAAGAATGTTCTGGATGTTCTTTCAAAAGTTCACGTGTTTAACAGAACGCTCAAGCTGACCTTGAGGATAGTTTGCACTTTTTTAAATGACCACAGATTCACTGGTTTTATTTCATTATGTGCAATAAATACAGAGCAGTTTGGCATCGAAATCTTGAGTCTCAGGCTCCTTCAACTATGCAACGTACATTTTAATCAACATAACATTTAAAGGAATCAAATAGGTTGCAGGAATAAGACAAATATGTCAAATAGAATAAGATAAAACCGAAGGTATAATTAAATACCGTGAAGTAGAGTAAAAACTGTGTACTGTTATGAAACTGTGTTGATGTGTGGACTATAGATGAACATTATGAACATACAGTATGTGGATGGTGACAGTTCACAGAGATCAGGAACAAATCAAACACAATTCAGTTTAAAAACATGTTTGTCATACATTATATTGAACTGTAGCTCACCTAAATTACTGTTAAGGAGAAATATGTGTTTTCAAATCCGGCAAACACGTTTGTTGATGGTTAGGTGAGGCACAAATTATTCTTTGTAAGATGTGTAGAAAATGATGCTGCTCTGGGTCAAGATATGTTTTTTTGTTGGAGCTTTGATGCAGCCGACATCTTGAAGTCTCTTTCAATAAGATGCTTGAACCAGCCTTGATAATTGTTTCCAATAAGTGATGTATTCTTTGTGCAATGAAAATAAAGTTGAACTTAATCTGATATAAATCACAACTAATTAAATGTGGTCAAAAAACGTGGAGTTCTACATTTGACTGCGGTTCACTTGGCATAAAAATGTAACCTTTACAAATGACTGGTTGGAAAAATAAGTCTGTTTTTAATATCTAACGAAAGACGGTTGTTAATGATAAAAGTTTTGGCACAAAAAATAACTTTGTGAGAAAAAGATGCCGTTTTGGGTGATTATTTAAAAAAAACATATATTTTATTAAAGTTATGTAACTTATTTTGTCGTGGTAACAATAATAACTACTTGATTGACGTTAAGGAACAACTGCAGTCATTATTTAAGGAAACATTGACTGTGAAGCACTTTATCTCCTGTATTAAAGTCACCTATCCATCATCCATCCGAATGAACTTTCAAATATACCGTACGTGCTTTTTAGGGATTTCCTGAGTGACTAATGCTGTCATGTCTCTGAAATGAACAGCCTATCTTGGAGGATTTCATTGTGCTTTATGGCATTTTGAAGATTTGTTTGAAGGATTGTTCGCTTCCAGCCTGACAAGGCGTTTTGTAAAAAGTAATGTTAGCCATTATCTGTCTTTACTGGGATGTATCTTCTTAATATTTTGCAATGTCTGTTTTTAAGTGACAAAATACTGCAATTCTTTGAACATTTTTGTCACAAAATATAATAATTTTTAGTTGAATTTGTATCCATTTCATGTTTTGTATTGACTGTTCCAATTATCCATGATCCCATACTTCTCTCTACTACTCTTTCAAACTTGATATTGGAAGGATTTCATTCATATATTATGTTTGGGTGACTGTGGCTGTGAGGGAGTGCGGTCGTCTCTCAACCAGAAGGTTGTGGGTTCGATCCCAGCCCGTGCAGTCGATGTATCCTTGGGCAAGATACTGAACCCTGAGTTGCTCCCGATGGCCAACGGTGTGTGAATGTCAGGTCCTAGAGCAAGCCTATTCAACTGGTGCCCCGCGGGCCAGATGCGGCCCAGAACCAACTCCCGAGTGGCCCAGCCTCCCGTAGCCAAATTCCTACACTAGTACAGACCGTGAACGCAACACTCCTCGTTGGATAGAAACCACCAAACCACAACACAGCACGTTTTTTGAAAGTGCATCTAGTGGTGCTAGCAACGGTGGTCCTATGATAGCAACTCTAAAACATGTCTCTCTCAACTCTGAAGCGTAAACAGAGACAAAACGGTCATTGATCTTGTGGAGCAGATCCAAGTCAAGCTGGACTTTTTCGCAACCGACTTGAGCACGGGTCGGATGCTGCATTTTCCGACGCTCCCCAAACACATCACCTCTCCGGCACAAATCACGGATGTGAGGACAGATTTCATTGCGAGGTTGAAAGAGAACTTTGCCGGTCGATTGGATGGACTTGCTCTGCCCACAGAGGTGATGATGGGCTTTGTCAGAGACCCCTTCACTGTTGCAATAGAGGGGGACGTATCAACCAGAGCAAAGGAAGTGGTCCCCTCCCCTGCATCGACAAGGGGAAATATACACTCGAACTTATTGACATGCAGCGCACTAACGGGCCAGCGAAGTTTTGGAGTGATGTCAAAAAACAGCAGTTCCCTAACGTTCAGAAAGTAGCGATCTGTGTGCTCAGTATGTTTGGATCAACATACACATGTCAATCAAGCTTTTCACACATGAACTCAATCAAAAGTAGCACTCGCTGCTCCCTGACTGACAGCACTCTTCACCAATGTCTTAGGATTGCATTGACATCCTATGAGCCAAAAATCACTGCTCTTGTTCAAAACTAAAAATGTCCCTTCTCCCATTGAGAAAGTCAGCGATGACAAATCACAAATGAGGTGATAGTAAGCACCTAGTTTACTATAGTAGACGTGTAGTGTAGTATTCATTCATATAGTTACCCGTATCCCTTGTTATGGGTTTGTGCACTGAAGGGTTTGACAGTTCTTTCTGTATTCATTTAAATGCACTTTGTAATGTGTCTGGGACAAATGTGACCAAAACGTATGATTTTTTTGTTATTACTTGAAAAGTGAAAAAATAGTATTGCTATAGGCCTACCTCTTTGTGTTGCATTGGAGCTCTTTAGCTGTTTTTTTTTGTATGTGAGGACATTCATTAAGACTGCTATTATTGTATTCAGTAAATGCACTTTTGTGATGTGCCTGGTTAAAAAAAAATAACCTGAATATTTGACTTCTAAAGCAAACAAATGTAATGCTACAACTGTGCACTTTTTTTTCAGATTCTGTTAAATGAATGCTAATTTGTGGTGTTTTTATGCACTTTTTGACGTACCTTTGTTAGATGAACAATGAATACAAATTGCATGTTTTTCATCGCAGTAATATGTGTTGGTTTAAAATGTGTCGCTACCCGCTTTTTACAGGCTGCTTTAATGTCTGGCCCAGGTGAATTTTGTAGTTATAAAATCTGGCCCAACTGAATGTGTAGTTGAATAGCCCTGTCCTAGAGTAAGGTACACTGCTCTGTGTGAATGGGTGAATGACATGTAGTATGTAAAGCGCTTTGAGGGGTCTTAAAGACTGGATAAAGCGATATATAAGTACAGTCCATTTACCTTATACTCACACAATAACCTGGTCGAAGTAGATTTGATTTAGTCTTTACAAACTGATTGGCCTTGAGAATGACAATAAGTGTTTTGAAGGCAAAGTTACTCGTGCTGTAAACTCACAGTAGCTGAAATATATTACAATATTTCATCATGGAGCAGGGGAAGAGCGACTCTGTACTTCAGGTTAGTTTCACCAGCCTCCGCTCTGCTTTCTGACTGTTTCATCACTTTGATGATCAGCTGTTTCTCTCTGATGTATTTTACTTTTTTTCCTGTGGGATGAACTTTTGTGAATAAATAGGGAAATGACTGTTTTGATTTGCCTATTAAATGTCTATGTACAGTTTGTAAGATATATAGATTATAGGGGTTTACACTACTTCTATTTTTGTCGGTAGATTTCTCATAGACCCCCCAAGAGAAAGCCCTAGATAATGTCTCATTTCTATATTTAAAGATAACATGTCAGTGTAATGGTGATATCTATACAAAATATCTTATAACGCTGCATTTAAAAGTTATCCAAAAGTTACAATTTGAATAATAAAGTCGCAAAACTAACAGCAAACAATAAAGGAAAATGATATCTTGTATACTGTACCTTCCTCTCAAAGTGTTCACACACAGAAGATCAGACTATGAGCAGCAGGTGAAGAGGATGTATTTAAATTCAGAGTAAAATATAGTGATACTACAACCGAGCACATTCACCTAAATTGACAATAACTCTGGAGGTGATGAAACCCAGTATTATTGACTGAGCTTCTTGTTACGCGGCGGGATGAAGTGTGCCGTGTGCTGATTGTTTATTTTGTCTAAATAGCTCTGATAGTGTTTCCTACCCTGACCCCAAATCCTCACTTTGTTTTGATTTTAATTTCTCATGGGTGCTGTAAATAATTAGACCTCTGCGCTCTGTCATTCATGCATTTTGCTGTTGATTTATTATTTCCATCCTTATTGATGTTTGTTAACATATTGCCCTAATCTCCAGGCTCTGCAGGTGCATATTGACTTTGTGTTGCTTGTCTTCATTGAGGTGAGACACTTTTTAAGCTGTGCAGGTGTTTGTTGAATCTGTAAACATTGCATTTTTTATGCGTAGATCTGGAACTGATGAGTTAAAGTTTTGTTTTGATTATTTGTTTTAGATGTAAATGTGTTAAAGGTCCAAATCCAAAGGGATATCTGCATCTGTTTTGTCTGACTAGTAGTCCAAAACGCAAAGATATTGAATATTAATTCCCATAAAATACAGAAAAGCCGTAAATCCTCTAATCCGGTGTTTACCAAGCTGAATGTCGTGACCCCTTAAAGAGGTCGCAAGATACATCTGAGGGGTCAACACATGATGAACAGTTTGGAAAAAAGATCAGAACATGTCTCTGCTCGTAAAAGGATTTCGTTTTTATTTTAGAAAATGTATATTTGCTTTCGTGTAAGCTTTACTACATAACATAGTAGAAATGGGTGCTTCAGGACTAAAAAGAGAATCAAATTTAAACAATCTAAAAACATGAAAACGGTCACTTTTCACTTGATCTTACACCTCATAGAAATTGATCGTGAGTTCGTTTTCTATATCTTTTTACAGCGACAAAAGCAAACGTTTTGTGTTGAAAGGGATTTTTAGGAATTCAGCTGAGGCTTTGTCGCCCTTGTCAGTCAGTGTGTGTATTGATCACGGGCCCTTCAGCAGGAAAAATGACATTATTGCTGTTGCGGGGAATCAATTCTGCAACCTTCGAGGTAAAGGCCAGTAGGGGTAGAAGCTCTTCTTTATGCACTTATGCATTAAAACAGCAAACAAACAACTTCTGTGTACTGACCTCCACCTGAAATCTATAGCTTAACACAAAGAGCGCTCTCTGACGGCTGCTTGTAAGTGCGGACACTTAACAAAGAGAGAGAGAATGGGAACGAAGCCTAAATAAATTGGTACATGCAATTAAACCGTGGGAACTTCTTCGCTGACTCCATTTATATCACAAAGTTCATCCCTGGTGAACGTGCAGTGGCTGTTCAAGGGCAATGACTTATTTGCCCCCCTCTCTGCTGCATTCATTTCTCCTCATTTGCATAATGCTTGGCTGGTGGCTACACGGCGGCCAAATGCAGCAACATGTTAACTTTGCATTATGTGAAAACACTTAGGACCCGAGAGGATAAACCTGCGCTGATATCCAACATTAGTGTGCACGGAGTCGGACATGATTAAAGTGCTGTTGTCGGTGTAGTCTAAAGGAGTGGTTCTTATAATTTGTCATCCTAACGAGCGCTTAATATAAATAACACCTGCATTTGTGGTTACGTTTTGTTCCAGGGGCCACCGTGCCTGGGGATTTCGTGAGAAAAAAACATCTATTTCAATATATTTTTATATTTTTTATTGTTTTAAAGAGGCCCTATTATGTTTTGGGTGGTTTTCCCTATCCTGTAGTGTGTTATAGGTTTGTGAGCACGGACACGCCCCCGCCCCTTGCCTATAACGCCTCCTATTGGACTCCTTTGTTCTTGTCTGGAACACTCACTTCTATTGGCTAGCGCTCCAACACATTGTACGTGATAGGCTAAGGGGCGGGACATCCCTAAGCGGTTGACCAATCACAACAGAGCCAGCCAGCTAACCAATCAGAGCAGACTGGGCTCTGGTTTCTGACAGAGGGTGAAAAGAGGTGCTGCAGCACAGACAGTATGAGAACATTAAAGCATGGAGACATGTACCAGGAGAGACACTACATACTGATATGAACCTGAAATTAGTAAATTGTTCAATTGTTTGCTTGCTAAATAACCTAATGACAGATTTTCAAGGAGATTGTCAAGCATAGATTGACTTATATGAACCAAGTAAGCAACAGAATAAACCACTAACATGTTATTGTTATAAGTAACCTTTAATTAATTTGAAGGATTAACTCTCACATTGTGAATATGAAATGGACTTTGAAGATGTCAATGTGCTTCCATACAAATAAAGCTAATCACGACCGTGCACATGAAGTCAGATTTTCTCTACAAAATATATAGCTCTATTTGATTTATATTCAAATATTGTAGCCCTTTAATGGCCCTCACCAAACACTCAAACAAAAGCTCCCTTACTTAAGATCCTTTTGAAAGTCTTGAGTCTTTGGTTTCTGTGAAGATGTTATGCTTCCCAAAAACCTGAAGATGTTTTAATCTTTGACAACATTAACACTTCCTGTAGCCCACCATTTATCCGAGCTCCATGCCATTCAGCAGCTGAATGAGGTTTCAGACATTGGGTTCTCTCCAAGGTCAAGCCCCAGACACGCCTACACTCTTGGAAGCTTTTCTGCCGCAAGAGGCAAGAAGCAACAGCGGGAGGAAAGAGAAAAAAAACAGACTGACAAAAGCTTGCTGGGGAAAATGGTTAATGTAAAACATGGAGACATTAGTGGTTTCTAGACTGTAAAGAGATAGGCTGAGGGAAACTGTGGTTTTCTTTTATGTAGAAGTGGGAATATCTTTGAGAATATTTGTGAATAGATGCAGGAGGGGTGTGGCGCAGTGGGTTGTGCGTTGGTGTTCAGATCACGGGGTCACAGGTTCAAACCCCACTGCAGTCCGCATGTCGTTGTGTCCCTGGGCAAGACACTTCACCCCAAATTGCTCCTGTGGGGATTGCCCACAGTACTGAGTATGTAAGTCAATTTGGGTCAAAGTGTCAAGTCACATGTCATGTAATTAACAGTATGGAGGGTTAGATGGATAAAGACAGTACTGAATATGGTACTTAAGTGTTTTTTTTAATATACCTTGTACTATTTAAGGATACAACTTAAGAAGGTCCTCCACTACATTTATTTAACACATAGTTTCTGTATATATCTGTATTATTACTCATGAACTCAGTTGTATCTAAAATTGGCACCTTGTTGACAAACTACAGCATGCTTTTACGTGTATTTTTAAGTGATACAAATATAATACTATGATATGAATATTATTCTGTGAAAAGAGCTATTCTGTGACGAGTGCATTTACATTTCATTTACTTCTGTCCTTTTAATTGAATTCAATAATTGTACTTCTATTTTTAAACTGCAGTATTTGTATTGTTGCTGAAGTAAGGGGTCCAAGTATCTTCCACCACTCGCTGGGTGTTTTCTCACACACTTCTCTTTGTGTTCTTCTTTTGCCACATTGTGTCATCTGCCTATCCATCCTGTATGAACGTCTCTATATGTGAGGACTTAACCCTCAGCTATGTTGCTATTTACTGAGGATCCTCCCTGTGCTGTCCCTCCAATCCTCTGGATTTCCTGTAAACCCCCGAGGCCTGGCGAGAACTGGTGATTTGTGGTTGGCTAGTCGGCAATTGACACATTGATAAATCCCCCTCAGATGGGGTGCGATCCGTTTGAATCAATAGAGCCTTATCGGCTGACGGGCGTCAAGGCTGCGCCCGTGTCGGTTCACCTCGGGTCCCTCGCAGTGGGCCTGATTTGTAGCTTTTGACAACAAACATCGTCACGCCACGTGGCTCGTCAGAAAATCCGCGGGCGTAAATGAAGGCAGGACTCAGTCTGTCAGTGAGCAGCTGCAGAGGGGAGGGGAGACAGACAGAGAGGGGGGGGGGGAGAGAGGGGGAGATACAGGGAGACAGGAGGAAAAATAAAGATGATACTGGAGATGGGGCTGGGTGGTATGGCCATCGTCTATCCTCATAGGTGCTTTTATATCTCAATAACGATGTATAGGTTATTCAAAAAAGAAATAGTCTTTACAGAATCCACACATGAAAAAGCCAGTTTTAATGTACTCATGTGCGATTAAGAGTATTTTCAATTGTGACCATTTCCTCATTTGATGAAGATCTTTAGTGCAACAGTTTCAAGTGGATTTACAGAGCAATAATAGATCAAAAATGTCCATGTTATGCACTGACACTGACATGCACCCAAATACAGAGTAATCCGGTTAAGTTTAGTTTGATTTCACTGAAGTCCAGTTTGCTAACTGCATTGAACTGGCTGGTAATGTAAAGGTCAAAACCAAACTGCAATCTTCAAATGGCATTCCTTTAAAATGTTGCTCATTCGATTACCTGCAAATTTCAATGTGCTTGTTATAATTATACATGGCACAATTGTGTGGGAGGCTGTGGCGCAGTGGATTGTGCGTTGATGTTGAGATCAGGGGGAGCACAGGTTCAAACCCCACTGCAGTCAGCATGTCGTTGTGTCCCTGGGCAAGACACTTCACCCCAAATTGCTCCTGTGGGGATTGCCCACAGTGAGTGTGTGAGTTGCTTTGGATAAAAGCATCTAACAAGTAACATGTAAATTGTGTATCAAGATATTATGACTTCATCACAATGCAATTCCTTTGAAAGAGAATCTATTATCATGCTGAATAACTGACCAGCCCTGGAAGACTTCTATCACAGTATGTCTCTTTTTGCTATTTAACAATCTGCTCCGAACGCCAGATAAAAGAAGAGCTCCTCACATTTCCTGCAGCAGTCGAGGGATTGAAACTGAAGACAGCATACACGGCACCGTGAGCCTGTTCAGCTGCAGCCAGAGGATTCATATGGCTCGAGTCCACTGGCCAGACTTTAGCTGTTCTCCGTCCGCGTGGCTCTGGTCCAGCTTCTCCTCTGTCTTTAGATCTGAGCCAAACCTTGCCGCTCCACAGCCAGCCACGTTTTACAACTTGGCGAGACTCTGGCCAAAAGCTGCCCAAAAGCTCCAGTTTGGAGGATTAATGGTTACTGATTCTAAAAGAAAGTTTCCCCCCCTTTATATACAGTAATGGAAAACTTCTGAGCAACAAAAAGCTTTAATAAATAGCTGAAATGTGTATTTAATTTACAAAACATGTGATTTTTTCGAGAGAACAGCAATAAAACGGTCAAGTGCGATTTGTTTTATTGTGTAAAATGAAGTGGAGTTCATATCAGATGACATATGCTTGTTTTATTTCTGATTTCTTGGTTGTCAGGGTGTGGGGCTTTTCAACAGAAACACAAACCCAACTGCATCATATGGTTTGACCCTGCTGCTAACTAGGCTGCTTGTAAAAATCTGCAATTATTTTTGGTGGTTGCACGCCAAAGCCGAATATCAAGAAGCTGCCAAAATGAACCATATTCAATTAAAGCAGAACATATTATTTTATAAAAGAAAGGGGTTCAGTTTCAGGACAATGTTTTAAACATGGTGGGAAGGGCAAAGAGAGAAACATTATTATAACTTTTATGCTATAAAGAAACCATTCTGAAGTGACTGTGAAACGCTGCTGAAAACTGAATGACTGGGAGGTTAACTAACCCGCTTCTGTAAAACTGAAAAAGAGGGATTTTAAGGACGACAGTATTCTGTAAAATAAGGGAAGTGAGAGCTTACGTAAAACACTTTCCATTTAAACAGTAGGAGGAAGCTTAATGAAAAGTCTTTTAACCGGAGTGATGGGAGCCCTCAGGTTGACAGCACTCTCTAACGCTAAATCCTGGCAGTTTGTGTCAAAATGGGGATTACACTTTTTCAAAAAGTACTCTAACCTGTTTTAACAGCAGGGAAAAGTTCAGGTGGAACACTTGTTTGGTGATTCGTACCAGAAAATGTAAACGGGAAACTTCAAGGTGGAGCTTTTGTGTATTTTCTATTCCTTCAACAAATGCAAAAAAAAAAGACCAACAATAGATGTACCCAATTATGTGTGTAGCCAATGCCTAATAAAGTGAATTGTTCTGTGCCTTGGATGGGGTTGTAATAAATGCACTTCTTCAGGCTTTACTCCATGACAAGCACATGTCCTGCATTCAAAGCAGGAGCTAATAGGTTTGTTTTATCATATACATTTGCTTTTTGTGGATCCCTTCTGTCCCTACTTAATTTGAAAAAGAGAAAGGTTTAGTGTAGCCCTCTTAGTGCCACTAAAGTTAAGATTTCTGGCTCAGAGTACCAATGAGAAAAAACATATTTCGAGCAAGTATGTATTGTTAAATTCCACTGACACAGTTGAAAAAAAGATTATTAATTAGATTATAAAACAGCTCAGTTTGATAATTTATATTAAGATGATTGTTTGTGTCAAGTCAAAGTCAACTTTATTGTCAATCTTTCAGTTTGTGTGTATCTATATATATACACACAATCAACAGACACATTTGTACATATGCACACATTAAGACATACATAAATGCACAACAATCGATATATACAAAATAACAGTCACTTCAATAACATGTATGTGTACTGTATGAACATAGTGTTTCTGTCTGTTTTGTCCTGCAGTGTTAATATTCCCCGTCAGTCTCTTCTGAGTCTGATGTATTCATGTGAGACACCACACACACATGCTGGCTGTTCACACACTAGCTTATTCTCACAGTATGCCACACAGATAGTGAAACACACACAGACACACACGGCAGCTCATGCAGTCTGCTCCCAGGGGACAGCTGGCCAGTGAAACATGCACAGAAACAGAGATACACTGGCAAGTTTCCACACATTCATTTGTTCTGTCATTTAAGCAATTACACTGATTGACCTAATGGGGCGCTATAATTACTGGTCAACAATGCATGATGTGGATTTATCGTTTTTGAAGTCAAATGGATGGTCAACCTTTTCAAACATTAGGTCATTACTGCTTAAATTGAATTATTCTGTTATCATTTTATTCAATAATTGTTTTTTAAATTATTTATCAATGGGGAAAAAAAGGCAAACATGTTCGTGCATCAAGCTTCTCAAAGTTTAGGATTGCATTTAACATTTTTCTAAATGTACAGATGCAAAATGACATTTCATATTTGGGTCTTGGATGTTGTGATTGACATTTTTAATTGATAATGAACATAAGCATTAGTTACAACCTGCCTTGGAAGATTGATGTATCGACATAGAGTTTACTGAATCGAATGTGGGGCTGATTTTAGTTTGAATAATTGGAATGATCTTCTCAATTTGTTTTGATTTGGATAAAAATAATAATATCTGCACATAAACTTCGAACAGAATATTGAATAGAATCTTTTTATTTTCGTTATACAGAATGAGATGAGTAGAGCTACTCCTGTTTCAAGGTGCCATCAAGAATACAAAAAACAAACAAGAGACGTACAACATTCAGGAGAAGCCAACATACAAACAAGCATTCATACTTCAATATGCAGATGCATTTTTACAAGGGATTAATGTTTTGCCTTATAATTAAAACTCCATCCCTTTGCAGTTCAGTCACAGTTCAGCTGATTCATTTGCAATCCAAAGACCTCTCCACTAACGTATGATCACATATTGATTGAGCAGCTGGATGAAGGTCCAGGTTTCGCTCTTCCTCCTGACCACACGTCTTCCTCTTGGCATCAGACTCATCATGTTAGCGACCCGTTGACCTGCGAGGCTCCCGCTCGCTGCTTATTGGGCTTGACACTGCTCGATGGTGACAAGGCTAATTGTCAACATCTGGAAAGTGCTTGCCATCCCTCAGCCCCGCGCTGAATGAAACCAGTGATCTGTCATAACGAGTCAGAGGAAATTAGCATCAGTCCAACGTGGAGAGGGGGGGAGGTGAGGGCAGGGGAGGAGAGGGGGTCTTGCTGCCAACATTATCTGAGGGTTTGTGAGGAGGGGGAGGAGGGTAAATGCCTGTTAGAGGAGTAATATCAGGTCAAAGAGATTTACATGAATGTGTTTCCACACACAGTCACCTTCAATACTGCTTCTCTGCTGTGATTATCACTTCAAGAGCTACAATTACGGAAGTAGCACGATCTATATATGTTGATTTTACAGGATTTGTTTAGAGGAAATATAAGATGATTAAATGAGGGTGTATAATGGATATTTGTTTTCGTATACTACAGATATTTGTACAACTGTTACTGCTTCAAATAGCTGCTAGTTGCTCAACCTTTACTACTTGTTCTACTTGTTCTACCAGATCTACTACTACTCGTCCGAGTTCTGCTATAATAAACTATTTCTATTTCCATCTAAAAAAGAAAAGAAGTCACATTTTTGTCAGTCATTTTTTGTGCAAAACTCGCAGTAAATACTGTTTTCAGCCTCTCAAATTCAAGGATTTAACATTTCTTTTCTGTTTTATATCATATTAAACTGAATAAGAGTAGTTTTTGGACTGATGAGACATTGGACTTTGAGAGACTGGAATATATAACCATCAGATGTATTGATGTGGAGAATAATTGTGAGTTATAGTTTACTAAAAAAGCACACAAATCCACCACCAGTACTACAAATAAACGTTTAATAATAATATGCATTTACCACTTTTGAAAGGTACAAGTTGAAAGTATCCCTCCTTGCTGCAGAAAGTGGGAGCAGCAGTGAAAGCGGTTGGACGTCAGCTTGTAATTCAGACTTGTAGGAGCCCGAGGCAGGACCCTCCAAAGTCCAGGCTCAAGTGAAGTAAAGGGTGTTAGCGGGCTCTGGCTTCCCATCGAGCTCTAAGAGAAGCTCAGGCTAGCAGCCAGCACTGAGATCACTCGTTTGAACCTGATTTATGGACTCATTTTTATAAGCTTTTTGTAGCTGTTAGCCTTTTGTTCATATTCTGTCATATTGTGATATCTTTTTATGGCCCTGTCGTCATTTATATTATGCGCATAATGTATTTGACTCTTTTACGAGTCATACTTGAACCCTTTTGTAACTCAAATGTAAAAACAGGGAATTTATAAAAAAAAAAACTCATGAAATGCATTTTAATAAAAAGCAACAAACGAGCCGATGTCCAATAAAGGGAATACTTGCCCTGCACCGCTGACTTCAATTCTCAAAAAAACAATGTTCTGTTTCATCTTGTATCACAGGAAGACCTGCGCGGTCACAATATCTTTGTGTTATCAGAATGAATCGTTATTGAATTTATGCAAAAAATAAATAAAAAAGCAGCCGCACAAGAGCATAACGTGGACAAAGGACCTTTACTGGGTTATTAAATAATGCCCAAACTGAAACAACAGATGGTTATTTTTAGAGGCAGAGGGACACCTGGAGTGACATACATTTACATACCGCATAATCTACTTTTTAAGAAAACGATATGTTCATATAAGGTGGAGGGATTATATCTCTTCGCTGGCCTGGGAGCGCCTTGGGATCCCCCAGTCCCAGCTGGTTGATGTGGCCAGGGAAAAGAAAGTTTGGGGCTCTCTGCTGGAACTGCTACCCCCGCGACCCGACCACGGATAAGCGGGAGAAGATGGATGGATGGATGGATGGATGGATGGATATGTTCATTAACCCTGAGAAAGTTCTGTCTAACTGTTGCATTGTTTTTGTCCTTTAACAGGAAAGTGACAGTTTGTGGTGGGACGCCTTCGCTACAGAGTTTTTTGAAGAAGACGCCACCCTCACGCTATCGTTCTGCCTCGAGGATGGACCAAAGAGATACAGTAAGACTCCTACAATATTTCAGCAAACCACCACTAATACAATTATATATTTTTTTTTTTTAAAGAAAAGTCTACTTGTTCAGTTTAAATCTGGTTTCATTTGGCGATTTTCTCTGTTGGATTTCATCTAAAGGGAAAAAAAACACTTTATTCTGGTTTGTGTCCATGGCGGTTTGTTCAGCACAACCTCTTTTTTTTAACTGCTTTTCAAGTCGAACAAGCCTCCCACCCACCTCGAAAATGTTTGGTAGGAAAAAATTTGTTCAGTCTTTTACCCCCGCAGAGGTGGTTATGATTTCAATATGGGTTATTTGTCTCTTTGTCTCTTTGTTAGAACTATTACTGAACAACTACTCGCACTATCTTCATGAAACTTGGTGGGAGAGTGTAACAGCGCCCCAGGTGTCCTTCTAGCTTGTTGTATTATAGCATGTTATAAACGCTCAAAATCACATATTATTGAAAGTGTTTTCAACCAGTAACCTCCATGTCTGTCAGTACCAAGTTATTTGGATAAGACTACAGCAGAAGTTTAATAGCAGAGAGGGACAAACCACATTTTCCCCCCCACTTAAATCAGTTTAGGCCCCATTTACACGGGAACGCAAATGCAAACGAACCAAATTCCATATCACAAAAGTCTTCCGCTCACACGAATACGGCTCAATAAACGTGTCCTTTCACACAAGACCGCTCGACCCGTTGGAGACGCTGTAGTACATATGCCGGGCCTGTAAGTGGCCACAAAATACACCAAAAGCAGCGAAGAAGACCCCCGATCATGGTTGCCATGTTGCCTGGTTGCCCTTCTGTTTATTCTCTGCGGTGGATTTAGCAACATGTAGTTCATGTAGTTCTCCATGTCCACTTGTTGCTGATGGTTGTGGTAGAGGAGCTGTAGATTTTGTACTAACATCTGTAGCATGGTCAGCAGTCAGAGGTGGGGCTATGGCTTCATTGTTATCAGGAAAATTATCGTATAGGACGTACACACGGAGCCGTTTGGCCCCCCAGAGCGTTCCGTCCCAGATCTATCCACATTGGCAGCCGTTATCGTTTCAGGGGTCCGTTTCCGCGCTTCCGTTACGGCCTCGTGTGAACGAACGGGCTATAGCCTACGGAAGAGAAAAGTAGCAGAAACAACCCGTTTTGTTCCCGTGTAAACAGCACCTTAGTCTTCTTCCACATAAGGTTATTGACTTACTGAATTGTCCTGAAGTGTATTCTAACACCTCTAAGAAAAAGTGTGTGAGCTTGCAAGGAAAGATCTGTACCACTGAGTGTAACATTTCCTCTTCTCTAAGTCAGAAAATTGGTCTCTCCCTCTTCTAACAATAGTTTTCTCTCTGAATGTGATTGCTGAACATTGTTGCAACATCACATGTAACTACTGGTAACCTCTTTCTGACAGTTTCATCAAAGGCCCCTGCCTTTGTATATACAGATGTAAATGTAAACCACAGTTATGAAAATGGGTAAATTCTTGAAACGCTTCACAAAACATGCTCTTTTGTGCAAGATCATAATGGTGATTCTTTGGGAAAGTGAGTTGCTATCTTGGCCCCTTTTGCCGAAGAGGAGAGCGGTAGAAACTGATACCATAGTTGTATTGTAAATGTTTTATATCCAATAGAGTTGTGACGTTGAAGAGGTATTGTCGGGCTTCCAGGAATCCAGATGCTGTGTTATTTTTTTTTTTAAATCAAGGCTTGGATCTATCCTTGTTGAATCATCAGAAAGAAGAACAGCTGATGCGTTACAGTATATGTGGTACTTCATCAAAATACCAGACTGGATATTTTTAAATATCACAAAAAAACTCATTTCGGTGACAAACAACCGATCCTGGTCTCTCATATGGAATCTCAAAATGAAGGTTTGCACTTCTGAAACATGATAAAACACGTAGCTGTCATACGCCTTGAATTAAAAATGTTGCTTTTACATTTCTGTTTGTGTTTTTCATTTTATTTTAACAGGGGTCAGAAAAGGCCCTTCACACTCTATTCTGTGAAATAAAAACTAAAGTTAGGAACATTAAGAGCACAGCCACAGTGTATGGTGTTCAGTGACAGTAGAGAGTAGTTATTGAGTTTGGGATATTGTCCCCTTCATCTCATCTGCATAGGTTTGTCTTTTGATATCTGAAACATATTGAATATCACACAGACACAGATAAGGATGTGGTGCTCTGAAATGATAAGATGTGTGTGTGTGTGTGTGTGTGTGTGTGTGTGTGTGTGTGTGTGTGTGTGTGTGTGTGTGTGTGTGTGTGTGTGTGTGTGTGTGTGTGTGTGTGTGTGTGTGTGTGTGTGTGTGTGTGTGTGTGTGTGTGTGTGTGTGTGTGTGTGTGTGTGTGTCTGTGATGGCTGATGTATATGTGTGATTCAGCTCAGTCATGAGAGAAAGAGAGAGAGAGAGAGAGAGAGATAGAGAGAGACAGAGAGAGAGAGAGAGAGAATTGTTATGAGCCGGGCCCCGGTTTGCTTTTCAAATGTAAAAATCCCAAGTAGTGTAGAGACGGTAACCCTGTTCCCCCGGGAACGAGAGGCTTAACACCATGGCGATGATGACTCACCATCAATCGCAAGCCTTCCTCGATTCACATTCAGGTGCGCTAAGTTACACACAAACACATCATCCAGGAAACATATACGCTCATATGTGCGGACAGACTCCAAAGAAAACCTAAGAATGAGGCCCTGTGAAAGTGATGATGCTGTTTGTGTATGCTTCACATAAATACATCCTTACAATGTGTCATACAGAAAGTGATTGTTGAATGACTTTCAGTAATGTTGTTGCTTTAAGCTTCTGCCACAGAACAACATTGAATGATTCACAGGAAGAAAGACTTCAGGGTTTTTATCAAGGTTACTTCAAAGTTTCTAGAGAGAATAGCCTGTGGGATAACTGAGCGTAATGATAAAAGCATGGACACAAAGTCATCCACTGGCTGCATATTAGAAGTGAGAACATTAGGAATATTACACAAAACCATTGTTATGACACGTGTAACTCGTTTGATTTGTTTTAATGTCTAATGATAGTTGGAAAAACACCTTAGTTTACTAACTGTATTTGAAGTTATGTCAACACACTACGTTAATTATGTTACTGTTTTCTAAAAGAAAAAATATATGAGTTGGCATTTTTTTTTAAGAAAATGAAATGGAAACAATGGAAACAAAACCCAGGCTGCCATACTCATCCAAAGATATTCAATGTACTCTCATAGAAAACCAGGAAATAGCACAAGTTAGAAAGTGTTGATGACAACCTATTTGCTATTTTGTAACTGCAAATCAGCATAAAGAGTTATTACCCTTATGCATGTTTCACTTTTGCGTGTGCGTTGTGTTTGATATATTCAATACAACCGCATGCAGTGTTACTTTTTCACTTCATAAGGCAAACAGATTAAAATGCTTATTTCACTATCTACTCATAGCTAAATGAATGTACCATAGCCTATGTGAATTAAAATAGGAAGAAAATAGAACTTGTAAGTACATGTAAATTGAATTATATGCAGCAAGGTCTGCCAGTTAGTTTAGCAGGCTGGGCAAATGTGTAAATAAATACGATATTACAATTATGCATGATAAGCTGCAAGGATATTTGTACATTGCAATATTAAAATATGAACACGGTGCATGCAGACGAATAATGTATGTAAATGCTAATATGCTAATATGTGGCTCAGCATTTTATCAGAGACAGGTGCAGTATTTTTTATTTTTTTTAGGTACAACTCTACTTTTTCTATTACACAGAAGCGTTCTTGTGGCACGGATATTTCCTCCCTGTGTGTTATCAGGGGGCTTTAGACTCCGGCTGCAAACCTTTGTTTTTTGTCCAGAAATGTAAGCTCACTCAGCTCATTGTTAGTCGCTCCGTACAAAAGCATCAGCTAACTGCCGAACATAAAAAATGTAAATGTGACCGCCGGTGGCCTTAAGCTGAAATAATCTTTGCTTGCAGCCCCTGGGAAAAAGTGCGTATACATATGTAGTTATCGCCACGCAGGTCAGAACACACTGACCAGTGGTGTGTGTGTGTGTGTGTGTGTGTGTGTGTGTGTGTGTGTGTGTGTGTGTGTGTGTGTGTGTGTGTGTGTGTGTGTGTGTGTGTGTGTGTGTGTGTGTGTGTGTGTGTGTGTGTGTGTGTGTGTGTGTGTGTGTGTGTGTGTGTGTGTGTGTGTGTGTGTGTGTGTGTGTGTGTGTGTGTGTGTGTGTGTGTGTGTGTGTGTGTGTGTGTGTGTGGGAGGAGAGTGGTAACCAGTGGTCATCCATACATATCCAAAAGAGTTACGAAAGGTTGTTACATCTTCCAGTGGAACAAAGTATTCGTAGAAAGTTTTTACTAAAGAGAACAAAATGTTTAAAAAAAAAAAAAAAAAAAAGTATGCAGCAGTATGGATTGGATTTTTGAGTCCCAAGGCTAAAGTGCTGTTGTGTAAAAAAATCTCTGTTTCATATTATATAGCTTATTTTTGCTCCACCTTATCGAGCATTTCTGAACTAAAGAGAAAATGATTAGACTGTCTTTAAATAAAAACATACTAAGAAAATCACCAGAGAAAGCATTTATAACTGTGTTGTATTGTATAGCTAAAACATGCATTTGAGGTCATTTCTGTTTCCTTTATTTAATATTCCTCCTAAACATTCATAATGTATTCTTTTTTTCCATGGAGAAGCTTCCGTACGATGTAAGGGAGTGTTACAACTCCGATCCTTGTTGACGCGGAATTATATATTCTGAATCCTACAGTATAGCTTATATGATAATTACCAGCAAACAATCATTTCACTCCAGTCTGAGGTGCACTAATTTCATAACGTTCGGCAGAGCAAAAATAAGAAAAGCCAATTTACCTAATCTTTTTTTATTTTATAGTGCATGGACGTGTGTTACGGTGTAACTCGTCTCCAGCTGGTGTTCATTGCGGCCTCTCCGAGGAAATAGATCATATTGGAAATGCCTGCTTGTTAATTGTTTGAGGACAAACACGAATGCATTTGTTTCCTCCATGAGCGTGCAATTCTTTATGCTGGAATCTTAACGAGGGCGGAATAATTAGTGGATGGAGAGAAAGCTCATCGTCAACATTAAGTCAATTATCAAGGAAAGAAATCCAAACAATTAGTCCATCATTCTTCTCACGATGTGGGCATGTTATGGTTTTATTATTTGAATGTTTTTGGTGATTTATAGGGAACATATATGTTAATTTTCAGTTGTATTATGTGTCTCTACTGGGACATGTCTCCATGCTTTAATGTTCAAAAATCTCTTTATTTTTCTCATACTGCCTGTGCTGCAGCACCTCTTTCCACCCTCTGTCTGAAACCAGAGCCCAGTTGGCTCTGATTGGCTAGCTCTGTTGTGATTGGTCAACCGCTTAGAGATGTCCCGCCCCTTAGCCTATCAAGTACAATGTGTTGGAGTGTTGGCCAATAGAAATGTGAGATAAATATGCAGAGTGTTACATAGTGATGTCACTATGTTAAAGAAGTAAACAATGGAGTCCATGTGGTTTTAGGCAGGGGGGGAGTGTAGGTAGAGAAACTCCCCATAGCCTGAAATGTTGGAATGTAGTCTTTGCAGACCATTAGCTAAATTAGGGCCACTTTAAAACAGCAACCTTATTGGAACAATCCTGTTTTCCTGACCCACAAACTCTAGGTCCTACTCTTGCTTTAAACCATGATCAATCCACCTGACTGTGGCTTTAGACTGCATCTCATTTAGTGCTTAGAAAAAAGAGTCAATGAAACGTCTATCTAGTTCGTTTTGTGTTCACATCAATGAAGCTTGGTGCTCAACCGTCAACATTGCCAAACAATGTCTCCCTGTTGTCCAAATGTTTGTATTATAATATCTGTTATATTTCATATCTGTCTATCTACTTCTTGGTGCTGTTAATATTCCTCCAAATTCAAATTGGAAAACATGTGCTATAGTCATGGACCAGCCTTCTGTTTTGTTCCATTTTGTCTTTGTCATGTTTTCCTTGAGTAGCACAAATGAACCACTTCATTTAGTTGTGCAGCCCTGTGTTGCAGAATAACAATACATAGTCATTGAACACATTCCTATAAAAACGATTTATTATTTACTGATTCTGCCTTCTGAAACGGGACGGTTTCACTACTCTCTCTTTTCAAAATCATGCTATATCTTAGCATTTTTTTGGCTTCCCCTTGGGCTATTATTTATCAATATATATTCGACAGATGAACTTACTTGCTAGACCTGTTACCTTTCACTTAAACGTAAGGTATTATTGGATACTGTGGCTAGTTTAACCCTAAATCTAACAGTACATTTGCTTTTCTACCAGCAAACTAGAGACTTAAAACCTTCAAAAAGCATTTTGGTGAAGAGTCTTAAAGAGACAGAGCATGTGGCTGTTGTCTGAATAATTCCCACCGCTTACTAAAAAGCAAACTACACCATATTGTGTGTTGTGTCTACTTGTAATCTACATGTATCAGTCACAATAACCCTGTCAGAAGTCGACGTTAGCATCTTATCCAGACAGATTGAATTGTTTCTTGCTTCGTCTTGTTCTTCCAAAGATTTGAAGAGCACCAAATGTGAGCGCTGGGTTTTAGTCTCTGGTATGTCATAATATTTTATGGCGTCTTCGGAAATAAAACGTATTAAAGCCCTGTGTTGCTATGGCAGTATATTGCTTTGACCAAAGTTAATATTTTTTATGTTAGCATCGTATCCCCAGCTTTGCTCTGAGAGTGTTGTGGTGCGTTTTTTTGTGTTCCCCTGTACGGGTGTGAAATAATTCTCTATCAGTGCGGGCCAATTATTGTTTTTCTGCACCGAATATTCCGAAACGATCTAATTATACCCCCATTTGCCATGGCCCTAGCACTCGCCCCGGTACCTTGTCTGGCTCTGCAATCTATGAGGCATCTGATGAAAGCTCCACTCCGTGATGCAATCAAAGAGCAAGGCTCATTTTAGAAGTATACGTTCAAACAAGAGAGGGAAAACTCTGCATGTTTAGTGGGCTGATCCAGGGCAAGCTAGGAAAGTAATTCACAACACATTTACAATTCATCTAGTTATTCTTACATTGCAGCACGCAATAATTGCAGCGATAAAATGACCACAGCTAATCATCTTTAAGCAAGCATGAAGACATAATGAGCAGGGAGAAAACTCGGGGAAACCGCTTTAATACGTGAAGTAAACTTAACAAGGGACTCACTTTGTGCTTTGAATTAAAACCGCAACGTTTTTTCATCAATAAACACATTATTTTTTATTTATTTACTAAGGACAGCTTTGCAAATAAAAACAACATGATACTTTATCAGTTTTAGGAAGTCGTTTAGTCTGATTGTATGTGACAATATTCTTTCCTTAACTTCAGTAAAACATCACTTGTTTACAGATTCAAGCAAAAGACACATATCAGCGGTATACAGTACTCTGCAGTGAAACAGGATTCACAAAATAAATGTGGCATCACAGAAAGTTAAATGCACTAAACGAGGCTAGAAATCCACACAAAGCTGCGGGGTTGCATGACATTTATTTGTCGTTGCGTCAGTGCAAAAATAAATGACCCTTTTCACATTACATGCGTATTCATTTGACTTTATATCGGCTCTTATTGTGGCTGTCATTTGGAGATACAACGATTGGTTGTCATTTATAAAAACAAGCGCCAAATATTTTTGATAATTCAATAATCCTTACATTTGGCAGAAAATGCTGTTTTCATTTGGAGATTTTTTATTTAAATCATATTACAGTAAACTGAATATCGTTTTTCCTTTGTTGAACTAAACATTTAAGACTTCAAAAAGTACTTTGAGAAACTGGGATTGGACATTTTTCACTATTTTCTTTGACTATTTTTTCGATTATTCCAGAAAACAATTGTTAGATTTATCGATAATGATGATAATTGTTGGTTGCAGCCCTGCTTTAACTCGTTTTGTAAGTCCCCAGTTCGTAATAAGATACACCAACCAGCTTTAGCCCATTACTACAGGCAACATAACGATATCGATCCACTGTGTTTATGATATTAATGTTAATGGCCAGTGTGAGTCAAGACCTCTACATAAATTAATGACATTACCAGCCAGCATTAAACTCAACCTCGACCCTAAACATGACCTAAAAGATGTTTACAGACAGAGTCGATGCAGTGTGAAAGAATGGAGATAGAAGGATACGTCTGTGATGTGACTCGCTTTCTGTTGAATAAAAGATTGACAGTGGAGGGCTGGGAAAGGCTTGTTGGAGGGAGGCTGTGTTATTGAATAGGGTGGAGGGAATGAAAAGGAAGAGAGGTGGAGTCCCAAATGAAGGTATGGGAGTGGTGCAATGTGTGTGTGTGTGTGTGTGTGTGTGTGTGTGTGTGTGTGTGTGTGTGTGTGTGTGTGTGTGTGTGTGTGTGTGTGTGTGTGTGTGTGTGTGTGTGTGTGTGTGTGTGTGTGTGTGTGTGTGTGTGTGTGTGTGTGTGTGTGTGTGTGTGTGTGTGTGTGTGTGTGTGTGTGTGTGTGTGTGTGTGTGTGTGTATGCCTCTGTATTGTGTGTGTGTGTGAGTGAATGTGGTTTGGGGGACGTTGATGCTTCTGTGGAGGGGGTTGTTTAGAAAGGAGGAGGAGGAGGAGGAGGAGGTGGTGGTGGAGGCCTCTTTACAGAGAGATGGATAGCATGGATGTAAGGTGTGGAGCGGTGATTGGCAGGCGGTGTGATGCGGCCGCGGCTCAGCTGCAGCGCTGAGATGTCGGTTGCTGCTGCTGATTGACAATCGGAGCCGAAGCCTTGGAACCTCAGCGCTGGATCCTCTGCAGACAGACCAGACATTATAGATTTATACCGATATATATGTAGCCACAACATTTCACTCTGTTCCTGGATAGTTCCACACTGCCATCTATTGTAAACGTTGCATGTGGTGTTTTCATGATATTTCTGTAAGGTGTGCTAATCAAGCTTTTATGTGTGGAGGTAATATGAGTATAGAAAGGCAGAGAGAATAAAAGACAGAGAGACAAACGATGAGTCATAAGGAAATCTATGTTTATGTGAGAAGGTAAATAATGTAAATGGCAAGCTATATCTGGGAAACAAACATCTAATTTCATCCTTCAGATCAGTTCAAGCCAAATGCTAACTATTCAACTAATGTCCTATTTTCATAGTTGATATATTTTTTATGAATCAATTAATTTTATAGTTTATAACATGGAAAAAACAACTGTGTAAAATGCCCTTTACTACTTTCCAGAGCCAAAGGTTGCTTGTGTTGTTTACGACAATCCCAAAACTCAAATATATAACATTTAAAAATACAAGAAATGACTTCATCCTCAAATTTGAGGAACTAAAATATGCTAATTTAGCGTTTTTCCTAATAATATTTCAAACAACTGACCAGATTAATACATTTTAAAATCAGTATTTTAGGTCAATTAACTCATCATTGAGTCATCAAACTTTCAGAGCACTATTTCACTTTTTGTTAGATTGCTGTCTTTCATTTCTCAATGTGTGTTGTATAACACCACTCAAGCAGAAGCCTTGAGTTATTTGATTCCTTAAAACCAGGAAAGATACAGAAGTGTTTAGAGATGCTGATTGGAGGTCATGCGATGTGTTTCTCTTCATCCTGGTGTCCACCAAGCTGCTTTTTAATAAGTTAATGACTTTTCTCCTTTGCTGGTTGACCTAAGTTTTGTGTTTCTGACGCTTGTGTTATGACACGTTGTGCTCTGGCCGCGGTTTGTGAATGTCCGCCGATCTGTAAACACATCTTTGTGAAGCTCACTCTCGCCGCACCCAGGAGTTGATGATTAGGCTGTGTGCTCATTTGATTCTGTGGCAACACAAAAAAAGTCTTTGTCTGTCTCCGTCTTTTTGACCTGAAAGTCCACACATTTCTTTCCAACCACAGTCTGCCTGCTCCTTCATGATTTCTAACCATTACTACCTTCTCCCGCTGATCCACAATCCCAGTCCTGCTTGCTACAATGCTTTCTTCTTCTGAACCAAGCTTCAGCAAAAAAACTAAATGCATGTAGCCCTAATATATGCTTTCTAAAACTGAATAAATGCCATAACAGCTCACAACTAATTAAAAAAAAACTCCATTTAGAAGACATGGGCTAAAAATAAGCCTGATTAAATGCCTTTAAATCTTAAAAAACAAACTCAAAAAGCTTCAGTTTGACACATTAAGACATAAAAGTGGATTGAAAAATGATGGATCTTGTCTCTGTGTCTCTGATAGTTTATGTTGTTTTTCCAAAAGCAACAAACACGATGCTGGAAGGTCAGAGCAGCAGCGTTTCTATTTACAGATGTGATTTAAATCAGAGATTGCAAGTTCATTTAATGATATTGATGTTTAAAGACGTTTCACGGTAACCAAGTACAAATGAATCTGCATTGGTAGGCAAACCAAAACTATTTTCAATTGATTGAAAATATGAATGTAAATGATGATTTTATTATTCTGTTATGATGCTTTGATAGATTTCCAAGATACCACAAGTTAATATAATCCACATGGAGAATACAGTTCTTATTTGAACATGTTGACATTATATTAACTTAACTAACATTTATAGATTTTGAGACGTTCACATACAACATTATTATAACAACGTTAACCAGCATGAGAAAGTCAAGTAAAAATGAATAAGCAAGCCAACTTTAAGACATTAAATACATTTGACTGGGTTTACTGTAAGACTTTACTTCATTCTTTAATATATGAAGAAGATGAAGATTCAACTTATTGTCATTACGTAGTACAGGTTCTATGTAACGAAACCTCTGCCGTTGACCCATCCTAGTGTTAGGAGCAGTGGGCTGCCATTTTGAACGGCGCCCGGGGAGCAGTGTAGGGAACGGTGCCTTGCTCAGGGACACCTCGGTAGCACTTGGTCTTTCCGGGACTTGAACTGGTGACCTTCCAGTTGCCAAGCCAACTCCCTATGACTCGCCACCACCGCCCTATATATAATATATATACTATTTCCTGTGTCTTGCTTACAGTACAAACATATTCCACCGACTACATACATCCAAATCCTGTGTCCTCGATTTGAACTTTTAAGAGCAGTTTGCGTTTTGTTTGCAGTTCTTTGGTCCTGAAATGTAGCCATTAAACAAAAAAAAAGTACAGTATTAAGTGTTGCTAAAACAGATTATGGTAATCAGTTCAAATAGCTTGTTGTGTTTTTGTTATTTTATAAAATGTTTGAATGCCTCGTCTGTGTGTTGGCAAATAAGACATTGAGTCTTGCCAGTTGATTGTTCGGTCAGTGCCAGAGCGCTTAGACTTTTACTATTTCTGTCTATTTTTCACCCGGCGATAAGCCCGTTATCGTTGCCTCTGTGTAACTGGCCTCCTCTCCTCTCTGTGTGAGGTTTGTGCAACCTTTCAGATCGGATGCCGCCACACTGAGTCAGAGTTGAGTTAGGTCATCATAGTGTTGGCTACCTCACAGAACCTAGAAAACAGTTGAGAAAAGGAGGTTTTTTTCATCACAGGCGCTAGATATCTACGGTTGAAAACAAGTAATCGATCTCTTACTGTGTCCTGGCAATTTGTGAGTGTGGCTCCAACAATTATCAGAAGAAATGGCTTGATTCCCATGACAAGAGGCCGTCGCTGACAACTCTTAATCAAGTTTGATAAATGCATTTGGAAAACAAAGGAGACACGTGCTTTCCTCCCTTTGGTTTACTCTCCCATCTTTTTCCTTCTTGCTCGTAACATTTACTGCTTGTAAACTATTCAATAGTTATCATGAGGGCTTAACCATGAAATTACAAAAACATAATGCAGAGTTGTATAGTATTATCTCAACCATAAGTGCGTTTATTATCAATAATTAAATGTATTTTGCTGTGTAATACGAGTATATTAAACCTTTTATGAATATGAATATTTAAAATGAATCACATTCCTTTAAAACCCTCCTATTGTCTTCGTTTATCCCCCCTTACTTTGGTGTTCGCTGTCAAATTTGACCGGTCCTGTTTTAACAGCTGTTACATTAACACAAAAAACATTAATCTTCACCAAATTTCATTTAACACCCTTTCAAACTGTACATATTGTATCAGACTACTGGTATACATGAACAACTGCAGTAAATATACAAAGAACAGAGACTGAACATGTATTGCATGTGCCAGGTGAGATCCATGTGGGGGGATGGGCACATAAGAGCGGGAAATGTGTCAAATTGTGTGTGCGTGTGTGTGTGTGTGTGTGTGTGTGTGTGTGTGTGTGTGTGTGTGTGTGTGTGTGTGTGTGTGTGTGTGTGTGTGTGTGTGTGTGTGTGTGCGTGCGTGCGTGCGTGCGTGCGTGCGTGCGTGCGTGCGTGCGTGCGTGCGTGCGTGCGTGCGTGCGTGCGTGCGTGCGTGCGTGCGTGCGTGCGTGTGTGTGTGGGTTACTAATTCCTTTTCTTTATGGCGGGAACACCATGGGTGTTACAAAGTTGACTAAATCATCCAAAATTCAATGAAAGTGGTGATCAGCCATTTTACATGTTCCAATGTCTACTGTGAAGGATATCATAAAGCCTTAAGCAATCGAATGTAAAACTAAAAAGTTATGATTGATGAAAGTAGTAGAAAGACAACAGGAGGGTTAAGCATGCAGCATTTATGAAATCCTTCTGACTCTGCTATGTGGGAAATACTTTTTTAATATGTAATGTGCTTTAACTTTAAGCCTCAAATCAGGGATGAAACTGAATAAACGTTGCAATTAAAATTAGAAGGAATCACCATCAAAGAGGCTTGAGACATAAGTTCAACTTTATGACCTTATTATTGTCTTCTCCCAATCAAAATGTTGCAGCCATGTCAGTCAATAACAGAAGCCAAAATTGATTTGAATCCAAGTTTGGATTTCTGTTAATCTCCAGGCGATCTGTTAACGCAGCATGTGTGAATCTGTGGGTGTAGACGCTGTGTTTTATCTGAGAGTCGGATGGAAATATACAGCAGCGGGTGTGAGCAGTGGCTTCGCTGCACTGTTTGACCAGAGAAGAAAGAGATAGTCCTTTTAAAGACATAATGTGGTTCTTCTGAGGCGGCCGGCAATCGTAGCCTTTTCGTTCTAAAACAATATCCAGCAATATCAGAAATAATTGACGCCTACTCATGCACAAAAAAGCCTGCTGGCATTAAAGTAAAGCACATTAGGAGGTACCTGCAATTCATTTTTGACAAAACAACACAGAGGACTCTGCTTGAAAAGGATTATTGTTTGCCGTTGTTATTTTTCTTTTGTGCCATTACTTTACTCACACTTTAGTTTATTGAGTGCTGTCAACAAAGGACAGGAATGACAAACAAAACATTACAAGAACAGACTTTTCTTTAGCAGTAGCGCCTGAGTTTCAAATCATGTGTGTGCCAAAAAGCATGAGAATAAGAGTTAAGTTTAATCTAGAAGGGACTTGAACCCGACCCAGTTTTTATAGCAATAATATCCGAGAGGTCCTTTCCTTATTGGGATTATGGGCATGACAGCGAAGCAGTTAGCTATGACGTTTAGCTGCTGGCAGGAGGGCCCATAATTTACCATAAAATATGTCCTATTAAGTGTCCTGGACTTTCAACAATACATGACTAACGGCTCAAAACTTTCTTCACAGTGAGTTCAGAATTTGAAAACAAATTAGCTCTTCAGTTACCAAAAAAAAGCATGGGACAGGGAAGAAATGAAATATTGAAATACCAATACTTGCTGGGTCATCACCAGGCCAGTGCTAATATGTCTCAAATTGAATCGGTATATCTAAAGACAGTCTTTAATTGAATGTAGCATATCATATGTGTTGGATTTGTGGACGTCAGGAGAGACATGTAGAGTTAATTGAATATCAGTGGCTCTTACATTATAGTATCGTGTGTAATAGAGTCTGTTTACGGGCTATTTATCAGTCAGTTTGGTCTCCATGTGGCCTGGATGAGGGTGGGAACCATTGTATGTGGCTAACAGGAAGTAGAGAACAGCTATCGGAGGGCACCAGCTGTCCGTGAGGATGGGCCCGTCCCCTGGCTTCCTGTTTCTCAACACTCCTCGTGCCCCGGAGCAAAACAAAACCAGCTTCCCCTTCCAGTTTGAGAAACAATAGATTTCGCAAACAGCCATCCTCCTCTCCCTCCGTTCCTCCTTCCTCACCTTTTCTACATATTTTTGTTTTTCTCTCCATACCAAACTCTCTTTTCTTTTCTCCTCTGCTTTTTTTATCTCCCTTTTTTTATCCTCATCATTCCTTCCCTTCTCCTCCTTCATCTCCTCTTTTCTTTTCTCCTACGTATCTCATTAACTCCATTCTTTCCTTTATCATTTTATTTATTTAGTGTATGCATAAATACAGTAGTTTAACCAACACATGTACAGACATACAGTTCTTCTACTGTATGTTTGTTGCATTGGGGTTAAGTGGGAAATGCAGTCATAATGACAGTATGTACTAAGCCTTTATTACTTTTTGTGACTTTGTGTCCATTTGGATGGTTTTGAATGAACCATTTTGCAACTTAGAAAAAAGGTTAAACAATATATTATGTGTAAACAGTTAAGTATATTTTATAATTGATTAAGTACTTAACAACTAGAGAGAAATAATCAAACTCTGCATCACACAAGGTGGAAGAACATTGACATTGTCCCATAAAAGAGAAAATAACTGCATATTTATATGGAAATGGTGAACATGAAATCTCATTTAAAGTATCCAGGGAAGGTCTTCCCATGAGGTCCCGCGTCACACTGTCCCGAAACGGACACACGATTAAGGAAATGTTCAAATTCGGCTCTGATCGTAACAACATTGGGCCATTCGTGAGGGCATCTTAAGCCATCGTATGACCGCCGGTGGAGTTTCTCAGGCTCCGGCAGCAACTTCGTGAGCGGCAACTTCGTAAGGCACTCGTGAGGGCATCTTGTCAAATCGTGTCATCTTCTGCCCTCACGATGGCCTTACGAAGGGCAAAATTGACACACGAATTCAGCACGAAAATGAACCTTCGCAAGGTCCTTCAGCAATTTTTTGGCATGCCAAAGATTTTGACACCGCTCACGAAGTTGCTGCCGGAGCCTGAGAAACTCCACCGGCGGTCATACTGCACGATGGCTTAAGATGCCCTCACGAATGCCCGATGTTGTTACGATCAGAGCTGAATTTGAACATTTCCTTTATCG
>NC_136901.1:87527195-87537195 GCF_949606895.1 Notothenia rossii
TTTTTAGACATCGTGGCTGTCAGGAATAACAGCACTGTAGTCACGGAGTTAATTGCTGGGATCTGGGAGGCTTAAAAAACACACCGTTATATAGACGATCGTGTACTTTAGTTTATTTGTCATGAACTAGAAGAAGGCCATCTAGTCAAACACAACATACAGGTCAAGGATAAAACAATAAAGATTCATTGCTAATGTGATCCTTAGGCTATAAGCACAACACATCCAGCATACTTAATAATAGGTTAATATAACATATAATAATTGATTCATATCTTTTTTCAGGTTTTTTTGGGATAAAATGAAGGAGAAATATTACTTAAAACATAATTTTGAAGGAGGACTATTACTTAAACATAATTGATAATTCTGCTTCAATTCAATTCAATTCAAAACCTTTATTTATTCAGGTGTAAACCCATTGAGATCATTGAGCTCTTTTTCAATGGTGACCCTGCTGCAAGTAGGTTCCAACATGAATACAAACATGACAGAAAAACAAAGAGGACATCATATGGCATATTTACATTGACTACAGTTTGTATAGCTAGTAGCATTTACAGATACCAACAGTTTCCGATTGGATAGCATCTATCCTTGCTTTAAAAACATGTAATGCATGCTTCTGTGCAATGAGGCGTTATTAGTAAGATGTGAGGTGTGCAAACATTTGGTCTTACCCCAACCTAAAGTAGTTAACATCTGTGGTTAGTTTTACAACAGCATACTCCTTCATGTAGATTTCTCAACATCTTTCCTTGTCTTGCTCTACGCATTTGGAGAACCCATGTTTCCATAAAGCATTAAACAATGACAACCATCAATCTGTCATTTAACCAATCTGAACAAGAATGATCCTTTTTAGTATGTATGCTGCGTGTATTTGTTGTCTTGTGTTTTATGTATAATGACATTCACACGATTCTATTCTTACGCACAAAACAGGTTTCTTAGCAGTTCTAAGATATGACAAAACATTTTTACTGTAATGAAATGAAAAAAAGATTTTTACAAATTACAAATCATCATTAATAGTTTTGATTAGAAACCATTCATTAACATACCGAACTCTTTAGTTTGAGCACTACTACACTGAACACAAATATAAACACAACACTTTTGTTTTTGCTCCCATTTTTCATGAGATGAACTCAAAGATCTAAAACATTTTCTACATACACAAAATAACAATTTCTCTCAAAATATTGTTCACAAATCTCTGAAAAATCTGTGATAGTGAGCACTTCTCCTTTGCCGAGATAATCCATCCCACCTCACAGGTGTGGCATATCAAGATGCTGATTAGACAGCATGATTATTGCACAGGTGTGCCTTAGGCTGGCCACAATAAAAGGCCACTCTGAAACATGTATTTTTTGCTTTATTGGGGGGGTCTAGGGGGGTCCGAAAAGCAGTCAGTATCTGGTGTGAGGGTTAGGGTTAGGGTTAGGGTAATGTTGTGAATCGAGTGGCCTGTGTTCATCGTCCATAACATACGCCTGCCCATACCATAACCCCACCACCACCATGGGCCACTCGATTCACAACATTACCCTAACCCTAACCCTAACCCTAACCCTAATGTTTTAGATCTTTGAGTTCATCTCATGAAAAATGGGAGCAAAAACAAAAGTGTTGCGTTTATATTTTTGTTCAGTGTATGTGTTTATATAAGAACATGAACACATATATTCAGTTTAATTTGATCTAAAACCTAAAAAGGCTGAGAGTCTTAATCCTTGAGAGGCTGGAAACAGCATTTCTTTGCGTGTTTAGCTTAAAAAAACACCTCTTTGATTTCAACAATAGTTGGCAATGAGGTTAACGTCTGTCAACTAATCAATGCAGTTGAACGTATATTCAGTGGTAGAATCTAATAAAGGATGTTTTAATTCAATTAAGTACTATTTAGACGTACTTGTACTTTAACTGAGTATTTTCATCTTGTGCTAGTCTATGTTCCAACACATTTTGGAAGCTAATGGTGTACATTTCACTCCACCAAAATGTAATGACAGCTTTATTTTAGTATAAGCTGTTTTACCAGTCATTGTAATCAGAATCAGAAACAGGTTTATTACCAGGTAGGGTGACTTGATGTCATGGTGCATACATAACAGTAAAACAAAAATGTAAAACACATATAGAGAACTAGAAAAATATTCATTAAACAAATAGTAAATTAAAGCAGTATTTACGTAGAAATAGAATGGAATAAAATATGGAATAAAAATCGGCAGTAATAAAAAAAAAAGAAAACATATTATTCTACATTGTGTGCATTCGTGTAATGCATAGAGTCTATGATGTGAAACAGTTGAAGCTGTGAATTCAAAGGAGCTCAGCACAGTCTCATGAGTTAAACCTTTCACGCTTTATTTGAGTATAAGCATTATTTTATACATCAAATATAGGCTTTACCAGTCAATGTAATGGTTAAAAAGCAATGCGTTCAAGGAGCTCAGCACAGTCTCATCACAGCTCCCTCCTGGGCTCACCTGTGTGCTGCCGGCTAACGAATGGGCGGAATTAACAGAGTTAGCGTGGCGCTGAGATTAGCTGCTGCTACCCGGGCGCTGGTGTACAATGTGTGCGTTTCTCTCAGGGCGGCGAGGTGTTGACAAGGTGACACAGGGTGCCAATTTGGGCCAGAAGCCGCCAACCTCCCAGCACTTCCATTCACTACCCAGCAGGCTTTGCTCTCCCCGGCCGGTGTGTGTTAGCTCTGAGGGCACGGCCCTTGTTACCTGGTGCCCAGTTGGGGGTTTCTTCACGCTGGGAGGCGAGCAAAGAGCAAAAGGAGAGTTGGTGACACGGTGATCTCAGCTCAAGTGAATGTAATTCCCAGAGTGGAGAAATTGACCAGTGGATGTGTTATCAGTAGTGTGCTTTACTGGTCTCTGGATTGTAGTTTCCTAAATATTTCTTGCATGTATGAATCGAGGAATATAAATCACATGTATGGTCAAATCGCAGCTCTTTATGTTAATGTCCTTATTAATGATGTATGTCTGTGCATGTGTGTATAACTGGCCTGTGTATTGTATTTGATGTAGTTCTTAAAATAACAGCAGAAGGAAAATGTAACTGATAATTTAATCTTCTTCTTCTTAGTCTCCTTTTAAAATACTAGTCAAACCCTAATCGCTAGCTACTTACACATCATAGAAGCAACTGAATAAATACCGTACCTTAACATTACAGTGTAGGTTATTATAGTTTGATTGATATTACCTTTACAGCATTACTGAATGTAAATAGAATCAGAGTAAAGGCTCGACAAGCTGCTGACATTCCTTTTAAAAACTGCAAAATTAATTTCCGACCCCCTGTAACTTTAAGTAGAACAAAGCTTCATGTTGTTTTATACCCACTGTCACCAGGCTGTATTGTTATGATCATGTTAAGAGAGGAGTCCTTGACTGAGTAACGGTCTCTCTTTTCCTTTCATTATTCAATTATTTTGTGTTGCCTTCTCCCTATTTTTGTTATCATCTCATGGTTTGATTTCATTTTAACTACAATGCCATGCATTTGTCTTGTTTTGTGATTGAATTTAGAATAATAACTGAATTGGTCTTCTTGTATTGTTTGTTTTGTTCCTTATGAAGGTCTATAAGCATGAAGTAGCTGCTGTTTCTTATTCATCTGTACAGACAGGAGTTCATCACTTTTATATTTGATTTGATTTGCATATTTCTGACGGATGTGCTTTTGATTAGTGCACTACTGTTTATTTTAAGAAGAAACATTGAGAGACATAGAGAGGTCTTAATACCCAATCAATCTAACAAACTAGTGATGCTGAAGGTTACTGTATGCACCATAATGACAAGCTCAATAGCATAAAATATATCCTGCTGTATCCAATGACACCGTATTTATCCTAAAAAAAGGATTTGCTTCATTTAAAAGTTCATTTGAGCTCCTGATTTAGCAGCACTGTTTTGCATTGATTGCCCTGTGGAGGGAAAGTGTTCGATAACAGCATCAACACTCCTCTTGATAAGTTTGCTCGAACTCAACAGAGGCTGCAACTAAGAGGTTATTTTCATTATTGATTAATGTATCAATCCTTTAGTCTGTAAAATGTCAGAAAGTATATAAAAAACAACGGTTCCCAAATTGCTTGTTTTGTCCGAAATCAGACGATATTTAGATAACTATCATAGAAATCTAAGACACTCACACAAATATTCACATGTGAGGAGCTGAAACCATTGATTGGTCCTTAAAAAAACAAGTAATAGTTAGCAAAATGGCGTCTGATTACATTTATGGTGACTAATTGATTATTCGACTAATCTCATAAGCTCTGAACTCAACATATCGACGGTAACACACTCTGGTTATTTGCCTATTTACCATAAATGTGCTATAATCTTCCAGTCAGTGATACTGAAGGTGCTGTTGAGGTGCAGACACGTAAAGCCTGTCAGTCGCTATAATTGAGCATATTTAGTCAACTTCGATCCTATTCATATTCAGCAGAAGCGGTTATGAGCGCTCATAATAATCGATTTAATGACCTTCAGCTCCTCTCTTGTTAATAGATTGTCATGTTTGGTACAGTATTGAACAGTGTCTCCGCAGCAGGACGCTGTTATTCTTTCGCTGCTCGTTTGAGAAGGAGATCCCCTGATCTCAGCCCCGTTGTGTGGAAGATTTATGACCCTGCTCTTAAATCAATGGGGACTCTCTGTGAGGGGCTTTACCGTTTAATGGACCACTTTTTTAAATCAGGCGGATTTTCCTCTTTTTAGTTTTCATAAGGGAACACTATTAAGCTAAAAAAAAAAAAAAAAATTCTCTCTCTTTATGCAGAAATAAATAGCTTTATGTGATTTAAGTCTGGATACAGGCTGCTTCGGTTGCATTTGTGGTTACTCTGCACCAGTGCCACTTTGACAAATTCCTGCACATTTCATGCACTTGGCAATTAAAGTGATTTTTATTCTGGTTTAGTTTCAGCTGGTTTTCCCATTTATTAACCGGTTACAGAGAAGCAGAAAGCATGCAGAGAGAAATAAGAGCAATAGTGGAGGCAATACTTAAGACACAGTTGGCACTATAGAAAAATAAATCAATAGTGCAGCTTTGTTTCTCTGTAGGCTACAGCACCTGAAAGCATCTGCAGACATTGGCTGACTAGCAAACACAATTCAACTTACTTCAATGCCGGTGGCTAAAAATCATACATCTTCAAAAAGTACACTTTCAGGGTTTAAAGAAGCACTTATTTCTTCATACATTTCTAACTAGTTGGTCTTTTAATAAGTGTTGGCAGCCCAAAGGGCATTAAACCCATCCACTCCCATAATGACCACGATGCCTTTCATTTCAAAGGAAGGAAAGAAAAACACCAAAGTCAGAGTTTTTTTTTTTCACACCTTTCAACAGCAATTTGAGTACAAGTGGATTAATTATTATATTCCTTTTTATAATTCACTATGGGCTGAAGAACCCGGGGCTTAAGTGTTTATTATGTTGGACTCAAAACTTCAAAACTATGCATATATGATTGTTAAACAAACATACTGTAAGTTTTCTTCATTTTACTAAAAGAAAAAGGATAAGCACTTAGCCTTCTGATGAAAGAAAGTTCATGTTAGTCATTATACAACTTAGTATCTCATTAGTATACCAAAACAATGACTTAGTATCTCATTAGTATTCCAAAACAATGACTTAGTATCTCATTAGTATTCCAAAACAATGACTTAGTATCTCAAAATGATGATGCAGTTTTTAAAATAATTACATAGTATCTTAAAATAATGACTAAGTATATCAGAATAATGAGGTAGTATCTCCAAGTTATCACATAGTATCTCAAAACAATGACTGAAATATTGAGTTAGGATCTCAAAGTAATGAGGTAGTTTTTGAAATAATGAGGTATTTTGACTTTTTGACAAGTAATGACTTAGTACCTTAAAAAAATGATGTATTTTTAAAGATTATGACATAGTACAGTATCTTAATATAATGACTAAGTATATCAGAATAATGACTTAGTATCTCCAAGTTATCACATAGTATCTCAAAACATTGACTTGGGATCTCTAAATAATGAGGTAGTTTTTGATATAATGAGGTATTTTTGTTAATAATGACTTAGTATACCCAAGTAGTGACGTAGTACCTTAACAAAAGATGTAGTTTTAAAAATAATGACATAGTATCTTAAAATAATGACTTAGTATATCCAATTGTTTTTGCTTTTCTTTCTTAATCTTAATGTTCATATTTGTCTTGAATCAACAAATCACACTTAGATGTCTGGAGAACATACGTTTTTAAAGTTGTGTTGTGGTTTCATGACGTCATTTCGCATCCTGCCTTTCTCTCTGATCAGCTGGTGGACAAACTGCTGTTGGACTGAGACTAAAATATGAACAAAATAACATAAAGACTATTTTCAGCCTCCATTAAACACCAAGGATTATTTTTCAAACATTGTTTGAGTCTAATCCACACTTATCTAGCTTAGACAAACCACATTATCCGACCATGCAGATGCCAGATGTGTTTGCACCAAAAAAAACACTCGGTGAAGTGTTGATTTCCAACATGCAATACAACTAGTTTCAGAAGAAGGGAAAACACTTGAAGTAAAGTCAAGACTCTCTCCACCAGAACATGGAAAAAACAAGAAATGAATCAAACACAGCAAGGAAGAATACTTTCAAATATTCACATTACAATACAATATAAGTAAATCATGTGAATCCAGCTGTGCAACTGTTGTAGCCATGATGTGAATAAAGATATGAGCACAACTAATACAATCTATTAATATAATGTATTAGAGCAGTGCTTCTCAAACTTTTTTCAGTAATGTACCCCCTTTGAAACATTTTCTCAGCCAAGTACCCCCTGACCGACCCAGAACATTTTTGATCGAAAAAGCCTACACAAATAATTCCAATATAGTGATGTTCCCTCAGTGTGTGAGGTATTAACTCCTTCATGCATGCATTACAAGTTTTTCAACTGAAGTAATATCTGTTTAACAAGCCAATGAACAAAATGATATATTAAGCAAAACTATCAAATACAATGCACACATTTGACATGTGTATATGAGGACCCCCTTGACTGTTCTAGGAATATTTTATATAAAATTGTGTTTTCTATTTAACTTATTGTACTAAGATTATTTTTGTAATCATGCATGGTATTTTTTTAATTAACTTTTTTTCCTTTTTTTTCAATCTCACGTACCCCCTGCAGTACCCCAACGTACCCCTAGGGGTCCGCGTACCCCCATTTGAGAATCACTGTATTAAAGTACACAAAGTGTTATATAAATACGATCTTTAAAAGTAGATGATGTAGTAATAATACGTTATTCAAGCCATTTTACTTGACTGTACAGTGTTGAATACAGTATGTTATTGCTAGATTTGTTTCCCATGGTAATCACAAACATACATGGGGCTAAGCCTGTGAGCTAGTTCAGGCAGTCAACTCGAGCACTTATGCTGCATTCATACATAACGCCCCTTGCCACTCTACAACCGACCCAACAGAGTCTCCTTAATATTCCGCTCTATTTAACCTGCCAGATATCTCTCCATGCTTTGCTTGCTGCTGTTATCGCTGCAGCTACTTCTACATCGCTGCTGCTCGCTGCCCCACCACCCCAGCTTCCACCTGTATGCTCGGGGGGGTTAGTTATTTGATCATCACTAATCGTGCTATGTATATCTATGGAGTGATGAGGCCCGAGCCTAGTCGCCAAACTCAACTATATGCTGCTTCTAAAACACATGTTAAAGAAGCACGTGAGTTGTCTGACTGAAATGTATATATTCAAGGAGGAGGGACGGTGTAGTGACAATAGTCGTGTGCAAACTACATGTGTAATTACGTCTATCAAAAGTTGCTGTTGTTCTTTAAAAAGCTGTAACTAGTGACGATAAATCAAGTGTCGGAGAGTAGTGAAAAATATGTATCTACGTTGGTTAGGTTCAAGGGGATTTCTTTAAATGTCTCTTCAGTCCAAAATATATTTATTTCAGTCTTATAAAAACAGAGAAAAGCTGAAATTCTCGATTATTGCGAGGCTAAAAACGGCATTTTCTGTTGTTTTGTTTGCAGCTTAATAACTTTAACTAATACGCAATGTTCAATATAGTTACTTGTTTATCGACGTATGGATACGGTAAGTCCACTAATTGTTGCAGCTTTAATTCTTCAAACATTTTAAACACTCAGCTTAAAATTAGTCGTCAGAATATGGAACAAAACTGTCTTTATGTTTACTTTTTTATAATCTCTGCTCTGCACAAAGAGTGAGAACGTTACACTGGATCCACATTTCAGTCGGGAGCTCAGGGTTTTTTGTAGCCTCTATTTATATATATTAGTGTGTGTTTATGTGTGTGTGTGTGTGTGTGTGTGTGTGTGTGTGTGTGTGTGTGTGTGTGTGTGTGTGTGTGTGTGTGTGTGTGTGTGTGTGTGTGTGTGTGTGTGTGTGTGTGTGTGTGTGTGTGTGTGTGTGTGTGTGTGTGTGTGTGTGTGTGTGTGTGTGTGTGTGTGTGTGTGTGTGTGTGTGTGTGTGTTGGAGTTAGCACTGTAGCACGTGATCAGGAGGGGAAGGTTGTGGGGAAAGAGGGTGAGGAGGAGTGTATGGGGGGGGGGGGGGGGTTGTTGGGGGTGCAATATGGCCGCTAGCCTCTTTCTTGCTGATCCTCAGGAGACCATCTGCGCTGGGGGCATTGATTAGAGTGTGTCTGGTGGGATTACATCTTTGCGGTTGCCATGCCAACTAATCAGCTGATATTTTTTTTCTACCCCCCTCTTCTCGCCGTCTCTCTCCTCTCTCTCGCTGGTTGTCACAGCAACGGAATATGGGAGAAGCGTAAGGGCCCTGAATTCAGCTAAAGGGGCGAATTTTTTTTTTTTTTTTTTCTCTCTGTCTCTCTCCCTCTCTGTCTCTCTGTCTCTCTGTCTCTCCATTCCTAATTGGCAAGTCTCTCTGACCTGCCAAGTTCTTTTGTCTCTGGTGTAAACACACCCCTCTCCAGATTACATTTATTTTTCACATTTTTAGAAATAGCTGGATGGTTTGTGAGAGGCCCAAGGACAGATGCTCTGAATGAGGCAAGCGAGCAGGAGTAAATATTGGGAGCATAATAGCTCGACAGAGTCCTTGAACAATTACCAAAAACAGAGACGAAAAAACCCTTCCATAATTCTTTTTTATCAAAATCACACCCGACCAACAAACACTGATTCCTTCTTTCATCTAAATCCAAATCAGCGGACGGCAGCTCGTTATACTTTAGGAAGTGATGTAAAGTAGAACATGTAAAGTAACTGTTGGATGGATTTATGTTATTTAATGTTAAATATGTATTATCTTGCAGTTTTCGTTTATATTAAATTAATTGTTATTCAAAAATTAACTTATTTACTAATTCACAGTAACTCTGTATGCTTTATTTTGAAAGCTATTATCGGCACCGGCTGATTTTGTCACCTTGTGATTATGTATATATTGGACACAGGCTGTGGTGGGATTGGCGCACCAGCATATGTTTTTTTTTTACCAGGCTGCACAACAGGAAATATAACAGGTTTAACCATTGTTCGGTATAATATTGGATAATCCCAAATAAACACACCAAACAACGTTCTTGCCTGGACATTGGATCATTTCCCCCTGCGTAAGATTTGCTTACTGGTGCCCCAGCGACAGTTTTATTATGATTCAACTTCCTGTTATATTCCTTTAAAGGTCACCTATTATGCAAAATCTTCTTCTTCATGTCTCTTCTACATCAACATGTGTCCCCTCTTCTTCATGTCTCTTTTACATCAACATGTGTCCCCTCTTCTGCATGTCTCTTCTACATCAACATGTGTCCCCTCTGTGGAAAGAGATTCTGAAAGTTTCAGGACAAAATCTTCTCTTTCTTTTTGTCCTGATCCATTTCTATAAAATCCTGTCTGAAAATGAGCTGATCAGATTTTGGCCACTTTATGATGT
>NC_136901.1:87544695-87559695 GCF_949606895.1 Notothenia rossii
AAATATTACCAGACTTTGCAAAATTGTTAGTAGTCGAAAAGCGGCTCGCATTACCTCATTGGTCGAAACCTGAACTATTTCACATCATTTGTTGTGTTTTTTGACATTTAAGGAGCACAATATGTTTGTCTTTTGTATTTTTACCATAAACATTCATCTTAATTAATAATTAAACCGCTTTTTTTTCATTCCACTTATAATTTACAAACTATGATGCAACACACGGCGGGGATGGCGGAGAGAACGCGCTCCGAGGTGTGGTTCAACTTTACCCGTCTCGATGTGGACAATCCTCGGTTTCTAAAGTGCAATAAGAGTTTAGCATGTAAGCGCGGTAACACGAGCAATTTGTCTAAACACTTAGCAAAAGTGCACCACATTCAGACGGAGGAATGCACCGGGTTGGACTGTCTTTCTAGTAGCTCTGTAGCCCCGTCCACGAGTAACGTTTCCACGTCAGGTGTTATGTATGCTAGCAGCAACACACGGAGTTAACTACATTATACAAACATGGGTTAATGATTAGAGGTAACTGAGTTATTTATTTTGTTAAAGTTTCAGCTATTCTGTTTCCAGTTCTGTCATCAGATTATTTAATACGATTTGTTAAAACACTGTTATTTCTTTTGATGTGAAATATTATTTAATTAATTTAAATAAAAAGCAAAGTTAATTTTGTTCAAAATGTGTTTAGTTCATTTAATAATATATGTATTTTTGAATAAAAAATGCATCTTTATTGTCTTCATTGTTAGTTTCCACATGCCTAAAACAACCTCAAGCTAAATCTAAAAGTTGATGGCTAAATAAGAACGTTTGAGAAATTGTGCAAGGCAGTAATAGTCCGAATAATCGATTAATCGTTTCATTAATCAATAGATTCATCGATTATCAAATTAGTCGTTTGTTGCAGCCCTAATATAAAGTACGAAGACTAAGTCACTAGTTCATCCAATCCAATCCAACTTTATTCATATAGCACATGTAAAAACAACAGAGTTGACCTAAGTGCTTTACATAAATAAATATATAAGCAATATGGGTGACTGTGGCTGTGAGGGGGTGCGGTCGTCTTTCAACCAGAAGGTTGTTGGTTTGATCCCAGCCTGTGCAGCCAACATGTCGATGTATACTTGGGCAAGATACTGAACCCTGTGTTGCTCCCGATGGCCAACGGTGTGTGAATGTTAGTTCCTAGAGTAAGGTACACTGCTACTGAATGATATGTAGTATGTAAAGTGCTTTGAGGAGTCGTAAAGACTGGATAAAGCGCTATATAAGTACAGTCCATTTACCAAAAGCAGCATAAATACATTTAGACAAAACCGAGAGGACAAAAATAAACTAATGTAAAAGCACGAGACAATACAACCATCCTTATAGCCACAGATTGAAAACCCTCATACATGATGTAAAAACATTTTAAAACACAACAAAATAGAAAATAGAGCAATGTTATGAAGTTCAAATTGACTTTATGCATTTGAGTTTACGAAGACTGCCAAGAAGACGGAAGTGAGAATTGAAGGCTCAGTGTCAGCGTTTCAAAGAGATTATAAGTCCTGTGAAGCAGTGGTTTCCAACCTTTTGGGGCTTTTTATGACCCTTAAAACAAATCATTGATTTCACATGGATACTATTTTGAGGCTTGGAAGAGATAAGACTTATAATATTTCAAAAGAAGCGAGCAAAGTCTGACTAACTCAGATATGTTTTAGCCCCAAAATCATCCTAACCCCAGCCACTTCTAATCAGCCTCTGTTATTCATTATATCCCAAAGTTTGCATATTCATTTTAACCCTACGTTTTTTTCAAAAATGTTTAGAGTTTTATTTTTTAAATGTTCCAATTTAATGTCAGACACAATAAGAGTTTTTTTCTTGTACATTTTGGATACTATTTTAGACTGAAAGAGAGAAATCTGCACAGTATTTCAAAAGAATGAAGCAAAGTCTGACAAACGTGCATATCTTTTAGCCCAAAAATCATCACTGATTACCAGCCTCTGTTATTCATCATATCATAATAAAGCACATCATATTTTCCCCTATTCTTATCCAAGGCTTTCAAAGTAAACTACACCCTTTCCTCACATTAAAGCAGCAGTCACATGTCTCTGGAAAAGGCCTTCCCCAGCATTTATCATTCCCTCCAAGAGAGACTGACGGTTTCCTGGCTCAGGGGTTACAACCAGCCTCTCTCTCACAAAACACACACTCTCGATTTTTTTCATTTGGAGTATTTAAGCCTTTCCATGTATCGGAGCTGCCGGCTTCCTATTCAGCCTGAAAATAGCCCTTGTTTTCAGGCTGAGAGCCAGGGCTTGTTGGCTGAGCCGAGGAGGGATATTACTGTGTCATGAGGGAACTATCAGAGGAGAACATGGGATTAGTCTGCTAGGGATGTTCACTTTACCTCGAGCTGCAAGGCATCAAAACACTGCCTTTTGCCTAACACGGGGAACACACATTATGTTTACATGGGGTAATTTGGCGTAAGCAGCCACGGTTGTTACAACGACTAGTTTTCAAACCCAGGAGTGGTGAACAACCCCTGGTTTGATAATCTATCGAGCTAAAACATTTCTGCTCCTGGTGTTGTCAGGTGATTTGTATAAAAGCCTCTACGTCTGTTTTATACACACAGCAGTAAGGAAATAGATACAGTACATGAAACCTATACCATACCTCCAAGTTGCGGTACAGTAGGGCTGCAGACAGCATGTGCATGTTGATTAGAATTGACATCAGAAATGTAGGGCTGGTGGGATGTTGAAGGTCAGATGAGATCATGTGAGCATGCAGGGAACGATTAACGGTCTCCCTTTTCTCAGTAACAAGCGTCAAAGTGCCCTTATGTATCATTTTTTACCTTAAATCACACACTGTGGGAAACACAAATAGCAAATACTGTAAATCCAGGTCAGCTGTACCGCGGCTATAAAGGGTTAAGATTAGTGAACCGAAACGAAAATCTGACATTTAATTTAATATTTTCTTATGTGTTCTCCTTGGTCATTCTCACAGGAGTCTGCTGATTGTCTTTATTCAACATTAGTTTTAGTTTTAAGCATAATCATAAGTGTTTTCTAACCGCAATCAAGAAGTTATAACCTAAACCCTGATCTGTTACTAATGAGGTTAAGCCTACCTTTTGATTTGATTAGATTAAATAAGATATACGTTATGTTTATATAAGATATTTATTAATCCCACATTTATTTTTGTTACAGCAGCATGTACAAAGACGTTGCACAGGAATACAAAAAAGTAAACAAACCAACAGAAGATATAAACCCATCAACAATGAAACCTTTTCATAATGTTTTGAGTTTTCTCTGTTAAATCAACCACTTTGATGTCCGATAATATCAGAACTTTTTCTCTCATACATTTTCCAATTTCCTGGAAATTCATAATTTGTATTCACAGGCGATTCACACGTTCCCAGGCTTCTTCATTTATCTATTTGTGTACCAACAACATCGTTAATACAGCATTTTTCATAACCTTGCTCTGTTCATGATTATCTAAAAACTAAGGATGTTGTGAGTGTCAAGAAATGGGAGAAATGGGTAAAGTTGTCACGTTTTTAAAGATGTAGAAGAACTCACAAAGAAAAATAAAGTTTTATCCTGTTAGAGCATATTGCCAACCCTCCCGATATCACTGCCCTCTCCCGGTTTCGTCCCGGGGTCATATTTCTCCCGCATTTCTCCCGATTTCTGACTAAATCAGATTTACTCACGACTGTTTCCACTCGGACTTTAATACAGCTACACCATTGTTTGGTTTCCATGGTAGCACGTCTCTTTGGTAGCGCGGGCAACTGAAAGTCTGAGAGGGTGAGGCAGATAGTCACAGAAAACAGAACAAGAATCGACAACTCCACCCTCTCCTCACTCCTTTCCTATAAAATACAAGCCCAGCCCACACATATGCTCCATCAAGGATGGTGCTGCAGGCCACAAGGCATTGCACTTAGAACTACAATAAGCATGATAACCCCCCCCCCCGCGGTGGTTTTGAAATGCTCCCAGTGCCCGGGCAGGTTGTCTGGACTTTGATCCTAACAATGTTCAACAATAACTCCTAACGCTGTCCTCTAACCAATAAGCATTTGGATGGTTTCTGCTATTGAAGAAAGAGGGCGGGGGGGCTGACCTGTAATGTTATCCAGATGTTTTTATCTGATGTATTTAAGACGACAGGCTGACCCTTGGTTCCTCCCTGCTGATCACTAGAGATGTATAGTTTGCTCCACGCTGAATATCGTACTCAGTCTTTTTCCTTCAGAATGATGCTGGAGTTCAGTGTGGGAGAAGAGGATATACTGTGTTCTCCAAGTGTGTGTTGAAACGTGCTTGTTGCTGTGAGTTGTAAACAGCTTAGCAACGGCTGCTCCCTCCTTCTTAAAGCTTCACAATAACCTGTTTTTCAAAAGTACTTTATTAATAGGGTCTCTAAAAGATAGATTTACTGCACAATTAATCCTTTTAAGTCAGTCTGTCGGCGATAAATTGAGAAACAATCTTGTTGTTTCTACATGTATAGACTTTATTTTGCTTCACCTTGATATGATGCTGCAGCAGTGGACAGGAAACTGTTCTCCATCAAATGTTGAGTTCATCTGCTTTAACATATCCGTAACACATTCCCAAACAACTACAGGTCTGCTGCAACTCACACTGCTCTTTAGGACAACATTTTTTTCTATTTAGTGCTGCCTTTTATCAATCAAATAACTATTCATATCTAACACTGTAACTTGTATTGCTGTATTTTACCTTTCTCATTCTAATTTGGTTTGTTTTATTTGTATTCTATTTGAATGACTTTTAAATGTTTTGAACCATACTTTTATCATTTGTGTCTGTCGCTCCATGTCTTAATGCCTTTTTGACTCTAAAGCACTTTGAATGTCCTTGTTGTTAAATGTGCTATGTAGATAAACATGCCTTGGCTTGCCTTTAACTCGCACTTGTGTTTTTTTGCATCGTGCCAGCAGTTGTGTGTCATCCTGGAGCCCATGCAGGAGCTCATGTCGAGGCACAAGACGTACAACCTCAGCCCCCGCGACTGTCTCAAGACCTGCCTCTTCCAGAAATGGCAGAGAATGGTCGCCCCACCAGGTAAATACCTACTGCTCAAACACACACTGTGCATTCACCTGTTCAAAGCGGCAGGTCTGGGTAGCGGGTTACAGTCAAACTCCAAAAATGTGCAGGAAAATTAAAATAGCTTTTCTGGTTTTCTTCAGATAAATGTGCTTCTCTGAACAAGCTCCAGAAATAATGAGTTAGTGTCGAAAACGGCATCAAAGAAGAAAATCTGTATAGAGTTTTTTATTTTATCAGACTCAAAAATCTGGACAAAAAATACGAGATTTTCTGCTTTTCTCTCTAAGAATTTCAGACAACTGGATATCCCTACTCCTCTAAACAAGCCCCAGTAGTAAGGATGTTTTTTCCATGACGGCAGAAATTAATTTATATTTTCTAAAATGCTGCGTGTAGTCTTAAGTCATAAATCTTTCCCCTGACTTCCTTTCCTTACGAAAAAAAACACTTACAATTCTGTACCGTCACTTCGTAGAAATACATTTTCTCAGACTGTGTTTTTTATTGCATCATTTATGTTTCCAAATGTCCCATTATATGTCTTAATCCCTTAAATGTGTTTTGCCTGACAGGTATATGAAATTAATCAGAATTTGGGGCCGCCTCTTGAATCTGAACCTCTCCGATCTGAACGGTCCTCTCAGCTCTCTATGATTGATGTTTTAGGGCCGGTTTCTGAAAAGTAGCAGGCTTAAATTGGCTGTGCCTTCTTAAGCTGGAGAGAAAAGAGTAAGCCAAGCTTTTTTCGTGGACACATCGGGAGTGGCTGTGAATTACAGCAATGCTTAGCGAGGTGTGACGAGATGCCTTTAAAAACCAACACCAGTCAAAAAGCCTTTGACTCAGACCTGTGTAACTTTAATTAAGAGTGCCGGCTTGTAATCAGACTTGTAGATCCAGCTCTCGACCAGCGGCTCCCCGGTGCCCAGGCCACTCTTCAAAGAAAAGGAGAGAATACATGGAAAGCATTTTATGAATATAAAGTCAGAGGAGGAAAAAGAAAAAGCTCTTGTATTGGTGGTTAATTGTGCCCACGGAAACAGAGCTTGATATTGAATCCTATATAGGTGATACAGTTTGATTTCCTATATGTGTGATTTAGGGCTGGACAGGATAATTTGACACTTTAAAGCAGGGGTGTCAAACTCAAAGCCTGCAATTTCATTTTATGTGGCCCCGCAAGAGCTTGCCAATAATATAATACGTTTATTATACGGTTACATGCCGCTTTACCGAAGCAGGTTGCCCATAAACTACATGTCCCACAATGCATCTCGTTTTGTGACATGCGCACTCAAGAGACTTGCAATTATTTGACTTCTGTTTTCAGACGTAGTTAATTACTAAGTTATTATCCTATCTGATAATAATCCAATTCAGAGGCAATAATGTCATATAAGACATTATTTTATATATATATACCATATATTTATATATGTATATTTATATAGTTACAACCGGCCCTTTGAGTGCAACCATAATGCTAATGTAGCCCGCGATGAAATTGAGTTTGACACCCCTGCTAGCTTAATTTATAACGAGGATATTCAAAGTCAAAACCTTTTTTTCACGTCTATTTATCCAGTTTAAAAAAGCCCGTTCTGTACAGCTGCAGATATCATTTAGGATGTACTGTTATGAATACTATTATTATACCATTTTGGGGGAATTGTATGTCAGTGGTGAATGTGAAGAATAATTTTTTGACTTGTGTGATCCAAACACTTCTAATAATGAGTGTTATTAAGTCAAAGTGAAAATGTCATGAAAAAATATGATCAGAATCAGAATCAGGTTTATTGCCAGGTGGGTTCGCACATACTAGGAATTTGACTTGCTGTCATGGTGCATACATAAAATATAAAAAACAAGAAATCTAATATAAAACACAAAATCTTTTACACCGTAATAAAATAAAATACAGTTAAATAGCAATACAAATTAAATAAAGCAGTCATTTACGTGGAAATAGAAAGCTGTGAATGAATTTTAGAATATAAACTATGAAATGTGAAATAAGAATATGTGCATCTAGGAGTATGACATTGTGTGCATTAATGTAATGCATATAGTCTATATGATGAGGTAAAGTGTCAGTGGGGGGGCCGGGCCTTGTTTAAGAGGCCGGTAGCGGAGGGGAAGAAACTGTTCAGGTGGCGAGAGGTTTTGGTCCCGATGGAGCCTCCTTCCAGAGGGGAGGGGGGTGAACAGTTGATGACGGTGCTAAACCTACTAAAACAAACTTTGACTGTGGTCAAAGCCGCATCATTAACACATTTATATATACAAACCATTTCAATTTGATAAACAACTCTATTCCAATTGAGGATTTAGTTCAAGGAGTGTTTAAAGATGATCATGTGTCACAAAATATAACCGTAGTCATTCAAAGCTTTACATTACCTCACATTACAAAGCATTTAGCTGACGCTTTTAATCCATATCGATTTACAATAAGTGCGATGAACCGTAACGATTCAAATTAAGAACAACAAGAACAATGCAGACATATTTACCTCAAACAAGCCAGACCATTGAAACAGTGCTGGTGCATAAGTTCAACTATTAAGTGCTGCTTTTATATATATAATTGGTGGTGGTGTGTGGCGCAGTGGGTTGTGCGTTGGTGTTCGGATCAGGTTCAAACCCCACTGCAGTCAGCATGTCGTTGTGTCCCTGGGCAAGACACTTCGCCCCAAATTGCTCCTGTGGGGATTGTCCACAGTATTGAGTATGTAAGGTGCTTTGGATGGAAGCGTCTAACAAGTGAAATGTAATGTAATGTAATTGAATAGCCTGGTACAAGTGAAACAGGCGGGTCTTCAGTTTGCATCGGAAGATTGAAACACCTCATCAGAAGCTTCAAATATGAAAAAAATTAATTTGATACATCTCAATTGTGATCACTGAATCCAGTTTGATGTAATATGCAGATTCATTCAGACCTATTTGCTTTGATATGGTCTTTTATTTTGGATCCATAAGTTGCTTCCTTGAGACTTATTTTAAAATATTAGATGGCAAGCCTATTGCCTTCGTTAAGTCAGACTTCCTCAGTGTGTTTTTCCGGATCATTTCATGTCGCCTGTCATTTTCTCAAGAAGTCGAGTCTGAACTTTTCAGTTTAGCTGTATTTGCTGTTTTCCCCACACTGGTGGCGTGTTGTTCCCCTTTTCCTGCGATTCTTCTTCTGCTTGGAAACTGGTTGGGATTTCTCCAGGAAGGAAGCCACAGGCGCATTTATGCTCTGATAAGTTCTTTTGGTGGAAATGGAAGTGATTTTAGTGCGTCACCGCTCCGAGGAAACCGGTGGATAACAGAAGTGATTGTGTCTGACAATAGGCCCACTTTTTTTGCAAACACGTCTGTCAAAGTCAGGAATCAAAAGAGAAAAGATAGCGATAAAAATCCCCCTCATTGTTTCGCCTATGATTTATAGTTCTAGTTTTGCTTGTAACCGGTTGTTGTAACTGAATATAAAAGCATCTCCCTTCATGTGATTAGTGAGAACCTCGGTTTTTAATGTTTGAAAATCACAGCAGTCTTTTTTCTCGTCTCCCTCGAGATGAAAATATATTTTTCTAACAAATGTTTGAAGAATTATGTATTCATAAATGATGACTATTTTGTAAATACTACGAACACAAAGATCTCAATTTAACCTGTGTCTGTACGTTTTGATAATAATATTCTCACTTGTGATTTAATTGCACCTTTAGGAATTATGTATAACTCATAATTGGAATAACATCTTTCATGTAAAGCATACGTTTCCCCGGTGGTGTTGAGCAGCAAGTTCAATTATTTCTCGATATTGTATTTTGTTTTCATCTCTGGTCTCACCCTGTCCTAAGTGGTTTAAGAGATGATATAATCACCTGAATAAACTTTGGCTCCGGTTTCAGCTGGACACCCACAGAACTTCAAAACGGAAATATTTCCCACAAATCCCAAAAAAGGTATCTTCCCTCTTACATTGTCTGTCGTAAGCAGCTTTTGAAATGCTTACCGGAATGCCACTAACCAAAACCTGTTGTTCATCTGCATGTTTGAAAACACCACTCACACCTCTAATGTAACACACACATGTGCCAGATGTACGCACGCAAGATCGTGATTCTCAAACCCTCACTGAAACTTAGATTAGAACAAAAAAAACACTCGTGCTCAGCCAATCAAATCTATAATATGTAATGCAACACAAATGGAACCAGTGTAATAACATGTTCAGAAAGACAAACAGGAATGTTGTTTCTGCCTCAGCAGAGCAGCTTTAATCTGGCTGTTGAGGAACACAATCTGTGCAGTGCTGAAATCATTAAGAGATTTACATTAGGTTGAGCATCAGGGTCCATTGTTAAGCATTTATGCAAATGAAACGTGGGCTTTCTTACTAGTGCATGTCTTGGGAGATGCAACACTCGTGCTGTTTCACCTCTGAAGAAATCAAAGCATGGATTGTTATAGGCTATCTGTAACCTGTGTGTTTGTGAATGCATGTATACTGACTTTCTGCATGGCTTCGTGTCTCTTCTACTGTCTGACTTGAACACACACACATACACACCTACAGGGTTGGGAGGGTGACCTTAAAAACGTAATCCGTTCAAATGACTAGCTACCTGTAAACAAAAAAAAAAAAAAGGAATCATTAACGAAATCTGAGTATCACAATATACAAGTAATGTCACCTGATCACTTTATGTTACTTTTAGATAACCTCGATTTCAATTGCCATGCAACTCAGTGCAGGAGAGAATAAGTATCAATAAGAAGTTTTGATTAAGTGCATTATGTACACAGAACAATGTGACCTTAGAAAAGAAGAAACCAAGATAGTAAGTATCACAAATGTATCTTATATTTTATGATAGGCTTACAGAATAGTATAGTTTACAAATGTCACAAATTGATTAGAAGCAGGCAGTATTTTCATTCAAAATCATCAGGAGTCCACCTACTGCATTTGTTCAATATACTGTAAAAGGAAAGTACCCTTAATGAAAGGCAAACATAACATTCAGACAGAACATCTATCTATAATATACCATTCTTTATTATAAAATTGTTATCCTGCTAGTAATCCCTATTTAAAAAAAAAAAAAAAAAAAAAATCTTTTTGTATGTAACTCTAAGGGAATACAGTTACCTTTCTTTTGTATCCAGATGACATAATCCCGTTACATATATTCCTATCCCAAGCCTGCACACCTTGTCTCCATCAGTATGCATTATCTTCTTGGCTTTTGCCTGTTTCTCTTTGCAGGTCGCGCCAAAGCTGAGCCGGCCCGACAGACCACCACGAAGAGGAGGAAACGGAAGAACTCGGCCAGCAGTGCCAACAGCGCCGGCACCACGGCCAGCAAGAAGCGCAGCCCGGCCACCAACTTCAGCCTCTCCAGTCAGGTACCTGTAAGCATCAGATCGGTTTGCCTCTTCTTTTATTTCCCTTCCTACATCCATGTTTTGCAGGGTTACACACAGACACGAGGCATTCCTTAATGGTATTGCAGCTATTAGGTTTAATTTATTTGCACAAAAGAGAGAAGAAGGGGGGGGTCGGGGGGGGGGGGGGGGGGAAGGCACCAGGGGGAGAAAAGAAACTCAAATGTGTGCAGAGAGACAAAGAAACCTCCAGGGATTCGTATGAAAACATGTGGCCGGGAAAGACAAAGAGAGAATGAATGAAATATCATAAAGAGTGAGACACACGACATTAAGAATCATCAAAGCGGAACATATTACAAGAACGGATAATATTATAAACAGGAATTAAAGAAGGTGAATAGAAGTGTTTTTTTGCGACAGCTAGTTTTATATTAATACGTTAAGCTTTTTCATTAGTTTCTAGCCGTTTCTTCCCCAATAATTCACTATATGTATGTTTTAAAAGACCAAGCTGACCCGTTTTCTAAACCTTGTGGATGTATCCTAGAGTTTTCAGTGTGGGTGGAGAAAGTGACTCTTTAAGACACCACTGTTGACCGAGTCACTGATATCACAACTGCCAGAGGACTCGTACTGAAGCAGGAGTTACATTAACTCTGTATATCTGGTACATCTGAATGTAAAGAGACTGGATGAAATGATAGTCTCCCACACATACCCATTTAACCAAACTAATCTAACGCATTATTGAGCATAAAATAATAGGTAATAATAGAAAGACTCATTTCAAAGATATAAAGAATCAAAAACCTTATGAATAGATTATTTTTATCCAAATTGGATAAAGAAAACATGTTCAATGTGACGTAGGAAGTGCTGATATTTTTGCATTGAGGCAGGACAATTTAGGTTACCATTTGTGCACACGTCTATTAATATAATAACATTAGCGATAACCAACACAAATGTTAAAATTGCTTATCAACTATTACCTTTGTATGTCCTGTGTACTGTTATTGGAGCGACGTCGTAGTCCTTTTTCTCTCTTTTTCAGATTTGTTGTTGTTGATGAAAACGTTTTTTAAAACATACTACAAACATTAGAAAGTCAATCCTAAATATGAAGATGAGTTAAGGATCCTCTTACAAGCTTTTCACCAAAGGTTTTGACATCCAATCTTTCTATTTGAAGGTCATTTTGAAACCCCCTTTAATTCAGGACATTTTCCACCAACCACTTTAATTGAACTGCTTGCACCAACATCCAATAAAAACAATACAAGTCACCACAGAAAATGAATATTACTCTAATGCTACCATTGAGATAAGTAAGAAACTACTGTCCTTGTGACTCTGCATACTGAGCTTCAGGGTCTGAATGTCTGATTCTGCGGCACGTCTCCATAACAGGCCACTTGACACAGTTAGAGGTTAAACAGCCTCTCAAACAGCTGAGTGTTGCTCCACATGTCTCCCCTCCAGGATGTGATGCTCTAGTGTTCTACCTTTTTCCCAAACACCGTTCATTATACACATGCTGTATTCTGTGTATTTACGCTCCTGCATCCAATTTGCTATTCTGGAGCTTGGTGGATGCCGGTGTTTCTGAACACAGGTCAATGCAGTTCAGCTGAAAGTGTGCTGCGATACCAAACGCTGTTAAAGGTTTGCAGGTTGGCATTCATGTGTGCTCCATCTGTGGATTCATTCTGCATGATGGGAGCTTTAAGGGTGCTGATGCTTTTCTATAAACACAGTGTGTCCACTATAGCTTTACTAGGAGGGGCATTTATATAGGACTAATTTGTTTTCCCCATTAATTTTTGAAGACATCATTCCTGACGTGATTATGTTCCCTCTTTACCATCAGAGACACGAGTCCCATGTGTTGTGAGGCTGAGGCACAAAAGTACTTTAAATGTACTTCAATGTTAATACAGTAAACATGTTTGTGGTGCTTCACATCAGATATTTCATATTTAATCAAGACCACAATCGTTCCCAAAGTGCTTTGAGTGCCTAATCTTAAGCATTAAATCGTTCTTTTCATGTTTCAGTTGCTCAAAATAATACTCCTAACAAAAGTATGCCTTGCTCGCTTAGATGTATGACAGGTAGGATTTATTACTATCATTGCATTGAGTTACTTTGTATTTTTCTAATCTTTTTGATGTTCTTTTCTGACTGAAGTGCAGTATTTGAGTAAGAATGAGGCGATCATCAGTGAAATCAATTTCTGGAGTAATTTTGTTCGATGATTGAGGTATAGCTCTTGTAGTGTAGTTATATTTTTAAATTTATGGGAGAGCCATGTTGCTGCTTATGTACCTGATCAAGGTCATACAGACTGAAACGTTGTGTACGATGTTTCAGCAGTAAGCGGACAGTGTGAGTTTGTCTCAATGTAGCTATATGCAGAGGCAATACATGAAGTGTAGATATTAACAATGTGTTGAGTCCTGCTAATTGATTGACAGCATTATGTCGATACACACATGTAATCTTAGCAGCGTTATGTTTCTTTCTTTGCAAAGTAAGATATGAACATGCTTGAAACAGCATTGAATAAAGGGACATTGTAGAACTTGCTGTAGGTGTCTTATTTAGGTGATGAAATGTAATACTGGGTAGACTCGTCTCTCCAATTTCCAGGCATGGTTCCAGTTGTTTATCCACTTGGCACTTAACAAAAGAAAAATTATGTTTTCTTGCATTTTAACGGTAATTTCTTCTCCTACCTGCACACACACACACACACACACACACACACACACACACACACACACACACACACACACACACACACACACACACACACACACACACACACACACACACACACACACACACACACACACACACACACACACACACACACACACACACACACACACTGTCCCCTCTATATTCTGTCCCGCAGTTAGCTGTCTCATCATTCCAGATTTGTTGTTCTCCTCTCTTACCTCCTCCTCTCCGTCTCACACATACATAATGTACATTACACTCACACACACACACACACACACACACACACACACACACACACACACACACACACACACACACACACACACACACACACACACACACACACACACACACACACACACACACACACACACACACACACACAAACACACACACACAGCGTGCGCAATTGTTTTCTCTCTGGAAGGCAGTTTGGCTCTGTGCCAGCTCTCATTATCACCGATATCTGTATACAACCCTCCACCCCCAGCCCCTTCCTCTGTCACATGCACACGCTCTACTCCATCACTGCCCCCCCCCCCCACACACACACCCACACACACACCCACCCCTTAGCACTCATGCCGTGCATTCACACGCCTCTTAAAGACTGGCAGCGTGGCTGGTAACATGCTGGTTACATATGTTGCGTGCCTGCTGTCTTTGTCTGAGAAGTTGTTCGTTTGTGGCTGAGCACAAGCCTACGTGAGCCCAATGACAATAAGGAGTGGACCCTCGCAAGGGGGGGGATACCATCGGCTGGAGGAGGAGAGGAGGTGCAGCAAGGGAAACTCATAGGATGTGCAACAGTGACCTCTAGTGGCCTGAATTCATTTCTAACGTGCTGTTTGACCAAAGTAAGCAGCAGATTCTTCATGCTGTCAGTCAGTCAGAGCATTTCAAGCTAAGTCAACACATATTAAACTAACCAGTAAATAACTGTCTATTTGCTGCTATCTTTTGAGGATTACATTTACAAGGTTCGGAATTGGACTTCTATGGAGCAGCATATGCTCAATTATTATACAAAAAGGAAGACTCAAACAGTCATTATTCAATTTAAAGGCACATATAGTCTTATTTATGTTGCATACTCGCACAAAAAATAGTTTTATTTAGTAATTGTATTGAGATGGTGACATGGGTAAGGCTGATGGTATATTATACTTTCATAATTGTCAGCAAATCCCATCTGAAAACAATCGATTGACCCGACAAACAAGTATTCGGTATCCAAATGCTATATATTTCTGTGCCAGAAAGCTAAGTGGATGTCCAAAACGTTTCAAAACATGAATGAGCTGCTTTGTTGAAGATTGTTCATTCATTAAAATGAACGTGGGCATTGCAGTTTATTTTGAGTCAATCCCACATGGTACACCAGCCCGCTGCCTTAAAAACTCGCTTGAGATCCATATATGTATTAATCAGCCACTGAAAATAGTCCAAGACAACTATGTTCTTCCTCTATTGTTGGAGTAACTTTAGATCAAAACTAAAGTTCCCTGCTATTTTATGAAAGTATTGATTTGAGAATAAAAGCCAAAAAAATCGAACTAATATAGAAAACTTAAACCGAAGATGCTTTACCTTTCTCTAAAATCGGATAGAGGCGCTGACTTTAAAGTATATTATTGTTATATCTAACTGTGTTTTCCTTATTTTTGCCACTTCATTGGACAATGTTGTTCTCTGGCCCCTTTTGTTGTCACAATCCCGCCTTTTTTCAATCCCCACTTGTTGT
>NC_136901.1:87562195-87567643 GCF_949606895.1 Notothenia rossii
TGCACAAATCTGAAAACATGTCACGGTGCTCGTGTAGAAATTGATTATATGTATGTACTATTTTTGTAAAACAGAGGTTAGACAGTTTTAAGAAAGGTAAACTGGTCAGAAAGTGGGTTAAGTTTCATAATAAGTAAGCACATTTAGCAAGAGGGGAAATCTTAACATACGTTAGTATTCTGATAAGATTGTGTATATGTATGGTAAGCTGGAGCCTAGCAATAAGACATCAAACATCTCTTTCATTAATCTTTACTTAAATATTTACATAAAAACTAAATATGATATTTATTTGCATACTTTTCTCAAGGAAGGACAAACAAATGTCTTAATTAGTAGAAGTATTTCTGATAAATATTAGTTTAAATGATTCTTTTCCTGAGTATAAATGGGTCTGATTTGTGTTTTTTGTTCTCCTTTAACTCATGGTAAATGTTATTTTTAGATTGCCAAAGCAATTTATTTATTTCAAATCACTTGTCTGTGGTCAGCCGGTTGCTTAAGCAGAGCACTTGTAAAGATCTAATGTTCAATTATAAGTTGCTTAATTCAGTAGTAGGATATTAATGTTCACCCGAAACATTTCAATCTTAGAGGTGGCTACCTTAAAGGTCCCATGTCATGGCCATTTCCACTGATCATAATTCCATTGTTGAGGTATACTAAAATAGAAAAATACTCTGCAATTTTCTAAACTCACATCGGTTTCGCAAACAGCATCTCTGTAAAGTATGTGTATTCAGCAGTATTCACTTTCTCCACTAAACTCCACTTTCTCCCCCCCTCCCTGTGAGCCCAGTGTGCTCTGATTGGTCGGTACGAATCGCGCTGAGGTCCGTTGAGGTGTGATTTCCTTGTTTAGCGATACACAGCCAAACTCAACCTGAACACACACAAAGTCACAGCCGAAATAAAAACAATAAGTGTGGCTTGATATCGAGTAAGAAAAAGGTTTATAGGTTGATAAACGCTGTGAGAATGGGTCTGCAGAGAGACTTTTGCGCGATCCCAACTGTCCGTTATCAGCCTGCAGCCAGGGAGGAGAGATCAGCAGAGCTGCCTGCACTGAGTGTGTGTTTGGATTGGTCAATTTGGACCAATCAACGGGGGCTTAACGTAACGGCTCCACGGACGTAACGTAACAGCACCACGGATTGGCCCAATTAGTTCCTGGTACGTGCTTTCGTAAGCACGTACCCGGAAGAATCAAATGGATGATGACGTTTCACCAACGAGGCGTTTTGGGGAGGTCTTTTCTGTGTTAGAGTTTTACTCGCTACAGGGTGTACTTTAAGGGTTTTGACTCTGCACACCGCTTACATGCAGAAAAACCTTCATAACACACAAGGGGACGGGTAATAACCGGAAAAGCATGACATGGGACCTATAATAAACTAAAAACCTAGCATCCTATGATTCTATTTAAACAAATGAAGAGGAAGTCTTACAGTGTGTAGGATAAAATAGTTGTAAACAACACAATCACTAACCTCATGTGAACCCACAAACATTAGTCATTTACTTACTTTTCAGTCTGTAAACGTGCTCTCCTCCTTGTTTTCAGGACGTGATGGTGGTGGGCGAGCCAACCCTGATGGGCGGCGAGTTCGGGGACGAGGACGAGCGTCTGATCACCCGTCTGGAGAACACGCAGTACGACGCCACCAACGGCCTGGACGACGAGGACGACTTCAACGGCTCCCCGTCTCTGGGGAACAACTGGAGCAGCAAGCCGTCCTCCGGCCAGGACAGCAAGCCGGAGAGCACGGCGCCTCAGCCCTCGCAGTAAAAACAAAAGAAGAAGAAGACCCTGACTCCGTGTGGACTGGACTTTTGAACCTCCCCCTTCCCCCCCCTGAGGGCCTCATAACATTGTACTGAATCAGAAAAACTCACCACTGGCCGAAAAATATTCTGGATATTTTCTTCTTCTCTGAATCACTGAAACATCTTGGAGAACTGGCACAGCAATATCCCGAGAGACAACAAATGCATATGAGTCCTATGCACCTGTAATGTAAAAAAAAAACAAGGCGTGGGTGGGTTTTTTTGGGGGGGGGAATTGTGGATCAAATGCTCCCTCAGTGAAAGCTCTGGTCTGGTGGATCGCACGGCTGTGATTGGTTGACCTGCAGGTCACAAGTCATCAAGCTGACAGTAGGCAGAGGGGAGGAAAGAAGAAGAATAAAATCAACAAACAAAATGTCAAGGCAACGGAGGGAAGCGTTTTTAACAGAGCTGGTGGAACCACATTGGAGACAAATGAAGCATTGTTTGAGGCAATTGCATTTTTATTGGAAATCCAGTCGGCGGTTGTTTCGTTTCTCCTGTTGCTGTTTATTTCCATTTCCAATTAAGTGGGAATAAAAGTTCTCTACCGCCATCGACTCCATTCAAACGACGGGAAATCGTGTCCTAGGATGGTTTTTTCCACATTACCGCGGTCGTCACAGATTGTGATTTCATGCAAACCAGTTTGATTGTGTTCGTAGTCTATTGGTATTTTGCTTCTCTCAGAATCCTTTGCAGTCACGTTGTAATTTTTGCCGGTCAATATGCGAACTTTGCTGAAAACGTGTTTTTTTTCCCCTCTCCTTTCGAAAAATTTGACTTCTTTCCCTTTAACGACCTACTCCCAAACTGATACTAAAGCCTTTTTCCTGCATGATTTTATAGGATTTTCATTTCGTTTGATATATGTACTTTTTAAAAAAACACATCAAGTCTGATTTTCCTTTTGGGTTCATCAGTTTGGGAACACTGTTACAAGGTGTGTAGCTCTGTAAATAGAGGTGGAGGCTATTTTGTCCACCGTAAATCAGCCACTGAAACCAGTTTGGATATGGCAGCTGTTTTTTTTTTTGCAGAAGGATCAGATTTCTGTCGGGTGGTTTGGATGGACGCTGGTTTGCTTCGCTCAAAAAACAAAACCCTCTGATGTCTCCCATCTCCTCTAGCTAGTGCACAACCAAAGCCACAACGTTAAGTCACATTTCTTGTATATTCTGTGACAAAAGAACAAAACAATTTTACATTTTGAGAAACAAAGCACAGACAAAATCCCATCCGCCCCACAGAAAACATTTGATATCCCCGTCTTCGTGCTCACAATTGTTCTTTAATCTTTAATTGAATTGATAATATATCCCTGATCTGAGTCAGCGACATTATGTCTTTCTACAATTGGATCTTATGGGTATTTATTTGTGCATTTGTAAGGAAGCTAACACATTTCTAAATATGTTTGAGCCTAGTATTATTAGACACCATTTGTACATTATATAGCAGAGGTGTTCAGTGTCATATCTGATGTCTGGTATGTATGCTTTACCATTATGTGTGCCAATAAACCGTGCTTACAAAAGAAGTTGGATTGGCTTATATGTATCATGTGTGCTTGCAGCATCTGTTTATTATTTGCTCTTCTTACTTTTAGCTCCGATTTTTTGGACGAATCGTCGGAAACGCTGACCTTGAAACAGCAGATTATATCATTTTACATGAGAGGGAAGTCCTTAAAATGTTCCAGGACTGGATATAGACACATCTATCGAGGAGGAAAGTGTCGTTCAACTGAAAGCGTTTCAACAGCTGCTAACTGGACGTTGCAGTGAGACAGTTTTACTGATGCAATTTTGGAAATTTGATTTGCCTTATGGCTAAAAATTGTGAATTTGAAACCTAAGCAACTCAAATGTATGTAGATAAATCTATAAAGCAAGTGTTGTGCTAATTTTCCCCTCTTCCTTGTATAAAACATCATGTTTTGGTGTAAGTCTCCCTAATATCACAGAGCAAATGCCTTTTTTCTGAAGCTGCCCCTTTCTTCTGATATTTAATCATTCAGAGATAAAATAAAGATATGTTGACCCAAAGAACCCTCCGAAGACGAGCTTGCAAGATAATTCATGTTTTAAGTATGAAGTGTGACCTTTATCATAAACGTGCTCCAGTATTCAAACAATACTTCATTATGCTTACTTTATTGATATGCTCAAACTGTACATTCACTTTTGATTCAACATCTTAACTACAGGTTCATGCACCCCTACTCATTGGAAATCACAATTAAGAACTGGAGTTTTATGATGTCATAATACTAGAGGTGCATTTGGGTGTGGATTTTCTGAATCCTTCAGAATCACAATTTGGTTTAGTGCCGAGTACGTTTTCACATACAAGGAATATGCTTTGTACTGTCTGTGGTATACATCAACACAATGACACATTAAAATGTCAAATAAGAGCAAACATCGCTTATGCCACATTTCTGTGAAACAAAATGTACAGTTTTTTGCATTTAAAAGTGGTAGAAGTGTGCAGAATAAAAAAATTGTCAGAGGAATGTGCTTCATGAGCTATTGCAGTTATTTAGTAGGACACTGACACTGCAAACTATTTACAGATCATCACTAGTTGGTTGTATTTTTGTTTCTTCACATCAATAAGGATATTAAACATTAGAACATTTTAACCTGGATTTTATAGCTTCATGTATCCTTCATCTTCTTACCTGAGTTACCTGAATACTTTTGCTGAGTAACTGAGAACATGCAAAAAAAGTCTGAAGTACTCGGCAAAGTTTTTCAGATAACTCTGAGAAACACTCTGTTGTTGGGTAGACTTTAAATCTAGGAAGATTTGATGGAACTTTGGCGACACCAAGTGGAGTATAGTGGCTACTGCATCTTCATATACTTATTTTATCATTCATGTTATTATTGTTTTTCTCACAAACCTCTTAAAGCTAAATAGATTTGGATCCGACTGTCAAATACAAATAATTCAAGGTGTCCCCCCTCCCAGCAAAGAACAATTGTTTCTACTTTTTTGATATAACAATGTTTTGAATTGCAGAGGTGAATAACCTTTCATAAACGTAATCATGATAATGTTAATTTTAATGTATTAATCACAAAAGAGTACTGGATTTATAGAAAAATCATTCTAATAAATCGAGAACTCTTTTGTGACAACCGTTCATTCTTTACCTGTAATTTGGCTTTGAGAATGTGTAGTAGGTTGAGACCAAAACATTACAAATATAAATTATTTGAATAATAATTCATTTTGAAAAATATATAGCTTCTAATGAAATGACGTTTTCCCAAGTTGTTCTCAAGGGATTTAAAAAAACTAATATGAATAAAATCAAAATCTGTTGATTCTACCTGCTAGTCACGTTCACGTTATTACGTCATTTGTTTTTACCCGTAGTGCGATGACGTTGCACGAGGCGACGCAGCGACCGAAGTAAAGATGGCGGACGTGTCTGGGAGCGAGCTGTCAGAGGAGAAAGAAGCAGAAATTGAGCTGAAGAAAAGACAGAAACGACCGTGGGATGAGTTGCACAAGTCCGGTAAAATCGGTATAACTCCGGACCTACCGGAAACGTTGGGATTCTACGATATAAGCGCTGTTAGGAGGAGGGAGCAACGGGAGGCAGCA
>NC_136901.1:87567843-87639171 GCF_949606895.1 Notothenia rossii
CACTCACACAGAATCCACCAATAAGAGACTAACCCTCCCACCAAAACTTACATCAGTGCCTCCATGTTTTTCCAGTTAGAAGTAGGAGCAAGAAGACTTCAGCTGGCTTAGATTTACTCATTACTTTTGAAAATGACAAGGGAATGGCTGTATGTATGTGGGGAACTATGAAGGTATGTGTTTGCTGCTTAATTGGATTCAGGTGGTGGTTATTAACACTCTGCTGGCTTCTTCTCTGATGAACAAAGATGTGACAATCCTAAAAAACTTTTTCTTTCTCAGCTCGAACTCAGTTTCAGCTGTGAAGAAACGTGTGTATCCTCATCTCGTGACCCGCTCCATCAAAATCAGTCGGAAGTCGCAACGGCTCATTTAAAAAATAAACGTGTATTTGCGTAAAAAAAATGGTTCTGGTGTTTTGTTTGATTTAAAAAAAAAAAACGAAGTCTTGGCTTTCAGAATATGAAACTTTTATTTCCAAAATCACACAATAAATACATTTTTGAAGCTCGGAAAGGGAAGATGACACCTCTCACTCGCCACTTCTGCTGTTCCGTAGTGTTACTTCCCCTCCCTCCGGCTGACATTATGAATGTAAGGCGTATCGTGATCATAGATAACACAGCAGGGTCCGTGACAGTTTGTTTTCATCTGATTTCAAATAAATAATTCTGGCTTTCAGAATATTAAACTTGTTTCGGCAAATTCAGATGATAAATACAACTTTGAAGCTTGTGACGGCATAATTACAAGCGGAGAACGGAGTAACTTAACGTCACAGCAGGCATAACGACAGCCGGTGTTTCTCGTGAGTGTTTTCCCCGGGATACCAACACAATACACACAAACCAAAAACTCACACTCACACACACACACACACACACACACACAACACACACACACACACACACACACACACACACTCGCAAGCTTCCCCAAAACCATAATCCAAACAAAAATATTTTCCCTCCATACTACTTTGATCATTCTCTCCACTAATAATCAATCAGATCGATGATTCCTCAAAATGATGACTCTGTAACAGTCATTATATAATGTGGCATATTTTTGCTTAATATTTGGAGTAGAACAACAATCCTGATATCATTAGAAAGCTAGGAATCTCCTCTTGCCAACAGTGTATACAACTCAAAATGTGTCTTCGGGTCAATACGAGTGATTTCCATAGAGCAGGTCACAGATATTTCATTATATTCTTGTATTGCTGTTGTCCTTTTGACACTGGGGGAAAAAGGTGATGATGAGTCAATGTTTTTAAGACTGTTCCCCCCCGAGGCTATTCTCTTTTAATCTGGAGCTTTTTCTTTCTGCATATCGTTGTTTCACACAGCTGATGACATTTGGCTTCTTCCTGTGTGTGGACGCCTTCCTGTACGTGTTCACGCTGCTGCCCCTCAGGGTGCTGCTGGCCGTGCTGCGCCTCCTCACGTTGCCATGCTGTGGCTTCAGGTCAGACTCCAAACACACACTCTCCTCCCAGTAAACATACTGCAACCATTATACCTGCATACTCAAATAAACACATGTATTTGACATAAACATGCAAAGAATGTACGGTATGATGACGTACCAGAACACAAACGCATCTTAACGCTCAGAGGCGTAGGCTGCACTATTGCAGGTACACTGGTTATAATAAATGACTTGAGCTTTGTGAATATATTTGAAACTGAATTTAAAGCAAACAAAACTCCCAATAGCTGAGAGGTTATGGCGCATTACACATGGAAGCAAATACACATTGCTCTTTCCCTACATTTCCTTTCTGTCCCCTGTCACTGTCTTAAAGAAGCAGTAAGACCCCCCGTCTGTAAATGCAATCAGATTCCACATATGTTTGTTCAAATGGCTGATTGATATCTCACTTTGTTTGCCTCTAACAGTTTGCCACAACTATTAAATGTAATATTGCAAATATACCAATGAAATATGCTTATTAGTGTATCATTCATAATGATGTGACATTGAGATTTAAAAGCAGCAGCAGCAGTGGTGGAATGTAACTAAGTACCTTTTAACTTTAATTAAAAATGTCAGTTGCTTTTTGAAACAAACATTATTCATTGTTTTCTTACATGTATTTATCTACTTGAGTTATTCTTCACATCTAGATTATTAATACAAATATAAATCTACCCTCCCCAATAGTATAAGGCAATTACATAAGGCCATAACCAGCTGTAACATTTATATATATATGATTCTGAAATGGGCCATTCTGCATAATAAGACACTCGACCAGTTATGGGCTTCAATCCCTGAAACCAATATGTCTATTTCTATGCTAATAATTTAGTACTCTTACTTGATTTGACTTTGTAGTATTGATTCTTTTGTTCTCCCTTCCTGAAAAGCATTGTAGTAAAAATACAACGTCATATGTGACCCCCCCCCCCCACGATGGGCACTGCCTGTCCCCCTGCTCTCCTCACCCTTTGTCTTACTCTCCCCTGCCTTCCTCCCCCTGCAGGGCACGCACATGCCCCTACTGCAGAAGAAGCAGGTACGCTCCTAAAGCCTATCACGGCTTCATACATGTTTTCACCTTCATCATCCCCAGCCCTCCAAACCAGTTTCTCTTCATCTCCATTTTGTCTGTTATTATGCAGCTTGACTCCTCAAGTCCGCTGTGGAAGCCAGAGCCGCCATGTTGGTTCCTCATGAGTCTGTTTTTATTTTGGGAATCCTCCAGGGAAGGTTTGCTGAGAGTGCATGCTCATTCTCATCTCCACGCTGCCTCCTGTCAGTGATGCAGCTGCACATGAAACATCTCATCTGGAGCAGAATGGGGCTCTTCTGATTTGAATTCAGTTGTTGTTGATGAAGGGAAAACATATTCTCCTTCCCTGCACAGAACCCCCCCCGCTGCTCGGCAGGTTGCAGGCTTGCATCAGCAGCTGTTTTTTTTCCTGCTGCAGAGTCTTAATGCCTCATATCAGGCTAATACAGCATGAACGGCTCACAGTGATGGCTGCTTGGAATGCAGCACACATCTGACTGCTCTCATATAATGTTCATGTGTGTTATGGAGATAAAGCTTGTAGAAGAGAGAGAGAGAGTGAGGACTGCTTTTAGGGCTGCTCAGTTAAAGGTGGGGTAGGTAATTCACTTCAGAAACACTTTTTGTTATCTTCCATGGAATGCTCTTAACATACCGATAGCAATGAATATATGAAATGCTTTGACAATAAATACATAACAAAATATCATCTCTGGAAGCCGTGGCGCTGTAAAAAGCACGACCAATCAGCTGAGCCGGCCCGGCTAAAGTAACTGGATGGCCTACCTGCCTGTCAGCCTTCCATCTGTGCACAAACTTATCTCGTGCCCTCATTGGTCATGTGCGCGTTCGTGTGTGTTGGAGGAGGGGCTCTGTGAGGAAGTCTGAAGGAAGGGGCAGATTTTTCACTTTCAAATTCTAGCGCACTCGAGCTGGTTTCTCCGTTCTTACCTACCCTACCTTTAATCGTATTTTAATCGCAATTACGATTTTGACTTGCAACGATTAGGAAAACAACATAATCGAAATAGAACAAGTGTTTTTACATTTGTAATGTTGTTTATCGGTTATATAATTAACCTAACAACAATTTTGATGATGTATTCATTGTTTAAGTAATTGATCGCACAAAATGGGCCTCATGCATGAAGCAAATAAGAACAACTGTTCCTCTTATTTTTGTTTATATTTAAATTGTGGTGTTCTTCTGTTTGTAACCATTAATTAACTCATCAGTAAGTGAACATTTAGCGTTTCATTATTGAGTTGAATCTCTGATATTGGTGCCTCAGTGCATTTTATCTATGATCGGAACCTTTTTTTTTTAATCTTCTGAAGTGATTCTCTGACTTTAAGTTTAGCAGAAGTCCTACTTTAAACTAGTTTTGTTTTTCTATGTTTATCCTGAATCGTTTATATTCTGCCACCACATAATTTGTCGTAGCTCCCTTATTTATATATCTCTGGTTTATGGTTGTACATTGAGCACTGAACCACAAAACATGAACATTTCAATGGTTTAGTCATTATCCTGTACCATGCCTGTTTGCATGAATGTCTTCAGATGTGACCACTGGATGGCGCTGTAGCTTCAGGAAACCCCGTGAAAAATGTCAATATCATAAGACGCCACTCCTGATATTAGATGGTGCCGTTTAAATGGAATCGTTCCGTTGTCATGCGTGTAGATATGAGAGAAAATAATAAAGGTAAATGGACTTGACTACATGTAAATACACCTCATCAGTGTAACCTGGTAATAAATTAAGTGTATTCAATCGAAACCCTAATTATTCCTTGTTTACAAAGGAAATCGTTGTCTTTCATGCTTCGGACAAAAGGCCCAGATGTTCATCTCATGTCTTTCTCTCCACAGCTTTGTGCTCAGCTGCACACAATTCAGAAGACACTCTATTAAGCTCATTTACACGTCTTCCTAAACTCACGCCATTTCCTCCTCTCTCTCTCTCTCTCTCTCTTAGCTTGGATTTTGCTCCTAAAATAGTTCACATCTCGACACCCTTAAGCCCCCTTCTTCTCCCATCTAAAACTGATTAATTTCCTTTTTCGTGTTTAAAAAAAGTGTAAAGGGTTGAGGAGGAGGAGTAGCCCTGTTGTTGTAATGCAAGACAAACCAACAACTGTTTAAATTGATTACGGTAATAACAGCTGTTAGAGTAGCTCACTGACTGTTGTCCGCCCTGTGTTGTGCTCTAGGGAGTTAGTCAAGCATTAATCTGTGTTTATAGTCATTTAGTGAAGAATTTGTACCTAAAGAACAATGGTGGTTGTTTTGGGTTCTTAGCCATAGTCATTGAAAACCTACAATAGATAACAGTCAGCTTGTAGAAGCATTCAAAGCTAAGAAGCTAAGCAATGTTCTGATGTTGATGGTGCCAGCAGCAAAAGTTAGTTTAGCCACCCAAAACAGCCCTTTCTAACGGGGAGTAAAGCCGAAATCTATATTTCTTTCAAATCTGCCGGACAGACCAGCAACTCCTATCGTGTTAAATTACTTTTTGTCAATGGAGTCTGGAAGTTTTGAAGAGAGCTTAGATGGTTATAATGGCTTTAATTTCCTTTTGGGAAGTCTGTCGACTGGCAAGGTAAAGAGAAAATATTGTAAATAAAGCATATACTTGAAATGATATGGATTGTTTGGTACGTTTGTTCTGCTTCCTCACGTCAGAGCAGTATGCTGGATAGTGTCTTTTCTACTGTCTGTCTTTCCAAACTATGAGCGTGCCAACCACCGACAGCTACTGTGTGCTCTAAACCAACTGTGATTATCTAGAGAGAGAAATGATACTGTAGTCTTTGTGGTAATGTGGTAGAATAAACAGCCAACAGTGTTATTCTTCTGAATCCTGTTTAAACACCCATATCAGCAGATAGATGTTACCTCTCAGTTTGAAAACCATACTGTTTGTGAATACTGGATTATTGAGTTATGGTCAGTGTGAAGCCTTTTCTTCCCGCTGTACTCGATGTTTGTGGATGTAAAGTCCAGTCCCAGAGCTGACATGTAAAATATGCAGCATGTCTCAGAGTTAAGCTCTCTCTCCGGCTCCTCTCGTTATCCCTGTCAGTAAATAACCGCTCGTATGGATTTGTCAGCCCTCCTCTTAACATGCACTCAAGCTGCCACTGCCAGCCATTGCTATTAATAATGAAAGCTGCATATGTTTCAAAAACATTATTACCCGTTTTTCTTCCATTTACTTTGATCACCCTACACCATTTCTGTCCAAAATGGAAAATGTCCCTACAGAAAGATACGCAAATACATATGAGTCTTTGTCGGTGTGCTGTAGTCAGGTTGGCAGATCAACAAAGATATCATGTGTATAAAAGCAGAGCCACAGAAAAGGACATATGAAAAGGAGATAACTGTTATGAATGAGATAACATTTTGTATAAAGGAGATACTAACTTTAATATATCACATTGTGGCTTTTTTGTTATCGATAGTTGTAGCCCTTTCCTTTATTTGGAATATGTCATTTTGAACAGAAATGAATTTTAGAATCTGTATATCTCGACCTTCTGTTGTTGCAGTCGATTTTTATTTGGTCCAAATATGTGTGTGTGTGTGTGTTTGTCAGCATACCTGTATATTGCATCTGAAAAATCACACTTTTTATTGGTAACATTAGGTAATATGCATGTTAAAGATTACGCTACTTATGGATATACTGCATTAGGCGCCTTCACACCGGAGTACTTTCCCAGAAATAGTTCCGATAGTTCCTGGGATGTTGCGTTCACACAAAAAATATCATTTTTTTCGGGAACCTTTCACCCCCTTTTTACTCCCTGCTAGAGAGCAGGGACTTTCCTGGGGAGAAAAAGGTTCCAATTTCTGATTGGCTGGGCGAATTGCAAACCACGTGCCGTAAAACTCTGAAAAGTTGTTGTGAAGCCGCCATTTTATTTCCTCGCATTAGCATTAGCATTAGCATTAGCCCAGCGCACCAACAGGGAGAGACTAACTTATGGCAACACAAAATAAATCGTGGGATCGGTGGAGTGATGAGGAGGTGTCGGCGCTTCTGGCAATTTACCCGGGTCTTCGGGTGGCGATTTACTGCCACCCAAAGCCCCGGACTCCGGGGGGCTCCGGGACTTCGGGCGGCAGTATACGCCGTGAAGTTGTTTGCGTCCTGCCAGTAAACCCAAAGCCGAAGAAGAATTAAGCGACGTCAGCTGGTTCATTTCATGGATGTATAATAAGAACTGGATACAACGTGGGAGGCGGGGTTTCGTTCTTTCCTATGAGAGTTGCTCATTGGCGCATGAAGTCAAAATGGCCCAACGTCACAGATTACCCGTCATGCCTGGCTGTCAGAGCAGAAGAACCCGTATGTGCAGTCACAGAGCATGCGCCCCTTAAGCTCCGCCCCCCGAGCTCCCACTCTCGGCTCAGTAGAATAATTGTAGAATAAAATTAAAATAAATATACTACATTTTAGAACTTTAAGGACCGAATGATTCTAATAAGGGCTATAAAATAGTTCATACTGGGTAGTTTATTTAATAAAAAAAAAAATCCACCGATTTACAGATGTCTCTTTCCCCATGTTAGTCAATGGGAAAAAGTTGTTTTGGGCCAGGTGACGTCATGGAATGATACGGAAATTGCAGTACCGCCGTTTGGACACAACGAATATTGGCATAGAGTCCGGTGCATTTCCTGGGGGTTTGCTTCATTTGTGTAATCCTCCCTCAGGGACTTAATCCGCTGTGAACGCGATCTACTAGATAGTTCCGGGGAAATAAAAGTTCCTGGAACTATTCCTGGGAAAAGTACTTGGTGTGAAAGCGCCTATTAACAGCATGTAGTATGTGTTCAAGTACGGACATGTTTTTCCAGAAGCTTGGTTTAACGTGTTTCTATAATCAATACAGCAACTGTACGTTTATAAGTTGTGTGTGTGTGTGTGTGTGTGTGTGTGTGTGTGTGTGTGTGTGTGTGTGTGTGTGTGTGTGTGTGTGTGTGTGTGTGTGTGTGTGTGTGTGTGTGTGTGTGTGTGTGTGTGTGTGTGTGTGTGTGTGTGTGTGTGTGTGTGTGTGTGTGTGTGTGTGTGTGTGTGTGTGTGTGTGTGTGTGTGTGTGTGTGTGTGTGTGTGTGTGTGTGTGTGTGTGTGTGTGTGTGTGTGTGTGTGTGTGTGTGTGTGTGTGTGTGTGTATGTGTTCAGTGGGTCTCGGCTGCTGCAGCCAGCGCAGGTGTGTGACGTGCTGAAGGGTCTGATCATGGTGCTGTGCTTCTCCATGATGCATTATGTGGATTACTCCATGATGTACCACCTGATCAGAGGACAGTCCGTCATCAAACTGTACATCATCTACAACATGCTGGAGGTACGGCACTCTTCATACACTCACGTCTCGTGTTTGGTGCTGAATTAACAGCTTGCATTCTTAAACATGGGTGGATCCAACCTTCAAGTACAATTCTGAATTACTAGGAAATCATTGATTTAGCAATAAACGTCAGACTGTTTGTTTGGTTTAGTTTGAATCTACTTTGATTTGATATAATGTCAGATTTGTTGTTGTGAACAGTCATTTGGCTCAGCTTGATAAGACCTATAATAAACGGCATACAATGTAAATAAGGTGTGATCTTATCTAATAAGAACATAAGATCCAAAAACCTTGAAAACATAGTAAGACGTATTCCAGTAGGTTGAAGTAAGTGAGTCAAACATATTGTTGTCATTATTAATAATATGTTGTTTTTTCTGTAAGGTGGCTGACCGCCTCTTCTCGTCCTTCGGTCAAGACATCCTGGACGCTCTCTACTGGACGGCCACAGAACCCAAAGAGCGGAAGAGAGACAGTATAGGAGTCATTCCTCACTTCTTCATGGCCGTCTTTTATGTCTGTATCCTTCTTGTTCAACAGAAAGATGAATGTACATTTTTCATTTGCGATTGATATTTGACGTCTTTCCTCAGTGTTTATATTTGACAAATGACATGTAGCCACAGTGTCATGAAATGCTTCTAACTCCTTTCTTTGTGAGCTAAGTGACCACTAAAAAGATCAATGAAGCCTGCATCACTTGCTTGACGGACACCATTTGTTCTTATATTATTTCTGCTGGATTGCCTTCCTGCTGAGATAATCAAGACAAACAGACATGTATACATTTTGTATATGGGTCTTGCTGGCAGGATACGTCAAAGGAAACTTGTAGTTATTTGTATTATGTGTTCTGTCTAACTACTAAGAAGCATACATCTAATTACATTTGAATGCAGTGTTGTTCAGTGCTGAATGTTTGTTAAATCAGTTGTTTTCCTGAGCTGCTGTTCTTCAGTTCTGCATGCCATCCTCATCATGGTCCAAGCCTCCACCCTCAACGTCGCCTTCAACTCCCACAACAAGTCCCTGCTCACCATCATGATGTCCAACAACGTCAGTACACACACACACACACACACACACACACACACACACACACACACACACACACACACACACACACACACACACACACACACACACACACACACACACACACACACACACGTAATTACACAATTAATGTGCAACAATCTGCCTGATTGTTTAACCTCTTAAGCCCCGAGCCTATTTTTCAGGTCTCAGGCTCGAAAATGACATTCCCAGAACAAATGACTATATCTTCACTTCTAAAAGGGGTCAATTAATAAAAACATTTCTCAAAGCAATGATAAACCTGTGAGTTGGATGTAGAAGAGTCAGAATCAATGTTGATTTTTTTTTTTTTTTAAAGTAAATTCAGATTGAACATAGTAAAAAAAAGTAAATTATAGTTTCCATCCAAAGAAACCCATTACTTATAGTGAAAACCACCCTTGAATGATGGGAGAGTAGACTAAAAGCTTTAGGAATCCAAACTGTAACATATAAGTACCCTGTATCAAGATTGATGCAAAACAAGTGACATTTGACCTTTTTAGAGAGGTTTAGCAAAGAAAAAACACTTCTGGGGTCATTTGGGTGCATTTTCCACCTCTTTGGAACCCATCGGTCGATTTTGATGATTGACACCTGTTTTGAACCGTTGGAGCCAATATAATCGAGGGGAAGTTCCTAAATCTATCTAAACATTACCCATTGGTGAATGAGAGTGATGCGCAGCCAGCATGCCCAAAACCGGAAGCTCTAATACACTCTATATGAAAACTCTGTCAATGGACATAAATGTTATGATGGATTATCAGTAATCATTTCAAAGTGACAGAGACATTGGATTAACCTTCAGCAGCATTTATATGCATTTGAATGCCATTGAACACAACTTTTGATCAGAAAAACAGCAAAGGTAAGACGTATTTGCCGTTTTGGCCACGTAAAGTGAAGTTGTGTGTTGTCTCTGTTGGCTTTCGCTGCCCTGAGTTTTGGAATCTCAGCTTTCATATGATATCTTGTTTGTGAAGATCCGATGAAGTATAAACTATTTCTACCGTGAGTTATGTGCTAAGTGGGTTAGCACTCTTTCGCTTAGTGCTAATTCAGACGCTTGGCGTTAGAGTTGTGTTTTTGTTTCGGTCAAAATTCTTCATCGTCTGTTAGCTGAGTTTCTTCCCGTTAAGTGGGTATGACACATTAATAGGTTGTTAAATGTTAAGAAGCCCTGAGACACAGTTTCGTGAACATTTCAACAGGGTGTCCGCGGGGGCTATGGGGCTTAACAGGTTAAGCAGATAAACTTTTGCAACAAAATATAAGCGGACGACATGCTACATTTAACTTAAATAATATGTATGCAGATGTTTCGTAGAAAAATTCAGCTTTGCCCACTGGAGATGAAACGTTTAATTCAGCTGCAACATGACAATGGGGTCTGTTTGTATATTCTGGATCCTAAATACTGCTAACTGTATTCCTTTCTTTGTTCTTTGTGTTTTTCTTTATGACAGTTTGTGGAAATCAAAGGAAGTGTGTTCAAGAAATTTGAGAAGAACAACTTGTTCCAAATGTCTAACAGTGGTAAGATATTCAATGCATATTCGAAGCATCAAACTGAAAGCAAAACATATTAAAATGACAAGTGCCTTGATATAACAACAATGTTACTTGCATACAATGTATCTACAGATTTAGCTCTGATATTATTCGCACGACACAGAGATGTTGACTGTGTTGTGCGTTTCTCTTTTCATTCCCTAAGGCAGAATGTGTTTTTTTTTTATTTGTTGCTCTTATTATATTTTAATGACAGCAGAAGACGAGGAGCCTTAATCAGCTGCCATTTACCTCTCACTGTTCTCTCACATCATTCCTGAGTATGGAGCCAAGCGTGGTCATAATTAGCATATATAATGGCATGCTACATTTCTGCAGCTCAGTCTTTAAATTGTTCTACACTGACGTTTGAAACATGTACTGTGATCACTCTGAAAGCCTTGTGACTGTGATGCTGCTGTAACGTATGAACAGAGACCTTTCTCAAAGCACCTCGCACGTAGAACTGACAGATCTAATTTTAAAACCTCTTTTCACACCTCACTTAACACCACCCGCTGGAACGCATATCTAAAGTATGAGGATACCTAATACGAACCAATGCAACACTCTTGATTTCTGTCTTAAATGGTGGTGCCTCTTTAACCACATGTCTTTACTTTGTCCTGCAGATATAAAGGAGCGGTTCACCAGCTACGTCCTCCTGCTCATCGTCTGTCTCAGGAACATGGAGCAGTTTGCATGGAACCCAGGTAATCATCTGCTCTTCCCCAAACTGCAGTTTTTTGTTTCCCAAGATTATTTTTTAATGCATTTTAAACAAGGGAACTAAATATCGGTTAATTGACAATTCTGTGAAAGCAGAGCACAACATGTAATCTTTTTCCAATCATCCCACTCCCTGCTAGCCCCGACTTCAGGCAAAAATCTCCATAAATTAAAGGATTCTTTGTCCTTTGAATATTACAGGAAGTTGCTGAAAGTCAGGTTTTATATTTACTGGGTTCCCGCGGGGTCTTAAAAGGTCTTAAATATAATCAAAAAAAATAGAAAGGTCTTAAATATGATTTAGAAGGTCTTAAAAATGATGGGATTTGAAAGGTACTTCTGTGTGGCGATCGCGTCTAAATGTGTTTTGGGGGAAATGTCCGGGCTGCAAAGTAACCAGTACGGTAATAGCCTTTCAGTTCACCCCAACAATTTGTATTGAAATAAATCAACATGGAACCAGTAATCACTAACTTTGTTTCCCCCGGCCCCTTATCGGAGAACACCCAGCTAGTAACCTAGCAACCAAGCTTCAGCTAGCGGCAGTCAGAGGCCGTGGGTGTTTCTCAATCTCGAGTAAAGCTGCTCCAGAGCCACTATTTCAAGCACACTACGTCATTGAGTGCCGCCGAAGTACTGTTCCAATGTCCAGCATACTTGGAATTCTACCGAGCCCGGCGTACTTCGTTTGGAGACATTTCGAGGCTGCACATGTGTAGACTGTGCTTTGCACACGGACCAATTTCCCCAAATCTATGGTGGAAAATGTAAGGCAGGGGCCTCTCATATGACGCAACACCTGCACACTTGCTCGCCTGTTCCACTCTTCGTTTTCCGAATGCCAGGAAGTATTCTTGCCTCGCTTCTGAAGCAAGACGCTCGGAAGACATGTGCTACCAAGCAAGCATATACCCCATTTCTCAATGTCGAGTAAACCTGCTCCAGAGCCACTATTTCAAGTATACTACGTCATTGATGGGCGCCGAAGGACTGTTTAAATGCATGTTAAATGCCCAGCATTCGGCGCCACTCGATGACGTAGTATACTTGAAATAGTGGCTCTGCAGCAGGTATACTCGACATTGAGAAACGGCCAGAAACTCAGGTATCTTCGAATCTACTTACAAATAAATATGCCGGGGAAGTGTAAGTTCAACCGTATTTGATTGGAAAACAGTGAATGTTGTGCTTGGTTGAAACCAGTGGAGGGGAGCGTGTTTGAAGCCCGCTGCACCTTTTGCAAACAAAATTAGTGTTTGTTTTGCGAATGTAGCGTTAGCTCCTGCAACAACATCGGGGAGGACCTCCGGGCGACGTGTGGGTCTACGTCAACCCTAAAAGCGGTAGGTGCTGTGGACGCTAAACACCAATCATACAACAGCAACGATGGAAGATTGTAGCCATGGCAGCAGAGCTCTGAATATAGCTCTTGTCACTCTCACACACACACACACACACACACACACACACACACACACACACACACACACACACACACACACACACACACACACACACACACACACACACACACAGTTCTGTGTACTGTTATGTTCAGTCATTGTTCTTATGTTGAACATGAATACATTTACTGTGTAAGTAATTATGGGATGTATTTCTTCTTTCATAGCCATTTTCCTTCATACTTTCTTGTCGTGAAATATGTCTTAAATCCTATTCAAAGTGGTCTTAAAAAGGTCTTAAAAAGGTCTTACATTTGAGTTGGTGAAGCCTGCAGGAACCCTGTATTTATAAAAGAGAGAAAGGAAATATGACTAAATAAACAAAAGAAAGGGAGATAAGAAAATCATCTCAAAGACAAAAAGCAAGCATGGAAACAAGTCGATGATTCTTAAAAACTCCCACACCATTTTTATTTATTTTTATGAGTTACTGAGTAGCGTATATTTGCAAGGTTTAGATTGAACATGATGTCCCTCCGCCCTTGAGTGTGGATGGTCAGATCGACATCTCTACATCAACACCTTGAGACAGGCGAATGACAGTATGGCATTTGTTTGCATGCAGTCAGAAGAAATGTCTTCCCCTCCAACAGTGCCAAACAGATTGTGTTTAAGGTCAGATTGAAAGATTAGTGATAAAGTCCCTAATATATGTTTTCCCGGCTAGATCATGTCCAGTTCATGTGGAAAACAGGAATCTCCCCCTCTTATTGATTTGACCCACCAGGGATTCACATCTACATATTACATTGATTGGCTTTAACAAACGCATAGAGCAGCGGTTCCCAACCTTTTTCAACTCAGGGCCCTCTTAAGAATCAATGTTTTTTTCGCGGCCCACATTCAACCATAAACAATACGGAGGCTAAATAAAGTTCTGATTGGTCGATTAAGAACATGTGAACGTTGTTAATCCAGTAGAACAGACCGTTGCTAAGGACAGAAATGACCGTTGCTAAGGACTGTAATGACCGTTGCTAAGGACTGTAATGACCGTTGCTAAGGAGGAGAAAGAAAGAGAAAGAAAAAGGGTTAACAAAAAAAAAATCTTAATAATGAAATGTTTCCACACAAATGATATTGTTTTGCAAATTATTTGGCATCAAATATTGAATTTACATTTACACCCTTTAATATTTTATTTGGGCTTTTAGATGAAGACCGCACAAAGTTAATAAATACAACTATTCCTCTGGCTAAAATACATATTTTTAAAAGTCAATCAAGGAGTAATCTTAATTTAAGGTGTTTGAAGAGTAGATTAAAAATACAATTTATTTTGAAAAAAATTATTGAAATTATTTGGCGGCCCACTTGCAATGCCTTCGCAGACCACTGGTTGGGAACCACTGTCATAGAGGAGTGCTGAATTAACCAGCGTCCGACTGCAGTTTGATTTGTTCACAATATACAATATAGTTAATGCAAACAAACAGCATGTTCACTATAGTTTGTGTATTTCAAAAGCTGATTTTTCTGTGTATTTTCAAAGTTATATTTCCAGTACAAAAGGTCAGAGCTTGTCATGATAAAGAAGACAGAAAAAAAGGCTGAGCATCCATTTTCCTGCCGTTTTGATTTGATTTGACCCACTGCAACACCGTGGGGATCTTTCCCATCCCAAACAAACAGTTTATGAGACAGAGCTGAGTGAAGGATGAGAGCTGGGAGTTTCTGTGTGACAGCCATCTGAAAACACTCCTGTCAGTCTCACACACACAGATACACACTCACACGAACACACACACACACACGCAGATACACACACACACACACACACACACACACACACACACACACACACACACACACACACACACACACACATGTCACTGTCACTGGCAGACATGGCCTGTCAGCTGGAATCATAACACTGATGCTAATACTAGCGAGCTGCAGCTTTCTGTTGCTAATGAGGTATACAAGTCCCAGTAATTCACTTGTCCACGGTGCATTAGTGGGGGCTGCTCTTCTTTGTTTACATCACACACAACCAAAGCACCTGCTCTCAACTAATCACTCACTGAACACTTTTAAATCAAATGAGAGCCAAAGCCGTTTTGCTCATTCATTATTTAGGAATTGTATACAAGAATGGAAACCTGTAGTTAAATGTTAGTTAATCCCAGCTTGTTAGTTTGAGACCACTTTGTTATACACTGTATCGTGCCGACTGCATAGCATTTGAAAATGAGTGAATTTAATTGTGTGATTAATTAAATTCCTTAAAGCTGCACAAATCAAAGTAATGTTGTCGGTTCAAATTACTTTAAGTAGTGGCAATTGTCAACTTATATTACAGTTGCCTTCAGCTCTATGAAGCATTTTGGTGACTTTTAGATTTACATTTTTGTTTCTGATTCAGTCTTACAGATTATGTGTTCCTCACAAGTTGGTGGGAAAAAAACTGATCTAAACCAGTGAATTATGGTTTGTCAGGTGGACTTATACATGTAAATAAAATAAATGAATGCTATGTTGTAATCGAATTGTATCATATCCAAGCATAAATATAAACATTTTGTCATAAGCAAACATCCATGCAAAATGATACAATTAAAAATAACATGACATTTCAACAGATTTATTTATTATTTAAGTAGAACAGAACAAGTTTTAATTATTTTATTGAACAATCATTTTTTTCCTTGAAGAACAAAAACATCAATGTTGAGTTAAATATTACTCATTCAAAAATGAACAAAAAAAGGGGTGTGGTCTCAATAGCCATGCAGTAAGCAGTGTGCTATGTGCATGTGATGGAGGAATGGCATGGATATTCAAGTGTACTTGAATGGCGTCTGTTTGTTTTAGTCGGATAGATTATGCTAAAATAACTTTCCCCAACTATATTTAAGTTCCCTATGAATTTCAATTTGGAAAATTCCCGTTTATTCCCATGGAAAGTTTCCATCTTTGAAAATTCCCGGAATTTTTTAACCCTAGTTAGGATTTTATAAACTGACAGTATGCAGGCATTGTTTGTTTTTTGGCTCTGTCCTCTGCCTCTTCAACTCTTTCAACTCTTCTTTATCAAACTTGCTGATACTAGCATCATCACATATCTAATCTGAGATCAGAATATGTCAGGAGTGAGCAGTGAACACAAAGTTAACTGGGTGCACCTGGACTCTGGTATGGGTCAAATGGATTCAACATAAAGAGCAGGATTGCACTCTCTCATGTATTATATTTATAAAAGATTTACAAATAACTCAGAGTTTGTTCCCTCAGACCACCTGTGGGTGTTGTTCCCCGATGTCTTCATGGTCGTCACCTCTGAGGTTGCAGTGGACATCATTAAACACGCGTTCATCACCAAGTTCAACGACATCACAGCCGATGTAAGGACTGAACCGGATCATTATCTCTATAACAGTCTTAATCACTAACCAAGGACTTGTCACACACAGTACATTATTTATCCTAGTACAGCATGTGTATATGATGTATCATTACCCAGTATGCTTCCATAGTTGCTCTCCTCTCTTCCCAGGTGTATAGTGAATACAGAGCCAGTTTGGCCTTCGATCTCGTCAGCAGTCGGCAGAAGAATGTAAGCAGCCGTCTCATTATTCTTACATAAACAGCAGTGAGCCCACGCAGCTGATAAATGCAGTTTTGTGGAGTGCTGTAACCCCCCAGACTGTATATATAAAGGCTGTAACGCTTCTCTCCGTCTCTCTGCAGGCTTGTACAGACTACAGTGACTCAGTGGCCCGCAGGATGGGCTTCATCCCTCTGCCGCTGGCTGTCCTGGTGAGAGAAAGCACTCAGACACTTAATACCAGAAGAGAGTGGTCATTTTTACTATGCTTACTCCTTGCGACCACACTACTCTAGCATTTTTCAAAACCTAAAACTAAGACTTGAAAATACCTTTTTAGTTTGAAATCTCTGGGATTTGGAAACGGATACTTTAAAAAAAAAAAACACACATACATAAGGCGCTTTCACACCGGAGTACTTTTCCCTTTTAGTTCCGATAGTTCCTGGGATTTTGCGTTCACACCAAAAAGAGAACCTAGTTTCCCCCCCTTTTCAGTCCCTGCTAGAGAGCAGGTACTTTCCTGGGGAGAAAAAAGTTCAAATTTCTGATTGTTTTGTCGAATTGCAAACCACGCTCCACAAAACTCTGAAAAGTTTTATGAAGCCGCCATTTTATTTGCTGGCATTAGCATTATTAGCATTAGCCCAGCGCACCAACGGAGAGAGACTATCTTATGGCAACACAAAAAAAAATGTGGGAGCGGTGGAGTGATGAGGAGGTGTCGGCGTTCTGGCGATTTACTCGGGAGCTGCTGGGAGTCCCAGCAGCTTCTACTGAAGTCAGTCCCCAACTCCGGGGACCCCCGACCGGGGACTTCGGGCGGCAGTATACGCCGTGAAGTTGTTTGCGGCCTGCCAGTAAACCCAAAGCAGAAGAAGAAGAAGTGACGTCAGCGGCTTCATTTGCGTAATCTTCCCTCAGGGACTTATTCCGGTGTGAACGCAATCTGCTCTTAGTCCCATGGGGGTACTAAGTGCTGGGAACTAAGTCCTGGGAGCTAAGTACGGCAAAGTACTTGGTGTGAAAGCGGCTATAGACATCCAGGGCTGTTTTCTGATTCGTTCCCATCGGTCACAAAACGTTCTCCCTTGATTCGTTACGATATCACATATCACATTTCCCAGAAGCAAACAACACTTTGCTAACAACTGTTTTGCATTTAAATTCCATGTTATCATGCTACTACTGGTTATATGTGCACATGTCCAGTTGTGTTATCTGCGTCCTGTTTACACTGGCACACACATATACGTGAATATTAAACACTTGTGTCCAAGGACATCATTTTCATATCAGAGTATTTCAAATAAAAACCTACTGTACTGCCACAAATGGGGCGAAGCCTGCGAGCTAGTTCAGGCAGTCAACTCGAGCACCAATCATACATTAACACGTGACGCACCTCGTCCCTCTTACAACCAACCAATCACATTCTCCTAAACATGCCGCTCTATTTAAGCTGCCAGGTCTGCCTGCCTCTGCCTCGCTATGCTGCCACTGCTGTGTTCACTTGCTATTGCTGCGTTCATGTTCCTGCTGCTGTGTGTCATGTAGCTGCTGCTCGCCTGCCCCCCCACCATCCCAGCTTCCACCTGTAGGCTCAGGGGATAGTTATCTAATCATCACTCCATGTTCTTTGTACATCTGTGGAGGGATGAGGCCCGAGCCTAGACGCCAAACTCAAACTATATGCTGCTTCTAATAAACATATTAAGAAACACGTGAGTTGTTTGAGTGAACTCGACAGCAGCTTCCTGATGGCCCTAATCTTTTTGCAATGTACTTTGTTTTTCCCCGTCACATTGTCCGTTAATTCTTCTTTTGAATGTTTTGACAGCTCATCCGAGTGGTGATGAGTTCGGTGAAGGTGCAGGGAGCTCTGTCGTACACGTGTGTGTTCCTCTGCTATCTCGGGTAAGTCTATTAACATTATACTGTTGAATTATAACATGCTTGTATTGCATCTGAAATTGAAGAAGCCCTCGTGAGCATTTAAGCCTTGTGTATATTGCTACACTGAGTAGGACATTTCATTTTTCATATGCTGCATGCATTTTAATCTGACAGTGAACATGTAGCTCAGGAGGCGCTACAAAGGCTGAGAATGTTTTTGGTTTTCTGTTGTCATCCCCTCCCTCTTCCACAAATAAAAGTAGATTTATGCATGTTTTGTTAACTCTAGCTTGTTAAACATGCGCAGAGACTGTTCTGTGCAGGATACAGACGTGCTCACAGAGTCGCAGTGACACATGCAGGCTCAGTTATAAACACACAGTTACATAAGTATTAACACTGCGCCCTCATGTCCTCTCTCTGATTGCCTCGCTCACTCTCGTTTGCCGGATCCCATCGGGCCCGTACCATTGAAGAGTTTCCCTCAGGGGGAAGAATACATTGTTGTCATCTCCAGTGCCATCTCTGGCCTTCCCCCCCCCCCCACCCCCTGATTTAAAAATAACTCAGCATCACAGCGCTGAGCCTTGGCAGAGCCTCAGCCTCTCTGACTCGCTCCCACTCTGAAACACTCTGTCACAGCGAGCGGTGCTCCACAGACCCAAATGTGTCCGTCTCAGAGTCCCGGGTCAGAGGTTGGGCCTCATAGCAAAACTAAGAAACACAGAAAGGATGGTGCACTTCAACATCCGGGTGTCAGAGGGGAAATGTGAGCAGCGGCGATCGAAGCCAGACGGTAGAGGAGATGAATTTAAACTGAAGTGGCTCAAAAACACTCTGAGTAACTGGAGGGAGGCTGCTCCGTTACAACTAAAATCATACTGCTGGGTTTTTTGTGTATTTTCTAGGGCTGTACCCGAATATTTGTTCGTTGGAGTACTATTCGGGTTTCAATTTCGTTATTCGTTTTTTCTTTTAGTTTAAATTGAATTTATTGAAATCTCCAATATCAACGTAAGAGCTTGTGCTAACACTTAACCATAAACTTTATTGTTTACTTTCTCCGTCTTTATATGTAGATATGACTTTTCTCCGTTAATCTCCGTCACATTGTTTCCATAGCAACCACAACTTCCTGTCAACAGCGCTAACTCTCCTTCAAAATAAAAGCATGTCCATACAAAATAGGAAGCCAAGCCAAATTACACTTAAGACATTATACAACTGCAACGAAAGTAACAAGCACAATATCCTTTTCAATTTCAAAGAACACTAATTGGTTTATATACGCGGCTCCCCGTGCAGGTCGAATATTCTCTGCTGATTACTACCGAATATCCGGAGCCCGAAAAATGGTATTCGGGACAGCCCTAGTATTTTCATTCAAATGTGCCAAAATTCAGAGCTTGGTGCTAATCCATCAACCAAATTAGCAGAAGCTCAAACTGCTAAACAAAAGCAGACTAATGTAAAAAAGTTTTTCACACTATTCTGTAATTAATTAATTCCACCAATCATAACTGCTATCAAAAAATAGACAGAAATACATGTAAGCTTCATGGATTCAAAGGCTTTATTGTCATGGAAAAATAGTTATAGCGTAATTGTTGGAAATATAAATCTCTCATAATTCCCAGGCAACTCGAGCTCAAACTCAAGGCCCGGGGGCCAAATCAGGCCCTTGGTGGATTTAATTTCGGCCCGCAGGATAATTTCTGATTACTATTAGATCTGGCCCGCCGGTATATTTTTTAGCACACCTTCACTCCATCCTGAAGATTTCCTCAGCTCAGAGCCTGACCACAAACATTGATGAACTTGCACCCAAGATGAGATGCCAAGTATCTGAGCTAGCATCACAGAACAGCACATTGAGTTTAATGGATGTTTCCTTCTGCACTTCCTTTCTCACGTCAACAGGGCATGTTTGGTTTGTTCTTTGAGGGAAATATTTTTTTTGAAGCTGTTGTTGGCCTGTGGAAAAATGTGATCATAAGAAATGACTCTGGAAAAGCTGCAGATAGAGCCATAAGAAATGAATGCAACTGATTATTTAATGTTTAATGTTGTTTTTATAGGTAATAATTTAAGCTTTGTTAGTTCCAGGTTTAATATGTGCAATAAGTTCATTTCAATACGTTTTGCAATAAACATTGAACCAGTCCGGCCCTCGACTAGTACCCATTTCTTTTATTTTGGCCCACTGTGTATTTGAGTTTGACACGCCTGGTTTAAACATAAAAGAAAAATACATCAAATATGAATAATTATTTGTTTCTTCTCTCCACTGTTGTAGACTGTTAAAGCTCCAGAGAAGTTACTGAAGAAATGCAAATCGTTTTATTTCCTGTTCACTACTTCCCGTCAGAAGTGCCCCTCTCTAACCGGCCGTCTCTCCCTCTCCAGGCTGGTGACTCTCAAAGTGTTGAACAGCATCGTGCTGCTGGGGAAGTCCTGTGTTTACGTCAAGAGAGCCAACATGGAGGACAAACTGTTTGAGACTCCGGCCCCCCCTCCACCCTCCTCTTCCTCCACCTCCTCCAGTAAAACCCCGAGCAGAGCAGAAGCCAGCTGTCCCACTTCTCCAGGTAAAACACCAAATACTTTAATAAAACGGACCCTGTTGTTAACATCAACCTACAGTATGCAGTACCCTCAAATTAAATCACATAAACAGTCTACTACTTTTAATAATAACAATGTGAGAGGCGTCGCCTGTGGTGATGAACTTCTGCAGCTCCAATGCTAAACCTCACAAACTATCGGGGGTCTTACACTCAAGGAAAACAGTGTATGCAGTATATAAATACATCTGTAATTCTTATACTGGAGGATAATGTTCTTCTTTGATCTGGTAACTGGTAAGTTTGCCAGTTTACGTGTAGCTGCTTTTTATTAAATAACACACCAAATAGTTTCCAAATAGTCCCTAGCTGTTAACATAAGATCTGTTTTGAATCAGATTTTTTTTTTAACCAACACCCCGAAACTAAATGCTGGCCCATTAGACATGGAGATGAGATATATTTTCGACATGAAATATTCCGAGAGCTGAGGCCCGTACTACGAGTCCAGTTCAACAGACCCTGGATATGTTGGAGTTACCCGGCTTACCTAATCCAAAACAAACGCGCTCTCGCTAAGCGGCCCTACGACGCTGGTTATCAACTCGGTAACTCAAGCCAGGGTTTCTCTGTCCGGCTGAGTGCGCGTTCACACGAAAGGGGCGGGGCTAGCAACATTTGACCAATCACAAACATGGAGAAGCACACTGACAGCGCAGCGTCATACTTCCTGAATGAAAAGTAAACTATAATCTTAGGTGTGTGTGTGTGTGTGTGTGTGTGTGTGTGTGTGTGTGTGTGTGTGTGTGTGTGTGTGTGTGTGTGTGTGTGTGTGTGTGTGTGTGTGTGTGTGTGTGTGTGTGTGTGTGTGTGTGTGTGTGTGTGTGTGTGTGTGTGTGTGTGTGTGTGTGTGTGTGTGTGTGTGTGTGTGTGTGTGTGTGTGTGTGTGTGTCATGTGTTTTATTTGGAATGAGACAAAAGCCTTTAATCACACAGCATCAGCTTGAATGTTATGTTCCCAGATCAGAGGCAGCTTCCTATTTTGGAGTTATGCAAAGTGCAGAGACCTGAGAGAGCGTGTGGTGTTCAGGAATCGAGTAAATGAGACGTCCTGGGATTTAATCTTTCTGATGAATTATTTGCCGGTGCTCTCTGCCTCCCGCTGGATGTTTCCTACGTCTCTGCACTTTGACGTTCTCTCTCTGACACAACAGTAATGGCTTATAATGATCTATGAAAACAAAGCACTGTGGTTGTTTGTATATCAAAATAAGATAGAAAACAATCATGTAACATTTGACCAAACTTGCCTCGCATCAGAGAAGAATAATAACATGTTTAGGCGTTTAGCTGACACTCGTTGGAGACAGATTGGTCCGCAGGTAGGAGCTCAGTCTCTTGTGGAGCAGAAACTTCTGACCTTTCAGTCTACCTGGAAATCAGGATATAACTTGTCGGATGCAGTTTGATTGAAAAGGTTAAAACTAATTTGATTTTGTTTCCCACAGATTGACAAAACAAGCCGTCATATACCTAGTATGTAAACTAGGGATGTGCATCTCCATCACTGAGGCCGATGCGATGCGCATCTCGATACGTTGCCACGATACGATACATTAACGATACCTTTGAAACACTAGGCGATGCGATACGATACGATTCACCCCTGTTGCGATACAGTTCGATACGATTTGATTCAACATTATGCGATTCGGGGCGATACGATGCGATTCAACACGATGCAAAAATAATGATACTTCAATATGGTACGACAGAGGATTTTTGTTTTATTCCTTATATGCAGCAAATCATACATTAACAAAAAAGTGCTTTACATATTTGGTACTGCACATTCCATCATGCCGTTTCTTTTTTTACCTTTAAAAGGTCTCCAGATACAATTGTATAACACCTCACAGTTAAACAATGTAAGGATGCATTGCTCATGATTAACAATGTGCAAATAACAGCTACCATAGAGCAATGCCCATACAGCTGCCAGCCTGATGTGCTTAACACTCAGAGGCTAACACACCAGTGAGCAGAAAGCATTGGTTTCTATCTGAACAATAAAGAAAACAAATAACCTTTCACAAACAGGTATTTCATAACTGCTTACAGTAAGGAAGACATTTACATTATTATTGGCCGTCACAGGCTGCTGTAAGCTAAACACCTCTCTCTGACAGAACACCTCACTGAGTGATTTAACTCATATGTCTCACTTTCAGGTTTCTCTTTTCAGCCGCAGACCCCACGTCGCCTCTTTATGTGCGTCGCTAAGTTCCTCGTACTACTTGTGTACTTTAAAGCGGCTCGGCATCGTTAACAATTTGCGAGTGATTTTTCAAGTTGACCGTCTGTAGTAATAGTGCCGCGCACATATACCATCAGGACGTTACTGATGGGGTGCGGCTGCGGAGTGATACTGTGTGTATGCAAGTCCGCATCTAGGACGGATCTATGTATCATGGCTGTAGACCTGTTAAGTAATAAAGATACCTCATACAAAGGTCTACGGATACCTTATTACTCTCCATGACCTGCGGTCAACTATATAGCATAAATGACTATTACACCGTCTTTCTTGAACAATCCGAAGTGTTGCCAAACGTTTGATTTGTAGGTATTTTTCGCTGCGCTGTGTTTCTCTTTCTCCTCAACTTCCGTGTGTGTTGATAACTGAGACTCTCGTTCTCCGTAGTGGCGAAGCAAATATCAAAGATCGTCTCTGCTGAGCGTTGACAAGATGAGGGGATTTTATATGAATGAATCGTTTTTTTACCGATGCAAAGACGCTACGCAATCGATGCATCTCGAGTTCAACCCGGTTCAACCCAAACTGTAGCCGATGTGCACTCTTTCAACCGGTGCACTCGCATCTTGAACGTTTATGCCGGTGCACCGATGCGAATCGGTGAATCTTAACATCTCTAATGTAAACCTTATAATCATTCTCTGCAGTGTTGTTGAAAAAATGCATAATATAATTGGCCCAATAATCTTTTTTTATAATAGACAAAAAGAGTAAATTGTCACATTTAAAGCTGAACATTTTGATTTGATCATCAAAGTTTATCTCCACTTGTAATCAGTAATGTTGAATAACATTATCGAGATGTTGCCGTGACGACAGGTGACATTTCATCTAGGGCTGCTCAATTCATTGTATTTGAATCGCAATTACGATTTTGGCTTGCAACGATTATGAAAACAACATAATCGAAATAAAACGATTATTTAATTTATTTTTTATTGGTTTTTCAGTTGAATTATACTTAAAGTTCAGGGTAATCAACTTTTGAAAACATACTGTTTTTCAATAAATGGATGTTTCCAAAGTAAATGGATAATCGTTTTTAATAATCGTGATATCAATTATTGACCCAAATAATCGAGATTATGATTTTTGCCATAATCGAGCAGCCCTAATTTCATCATCTAATACCTCCAAAATATTCCCAGCAGTACTTGAGATGTTTTTGACAGAAATCATGATGTAATAATTGAAAGCATAGTTTTAGGTTTTTAGCAAGTGTTCCTTTAGTGATCAAGATGAATCCATGATTTCATTTACGGAAAGGAAATCAGTAACGATTCGCTAATCAATCGGTTTTAATGTCATTTTAAAGCAAAACGTCACCTGGTTCCAGTTTCTCAAACGTTAGGATTTGCAGCTTTTTTAAGTTAACTTAAATATTTGGGTTCTGGACTGTCGCCCCAGACATTCAAATAAATTGCGCAGGGCTTTTTCCCTTCACAATGTCTGGTATTTTATTTACCAAATGATAAAACAATCATTATGAAAGTAATGGTGAGTAGTGGTCGTAGCAGTCTTTAGAAGCATTGACGTCCTAGAAATGATTTTCTATGACAGACTTCAATAACTGATCAAACCGTAATTCCAGCGTTCAAGTATTTACATTTGAATCTCCTCACTAACATTTCTTTAGATTCTTGACTGTTAAAGCGGCCCTGTATCTCACAGACACACCCAGGTACGATCAGACACTCAGATTAGCAGGGGGCAGTATGTCGTCCGAGGGCACATCCCCCGCAGAGCCGGAGCTTTAAAGGACAGAGACCCTAACGGTGTCAGCGGTCTGTTCCTCAGAAGCAGCTGCTGCTCGGCTCAGGGCGCCACGCTCCAACAAACAGAGTTTAATAAGAACTACTTCAGCTGCTGGGACTCGAACCGGCCACCCCTCAGCACATGTTCACTGTGTAACATTACAGAGCTTCGTTCTGCAGCTTCACCTGCTGATGCTCTCATCACGTCCTCCTGCATGTCTTCAGTGGTGTACACACAAGACAAGCCATGTTTCTGTCCAGAGGGCATGATGGGTAATGAGCGGTTTCACGTCAGCCATCATAAAGCCCCATATGGTGTTTCCCTTTTATTAAAGCTCACGTAGCTTCCAGAGGAGACGCTGACCACGCTGCGCTCCTGCAGTTTGAAAACATTTCTTATATATAGTGTAATATGAAGTCTTAAGGACTTCATGTACACATGGAGAGAAAGAGAGGGGTGTGTTAAATGAATAATAACAAATAAAAAATACAAAACAGATCATTGTCATTTAATAACCCTAATGTTGAGAACCGTTACCACTAGCCAATATATATATTAGGGCTGTGCAATTTAATCGATCCTCCTATATATATCGATATTTTGTTTCCCGAGAAAGTATCGATATTTCAGCCGCGGGTATCGATACATTAACTCCCATTCAAATCCCCTGTGTTCCGCCTGGCACTCTGCTCGCTGCCCATTCCCCCCCCGTTCGCTTTGCATGAAGAGCGGTTACGTCAGCCAGCCGAGCCGCTAGTGTCGCTGTAGAGCATTTCTAGATACACAGACGCCGGTGTCTTCTTCTCGCAGTGAATGCGAAGCGGTTCAGGAGAATGGCGGCAAACATTAACCACACTGGAGAGGGTCTTCTCTACCGCCGGAGATATCGGCCCAATCCCAAACCACTCCCTCGACGGAGTGAACTCCGTCTGTAGCCACACTCGCAGCTCAACGAGGCTCCCTCCTGTCAGATGGAGGGAGTAAATACAGCAGCAAGCTTTGGGACGGCCTCCCCTCTCTCCGGCAGAAACAGGAAATGCCGTAACTGTATGTAACAACGGTTTCAAATCAGCATCTCTTAGACAAAAAGTTTAAATTAATAACTCAAATGAAACAAATTTTCTCACCACATCTTTTGAGTCATTTTGTCCAGCATTTGCAAGCTGTAGACTCTCTGTCTAATCAGAGCCATATATTGTATAATTGATGCTTTCAGTTTTCAGTTGAATTAATTCAATCCAAGTCAATGGAACACTCACAAGATGTCACCAAAATCACACTGTCCCTTTAAAATCTTTCAGAAAATGATGTAAGTGTATCGAATTATATCGAATCGTATCGTTGGCTGAATATCGTGATATATATCGTATCGTGAGCTCAATATCGTGTATCGTATCGTATCGTGAGATTAGTGTATCGTAACAGCCCTAATATATATATATATATATATATATATATATATAAGCATTTATTTGGCATCATATTTGACCAGTTTCCGTTCTTTTATCTCGGTTAAGATCCTAAATCACTTCTGAGAGATATCGATCGGGCTCCACTAATGCTCGCTAGTAAACAAAAATATTGTTTTGGCGTTCGGAAATGAATCAAAGTTAAACTCAAGCAAATGAAGACGGAGAGAGGGGAGGAAATCAACAGGCATGCATTATTATAATTACATCACCGTTGATTTATTCAGGGAGAACCAAAGTTCATTAAATAACAAAACCTGATGTTGTCTAATATTCAATTGTCTGCTTTTATTGCCTCGGTAATATTTGAAATAGTTTTAACACCATATTCAAAGAACCTCTCGTTGCAGTATCATATCTGTGGGTTCAGTTTGTCTACAGTGAGGTGTTGGAGACCTGCGGCTGCTCTCTGCAGACGGCCATGTTGATATCCAGGGTTATTCTGATTGGTTGGTTTTTCTTATGCAATTCACTGTGTGTGTGTGTGTGTGTGTGTGTGTGTGTGTGTGTGTGTGTGTGTGTGTGTGTGTGTGTGTGTGTGTGTGTGTGTGTGTGTGTGTGTGTGTGTGTGTGTGTGTGTGTGTGTGTGTGTGTGTGTGTGTGTGTGTGTGTGTGTGTGTGTGTGTGTGTGTGTGTGTGTGTGTGTGTGTGTGTGTGTGTGTGTGTGTGTGCGCACGCTGTTCCAGGCGACAGCTCATTACCCTCTGCTAGACTGTATCTTCTCTCTCAGAATGATCTGAAAGATTCCTCCTCTTTCCCTCGACGTGATTCTCCTATATTTTCCTAAAGCTTAATTCAGAGGTTCTTTATCTGTGTTGCTCAAAACCTAATCTTCATAGTATAGTTTGTCATAAAAAGGTCATGTGATCGTTAAGACAGAGCTCATTGGGGGAAGAAACACAAACCAGATGTTCTGGTGAAAATATATTGATTGACAGGATCAAATGAAATAGATGCAAACAAAGCAAGATCTGGACGACTCCAAATAACTTCCTTGTTTCCTCTCCTCCTTCCAGGTGAATCCAAGATGGAGCCGGCCCCCGTCACCCTCTGCAGCCCCCCCCCTTCTTCCTCCTGCTCTGTGACCACGCAGCCCTCCCCCAGGACTGACCTGTTTCCCCCCCAACCTGCTGACCACTCCCCCGCTGCTCCACCCCCCCGCACCCCGACTCCCACCCCTGAACCTGAACCCCCTGCACCCCCCCTCTCCAAAGAGGAGAAGGAGGAGGAGGGGGAGAGGGAGGAGGAGGAGGCAGCAGCAGCGACTGAACTGAAGCACAGGACTCCCGACAGAGACCTGCTGGAGATCGACCGCTTCACCATCTGTGGGAACCGCATCGACTGAGGAGCGGAGCGACGAACACGAAGTGCACTCAGGGAGACGAAGAGCGGAGCAGCTCAGCCCGGCCCCCGGCCAATCAGCAGAGGGAGAGAGAGAGGGAGAGAGAAAGAGAGAGAGAGAGAGAGCTATTTATCAGGATGCAGGACAGAAAGTTATTGTGAACATGAGACAATCCTGCAGCTGTGGAAGAGTCGAGAAGTTTTAGCAGAGAGACCGAGCAGCTCAGGAGGAACTGTCAGGAGTGTGAGGAGTGTGTGTGCAGGTGTGAGAAACGGTGTGTGTGTGAGAGCCGGAGAGCACTTCCTGTCTGAGCAGCACTGAGAGCAGAGAGAGAGAAACGTCTCGGATCGCTCAGCAAAACAAACTCTGACATTAAAGGAAACGCCTGAATCATTGTTCACTCGTTGAGCGCTTCAGCTGGCTCAACGAGTGTACTCCTCAGGTGTCATCATACATCAACATCAACACAATTAGAAATAACAACGTCTTTAAATCTATATATTATAACAGCCGAGCCTTTGGAGTCAGACGCTGATATCTGGATTCGGCTCAGTACTGGAAAGATACTAATGGACTTCAGCCGAAGGGTTCCCAACCTGAGGCTTGTGACCCACACAAAGCGTCATTACATCCATTAGAGAAGTAACGAGAAAAAAACTAGAAAGAAAAACAAAATGTCTGCCTTTTTTTTCACGAATAACTGCAAAAGTTCATATTTTTGCTCTCATGAAAAACGAACGAATCCTTTTTTTTATAAATGAGTCACAAAATGTACACACCACATGACGAGGGTCCACAACGTTTATTGTTTTATTATTGGGTCACAAGCCAAAACTGATCCCTGAGCAGTCACACACTGATAATAATATTATATATATTTATATCTTAATTAGCTCAGAAATCACAACCCCAGTCCCACTAAGGCCGTAATCATTTGAAGTGAGGTTTTATTCCCGACCCGTTTAGAAGAGCCCTTCCTCCACACAGCCTACAGATGACGTCACTAAAGGATCCTCATCAGTACAAAACTAACCGTTTAATTAGAAGCCGCCGACACAAGATCTGTTCTTCAAATCTCTCCGTATGTTAGACTCCAGACGATCAGAAACCGCCTCACTTGGTCAGGAATCGACGTTGTTTCTTTCAGTCTGACGAGTGTTTGCACTGATGGACCCTATTGTCTTAAATACGACGGGTCAGGCTTCTCATTTGACTCTGGAGTAATGTTCTAATGTTTACATCTCAGAAAAACACAAGGAATATTTCCAAAACAAAATGCCTTTTTTTTTTTTTTTTGCATGTGTGTTTTACATTTGATTTGCTACAACTGAAACTTTTTTGCTATTTCAAATCTATAAATACAACATGTTAAACACCAGGTGTATCTTCCAGCTTGCACTCGTCAGCCATGTTTGTAGTTAAGTGCAACATAATGTATTATTCCTAACATTAAAACAGTTTTACAATTGACATATTTAGTTTGTGTCAAAACTGACTTTTTTTTATCCGCTTTAATAAATAATGGTACATTACAGAGTGCTTGGTGCCATGCAGACTTCACGAGGTTACACTTTGCTAAACTATACAGATAAATATAACAACAAACAACATTTTAAATAATCGACGCAGAAGTTAAATGTCCTAATTAGTTTTCAGCTCTGTTAATATCACAATCCAACACAGCCACATGTTTTTGAAGTTGCTGTCAGATTTGACTTTAAACAGAAAGATTAAATATGAAGGAACACATGCTAAGAGTTCATTTGGAGAGATGTTCATGATTACCATTGTAATAAGAAGGATTGTTCTATTTTAGGAGCTGCAGTTGTGATATAATAATATTTAACTCTCCTCAGAGCTTTGTGTGTGTTTGGTCCGTTACACTGCCTGCTTTATTTCTTCTGTTGGTTCATTATTTAATTCCTACCTCGATCAATATTGTATGAAAATGCCCAATTTTGAATGAATAAAAGTTGTTTTTTACAAGTGTGTGGTTTTAACACTTTGAAGTCATATCATCAGAAGACGTTTGAGTTTGTGTTCAGACTTGTTGCTGTTTAGTCATCTTCCTGGTTTGGAGTCACGATGAGACAAACTACAGATTGGAAACCACGACTAAAGTTTAACTTCAGTCTCAGGATGTTTTACTCACTTCCCCAGCTGCAGTCTGGAGTCAGTCAGAGCCATTTGTCTGGAACCTCGACATTCAGAGTTCACAAAAAGACAAACTAAATGAATACATATGTGGAATTTGGAAATGACTATATTTGTTTTTATTAAGTGAAAACCAGCTATTTAACAACCATTGTGTCGTCTACATTACATGACATGTTACATGTTAGACACTTTTATCCAAAGAGACTTACATACTCGATACTGTGGCCAATCCCCACAGGAGCAACTTGGGGTGAAGTGTCTCAGGGACACAACGACATGCTGACTGCAGAAGGGTTTGAACTGATCCCAACACCAACCCACTGCACCACACGCCTCCATCTAGTTACTTATTTGTGTTGATGTAACTGAGGAGTAATAGCAAATTCATTAAAGAAAGTTCATTCAATAAAATAAAAGCTATTATTGAATCCATTGAAAATTGAGAGAATCTCTTTTTTAATTAAGAATTTTGTCTGAAGATCTTTTCCAGTTGCTCTTTAGGGTGAAAAAATCATAAATGATGTCAACAGACCTAGACATCTTAATTGGATAACCTCCAAAAAATCTGAAATATAAAAGAAAAAAATACATTTTGTCCAGACTTACTGCCTTATGGGCCATTTCTCAATGTCGAGTAAAGCTGCTGCAGAGCCACTATTTCAAGTATACTACGTCATCGAGTGGCGCCGAATGCTGGGCATTTAAACAGTCAATTCGGCGCCACTCGATGACGTAGTATACTTGAAATAGTGGCCGTTTCTCAATCGTGAGGATACTGGCTTGGTAGTCGCATACTTCCAAGTCACTTCCTTCAGAAACGAAGCAAGTATACTTCCAAGCCACGGCTTCGGAAAACGAAGGACAATGGAACAGGCTAACAAGTGTGCCACTCTCTCTAACGGTTTCAACATAAACTGTACCGAAAATAAATATCTCACGATGTCTATCTAATTATGAACTTGCTTTACTTTCACGGAACACATTTTTGGTGATAACAAATGCAACAAAGTAACATATTTACCAACACATGTTCTACGCCACTACATACTTACATTTAAATGTGTGCTGCGTCGGTTCAGCCATTCTCCGCAAGGGTTTTTGAAATTGGTCCGTGCGCAAAAAGCATTGTGGGGATTTGAAGGACGCGAAGTCTACCCATGTGCAGCCTCGAAATTAGCCCCAAACCAAGGACGTGGCCTCGGTGGGATTCCAAGTATGCTGGAGATTGGAACAGTCCTTCGGCGGCACTCGAGGACGTAGTATCCTTGAAATATTGGCTTGGAAGCCAGTTTCCTCGCGATTGAGAAACGTCCAGTGGCTCTGCTGCAGCTTTACTCAACATTGAGAAACGGCCATGGACTAGACACGCTCAATTAAAACATTTTATGACATTACTTGTTTTATATTTTGGCTTTCTATAAATAATCCTTGACTCTTTTCACGTGTGATGTTGTGAAAACCTCAGATGAAACTAGTAAGTGGACATTGAGTCAAACTAAAGAACTACATATTTCCTGATTCAGAAAGTGCACCAAATGCAGGATTACAGCTCATGGCTTGGATAACAGAGGACAAAAAGAGCAGCTATAAACGTATATATTTTATTACTTGCAGTCAGTGGGGTTTACTCCATGGACGAGCTCACCTGCCCCGAGGCGGAGACGCTCAGCTGAGCAGTTTCAGGTCAGGGAGAGTAAATCTGCAGCAGACTTCTTCAGTGTGATAATCTCCTTAACACCCGCTGAACACTGAGAGCAGCTTCAGCGTACAGGAAGTACTGCAGGAGGAGTAGTAATGCTTGGAGAGGGTCCAGCGTGACAGACAGATGTTGAGGATGAGCTCAGAAAGATCTCACTTCATTGTGATGATGCAGAGGAAGATACATTTCAGCAGGAACTAATCAAGAGAATAAATCATTCTCTTAAATGCAGATTGCTTTGAAACATAATGAGGAGAGAGAGCATTGGCAATTTCCGGAGTTCACAGTGGAATAGTGTTTATAGTGTTGTTTGCAATAAGTACCAATAAGGTTCTTATCGCCTCCACTAAAACACGGAAGAAGAAAACGAGACATGGTGAAGAAGTAATAATTAGACCTACTAAAACGAGGTTATTAAAACAGTACAGTAAAAACTTCATATGTTTTGTAGAATATCTTTTCAGTTTACACTACTTACTTCTCCCCAAAACGATATCAGTGCAGAATCCAGTAATTACTGTTGAGTTTTCCAATTCAGAGATCTCCAACACTCTGCAACTCACAGCAGAACAATCTGATTTACTGCTGTATGTGTTGGAGTAGTTAACAGATTCTTGTTGTACTTACTTCTTTGTATGTTAATACTTATATATTGTATATAATAGTTATATGTGGGTTGCTTTTTTACAACTTCATTCCACTTAATGTGTTATTGTGTTCACCATTATACACCAAAGCAAATCCACTGTGTGTAAACCTAGTTGGCAATACAGCTGTTTCTGACTTAAATAGCATTACAGGTAAGAGGAAAATGTTATTATGTATTATATTTTGGGGTGAACTGTCCCTTTTAAAGTGTCATGTATTCCTCAAAATGTCCAATAGTTACTCCTTTGTTCTTCACACTTCTGTTTTACTGGTACCTGATATACTGTTAATAGCAGGATGTAAAAAGCACATTATTACCCCCTCAGTTTAGGTAGCACATGAACCATCTGCCCCTCTAATGAGTGTGTGTGTGTGTGTGTGTGTGTGTGTGTGTGTGTGTGTGTGTGTGTGTGTGTGTGTGTGTGTGTGTGTGTGTGTGTGTGTGTGTGTGTGTGTGTGTGTGTGTGTGTGTGTGTGTGTGTGGGTGGGTGGGTATGTGTGGCCTAGTATTACTATACTTGTGGGGACCTAAATCGGTTTACACAGTCACGTGTGGGGACTTGCCTCCCTTATGGGGACAAATTTGAGGTCCCCATGAGGGAATCATTAATTTTAGGGTGAAGACTTGGTTAGGTTTAGGATTAGGGTTAGGGTAAGGGTTAGGTTAAGTCTACGGGTTAGGGGTAGGCATGTGTTGGTTATGGTTAAGGTTAGGATAAGTCTCCAGGAAATGCATGTAAGTCAATGTAATGTCCCCTGAAGTGATGTATACATGGTACCATGTATATATCACTTCAGGGGACATTACACACACACACACACACACACACACACACACACACACACACACACACACACACACACACACACACACACACACACACACACACACACACACAGTGAATAAAGGTGCTCACAATCGCTGATCAAAGGTTTACAGACAGGGGCCCCTTGTCTCCAGGATTCGGGGCCCCGCGCTCTGCAGAGGACAGTGATGTTATTGTGCAGAGAGACAGAAGCAGAGCCCACCTGACCATGGCTCGACCAATCACAGCTGCTCCTTAGGTGTCCTCTGTCCGGGGAGGTCGAGGGTCCTGAATACAGACCACCTGTTGATGGGAGAGGAGAGGGGTAGTGTGTTTTTGGGACCACTGCACAGTTTTGTAAAGAAACTATGAAGCAGAGTAAGAAGTAAATTAATTGGAGAACTTACAAGATGGTCAAGCAGTGATGGAACGTAACTGAAAACATTTAATCAAGAACTGTATTTGAGTACAGTTTTGGGAATATAACCATTTTAGTCTTCTTCTTCATTAGATATGAAGTATGAAATATGATTCACTTTATTTAATGTAACTCTTCAGATTTGCGTTTTATATATTATCAAACTAAAAGTGATTTTTCTACTCTTAAAGTACAGAAAATAAAGTACTTATTCTGCACAAAGGCCTATTTTCAGAAGAATATATAAATATATATATATATATATAACATTGTGATTATTAATTATTTAGTTGCCTTAATGTGCTAAAATAATACATGGTAAGTAACACGATGCAGTATTTCATTTTTAAATATAATTTATTTTCAAAGTAATAGTTTTCTGTCACATCTTAGTGTTCTGTCTTGTCATGATTTTATGTTGAAATTCTGTTCTCCCTGTGTCTTGTCTTCCTTCCTGTGTTTTCCCTCCTGTGTCTGATTGTCTGATTGTGTTCACCTGTTGCCCTTGTGTTTCTGCCTCCCCTGCCCAGCTGTGTCTTGTCCAGTGATTACCCCTCTTTGTGTTTAGTCTTGTCTTCCCCTGTGTTCCTTGTCGGTTCATTTTCTTTCCTGTCTCCCTCCATGCTGCTCACGGTCAGTTTTTGCTTTGTTGCTACCATGTGCTATCTGTTTGTTTCATGCCATGATTTGTTCATCAGCTTTTTTTTTCTTTTTTAAATAAAGCTCGCTTTTTGTTCCTGGACCTTTTGGCCTTTTTGTATTATGCTTTTGGGTCCTACCTTTTTCCACGAATCATAACAGTAATTTAAGTTATCAAATGAATAGCGCAGTAAAAATGTAATATCTGCCTCTGGATTATAGTCGTAATAAAAAGGTAGCAGGATTAGAAGTACTGGAAAACTGTATTTATTTGTTTATTCTACACATCGCAGTTATTTTAAAACAAAACATATACACTACTGCTTTTTTTTGTTTTTTTTATAGCACATGGTTGAGAGGAGCAGGGAGAATAACATCTTATTTTATCTGCCCCTTCTTAAAAACAATTTAAAAAAAATGAAATAACCATAAAAAAGCAATATTATTTCAGTCACAGTTACTTACAAATGCTGAAACATAAAACCAGAACACAATCAAAAGTCAACTTCATACTGTCTCATTACGCTTTCTTTATACATTTTCTTAAACATAACAGTTTCTTACAGCCCTTTAAATAATTCGGCAAAAGAATTCCACTTTATTTAGCAAAAGTAGGCTACTTGAGTAAATACTTGTTACTATCAACCAATGTCCACCATTATTTTTTCAAACATATAAGAGTATATCAACATGTTATCAGATATAAGCACATCCTCCGCCCTCTATCACCGGCAGGAGGAGCCCCCCTCCCCGGACCCTCCCTCCTCCACCCCGGTGTAAAGTGACGGAGGCGCGCTCCCGTGACGCAGCGCAGCCCCGTGCGCACCGAGGCTGGAGTGGAAGAGGCGCGCTCATCTCGGGAGGACCTACAGCAGAGCACCGGAGACGGGAGGAGATCACCCGGTTAGTCCGACCGCCAGGAGCCTCAGCCGGGGAAACGATGCTCAGAAGGAGCCTCTCCGCCGGCAGCAGGACTTAGAAAGCTGCGGGAGATCCACCCGGACACTTTTCAGCCTCCTCTTCCTCTTCCTCTCCGATAAGGAAGATCTCTCTCTCTTCAGTTTAACCCCAGTTTACAGGTCCGGTTTGACCCCAGCACGATGTGGAGTACCGGGGTCTTGCTGCTCCTCCTGGCCGTGTTTCTAGCCTCCGGAGAACTCCAGCTGGAGACCGAGCCGCGGAGACTCCCTCCTCCGGGAAAGTTGGATTTCGGTTATGTTCCTGCAGGAGTTTACGAGACTCTGGCCCATTACGAACCGGGACCGATAGGGATCCTGTTCCACCTGGTGCAGGCGTTCCTGTATGTGGTGCAGCCCAATGAGTTCCCTGAAGGTAAGAAGCATCCTCACTCAGTCAGAGAAACGGAGGGATACATCCAGGCTGGGATGCGATGGATGCTCACTTTTGGGAACATTATCAGAATCAGAATACCTTTTAATCGTCCCACAGAGGGGAAAGGTAGCCTACATGGTTACAGCTAAAGTAAAAAGCCATAAAAAGCAGAATATTATTTAAGAGGTATTAAATAGTAACTATAGAAATGGCACAATTACTTACAATGTGCAAAATACACATCCAGGTTGACAACAAAAAGTACCAGTAACACAGTATTTGTTGTTAAATTAGTGTATCATGTATAAGGTGTGAAAGCAGGTGATAGTAAAACTCTAAGTATTGCAGTTATTTACGGATTATGTACAATTGTTGACATGTCTAGTAGCCTATACATCGGTCTAATTGAATTAGGCCTACATTTGATTATAATACAAAATACATAATATTATCTTTATCTGCATGTGGGATTTACCAAAAACATTTTCCGGAGAGTGGAGCATGTTGCTTTTTTTCGGGAATTTTAAGACCCAAGGATGCTCAAATCTATATTTGTACTACCAAGTTGTCACTTTCCACAGCACCAAACCTGGAAGATGTTTGAAATGAGTTCTCATAAATGGGTCTATTTCTTACGGACGGTATCTGGCTTGTCCTCTGTGTGTAAATGTGTCCTCTCGCGGACTCCACTTGTGCGTCACGTCCCTGCAGCGCGCGTTTTGATTTGCGCGCAGATCTGACAGCGCGCGTTGAGGTGGTGTTTGTGCTCGCGGCGCACTTTATGTCAGGATAATTACAATTAATGAAGCTCTCACTGACAGCGTGACGTGTCACTTTTTACAAGCACATTTTTTTGCCCGGATGGCGAATGTTTGTCCCAGACACCCAGTGGATCCTCATTTAATACAATTAGAGGTGTGTGTGTGTGTGAATTGCTGGATGCTGAAAAGATGCCCTCTATGCGTCACTGTCTGTGTCCAGATAGGTCGGAACATTTAGCAGATTAGCAGCTCTCTGAGTCACCTTGTTAATTGGGTAATCCCATAAACCCCTGCGCCATATGTTGCTTGCCTTTTAGTTTCCAGTTTGTCACCAGTGGTCTAATCCCAATGGCAGACCACTGCCCCGCAGAGGGATCTCCATCATAAACCTACCAACTGATGCACAGTGGAGTCATGTGGAAACAGTTGGTTCGAATACATTACTTCAAAACCATTTGCATGTCTGTAGTTTTGTCGTTCATTAGATAAGACTGGGGGCGTTCATTATGATGTTTGGGTTCATCAGACTCTAACGTAAGGCCATCTGCTTATTTACAGCAGCCGTGCATGCATGGATACGAGCAGGATAAACAGAGATGCGTCAGGTCGTGTCTCTGGGACTTGCAGTGTTGGTCATTACATTACAGCACATTTAGCAGATGCTCTTGTCTAAAGCAACCTTCAATGGGTGCATTCAACCATGACGGAAGAAACTCTAAATAGCAAGATGCTGCAGGTACTTCGCTTTCATAAGTGCTACTGAATTTGCTTTAAGTAAACCAAGCCTTAGGTGCTACATTCAGAGGTGTTCAGTGGAAACAGGTGAAGATTTTCAGCAGCAGTCCTGATATCTGGTTCCCAACAGGTTTGTTTTTGATGAGGGGAATCTGTGTCCCTCCCACAGTGTGATTTCTATAACTACATGTTACAGAAAGCCCCCCTAACTTGGTAGTTATATTCAAATCTATGAGACAAGTGGAGGAAAGGATCTGCATGTGTTTCTGCTCCAGTGGTCTGTGACTGGAGGAGGTGCAGATGTCACAGCTGTGTGGGTGGATGTGTGGGGGTCTCCAGTTCAGCCTGTGGTGAACCATCAGCCTCTTACAGAAGACATTTGAAGAATGATTCACTGAATCCTTGAGGAAAAAACTGCAAAAATGGTTCTTGTTAACAAGTGTTGTCCATCAAGGAGACACTTCATCAAAACATGGCAACATCGTCACTTTCTAAAGTATAGTGACAGACAAACAATGGCACTGCAGACAGGTTCTCTTTTTTGTGCAGACATGTACTAACAGTTCTTCTCACAATGACAGCTGGAATACTGTGATATAAAGACTACAAATCGTCTTTACAATGATCTTTTACCTTATAAAGTGCCAGAAAACAGTGGAAAATGCACTCAAAACATTACAGAGTCCAAGGTGACATCTCGAATTGGACATTACGCTTCGTAGCTGTTTCCCGCCAGAGCACTTACTCTTTTCCTTTAGAAAAACTATCCCGACTCAACTGACTTAAAAAGCTCCAGTAAATTGACTTTTAGTTTACTTTGTCAAGCTGCTGTCAAGGTCAAGAATGAACTTTAATTCAGCACCCTGCAGTAAGGCAGACAGGAAGATCAAAATGAACTTTCTTCAAACGGTTGCATCGCTCTACTGTTAATAATAAAGGGCTTAGATTTAAGAGTTACTAATATAAATAGAATAAATCGTGACAAAATGTTGTAACATTTGCTACGGACAAAATCATAAAAGATTCAGAGTTTGCAAGTCAAAAGATCCTTGAGCTGAGTAAATTCAATATTAAAGGTTAAAGGTGGGTAGGTAAGAATGGAGAGACCAGTTAGAGTGCGCTAGAATTTGAAACTACGCAGCCGAAAAAAAATCTGCCCCTTCCTTCAGACTTCCTTACAGAGCCCCTCCTCCAACACACACGAACGCGCACATGACCAATGAGGGCACGAGATAAGTTTGTGCACAGATGGAAGGCTGACAGGCAGGTAGGCCATCCAGTTACTTTAGCCGGGCCGGCTCAGATGATTGGTCGTGCTTTTTACAGCGCCACGGCTTCCACAGATGATATTTTTTTATGTATTTATTGTCAAAGCATTTAATGTATTCATTGCTATCAGGATGTTAAGAGCATTCCATGGAATATAACAAAGTGTTTCTGAAGTGAATTACCTACCACACCTTTTGAGAAACCATCTCGAGATACACTTTTTGTTATATTCCATGGAATGCTCTTTTAACATCCCGATAGCAATGAATATATTAAATGCAGACTTCAGTGGAAGTGGCAGATTTTTTCCGGTTGTGTATTTTCAAATCCTAGCGCGCTCCAGCTCGCTTCTCCAATATTACCTACCCCACCTTCAACATGTAATGTGGTAGGAAGCTTTAGAATACGAAAACGGGAAACAACTAGTGCTTGGGTATTGTTTCGTAAAAAAAAAACATCCGAGTCCACAGTTTTTAAAGTTTTGGAGCACCAAAATTAAATTAAGCTCAGAGTTCAGTAACAGCGTATTAAAATATCTCAGAACTACCTAGGGCTGCTTGATTATGGCAAAATTCATAATCTCGATTATTTGGGTCAATAATTGATATCACGATTATTAAAAACGATTATCCATTTGCTTTGAAAACATCAATTTATTGAAAAAAAAAATGTTAAACAGTATGTTTTTAACAGTTGATTACCCTGAACTTTAAGTATAATTCAACTGAAAAACACAATTAAAAACAATTAAAATATTTGTTTTATTTCGATTATGTTTTCATAATCGTTGCAAGCCAAAATCGTAATTGCGATTACAATACGATTAATTAAGCACCCCTAGAACTACCTGTCTGAAACACTCAGCCTGATTTTCTTGGTCTTACCCCAGAAACGACTCAGCTGTAATTAGCGACACCCCTTCCTCATGTCTTGGCTGACATGTACATTGTGAAGTTATCATCTGGTGAGTGTTTGATGCAGTGACTGACTGACACGTTCTTTCTCTGCATCAAAGTGCCCCCCCCCCCCCCACTCGTAGGAGGTCTTATTAGAAAAGAAGCAACTCTCGTCTGTTAGCGACACCCACACGAGGCGAATGAGCGGTGACACATTCTCGTTTACAGTTTCCAACTGCTTTTTGTACCGCAGTGTGGAAGCGTCACCTCCCCCCCCCCCCCCCCCCTCCTCCTCCTCAGTCACCCACACTCCCAAACACACAAAAGCTTATGTCTATAACTAATATAAACAGTCTATGGTAAATACACGGGATCATAATCCCTTTCAGACATGATTCACATGACTCTGCTGGTTTTCAACAGGATGTTTAAGTGACATTCTTTGCATGGGTGGCCTCTACGTGAATATTAATTACTTTATTTGTGAATGATCAGACATTTAACGAAAGAGCCTCAATGCTAGAGTGGAGGGCTGCAACCAACGGTAGATTTCGTCTTCGATTTATATGCCTTTTAATTTCTCGATTAATCATTTGGTCAATAAAATGGCAAAAGAAAATGACAAAATCAAAGGTGATGAGACTTTAAATGTCTCTCAGGCATGATCGGCTCAGCAATAATTAATGACCATCCTTATTTTCTGCCAGTGAATCTCTTAGGTATAAACTTCTGCGGCCGTCAATTATAAATTCCGAGAAAGGATTGAAATATGTTTTAGTCTGGACTCTCCTTTTAGATCCTATCAGTATGCCAGAGTAATGCTGGAGATGCTAGTTTGAGGTTACTCTAACTTTGGTTACATAAGGTACAGTTGTTTGCCCTAGTTGAATCACACTGAAGGGAGGAAAGGTTTTTTTAAAGACTGAAAGAAACTGTTAATAATGTTCTTATTAGTCTTGTGTAAGTCTTCAGATGTATTCCAATCTTAACACCATAGGCGGAGTTTGACATTTGATCTTGGGGGGGCAAACCTTTTTTACTGACGTCAGTACAAAGTCCCAACTATTGCGTGGGGTGCTACGGATACAGAAGCAATAAAGCCAGCGCTCAGCGCACTGAGTGACTTTCCCACATACGAACACAACTCGTCCCGTCATGCCCGCCGTACACACACGCTCATATGGAAGGGGCGGTCTCTCCCCCCAACAACAGTGCATTACATAACGTATCATAACTGTGCACATCTTATACTTATTTGAAAACTACCATATCCCTTGGTTACTTGAACACGCTACAATATTATTAACCAGTGTCCTACCTTATTCAAATATTGATATACGAAATATTTGTATTGGAACAGTTTTAGACGTAGTAATGCTGTAACATAGGTCAGCCACTAGGGGAGCCTGTGCTTAATACGCATACTAAAACATTTCACATCGTCAGCGGGAATTTAGTTATGGATTCCGAACAGTTTGATTTACAGGAAGTGAGTTGACTGTGTTGCAGAGATTTGTACACTTGAATAGGGACACACACACACATCTGTAATCTTTAGCTACAAAGATTTTTATTTCTTCATCCTCTACTCTCCACACACTAGTTATAATAAAAGAGATGCAGCGATTTATCAGCCAACGCTTTAAACAAATCGGTTGTCATCTCATTGGCCATTAAGTGGGAATGATTTGAATATTATTATATATGTTTTTTCTGCTAATCAAATAACAACAATGTGTCAGAGGATGGTTTTACATCATGCATGCAGCAGTAAAGACAGTAACACACACACACATACACACATACACACATACACACATACACACACAAACGTGTTAATTTGATAGATGTCAGCCCTCTCTTGGGAATAGAGGTGCATGAAGCTCCTTCTGCAGTTAGGAAAGTATCATTCTGTGCCTGTGGGAGAGCGGCTGAAGCCAGCAGCCGTCACACAGCAGATCCCTGTTGGATACGTTTTCTCATTAGTGTCTGTATTCCCTCCGCTGGAGAAGCCACACCGACAGATAACAGAGGCCCGGTGAAAGGCTGGCATCCATTCAACACGAGCAACAGTTGCCAGGGAAACCCATCGGCAGTTTTCATGGCCGCTGTTTTTGTTTCCACCTTAAGAGCGCCTCGCTGCACCAGAGATCGAGGTTAAAACAGCTGCAGAGTTTAACATCTCAGGCCATGTTTGTGCTTCAACTTTCATCAAAGATAGTGCTTTTTCTCCACAGCACAGAGGCATAAAGGGACTGTGGGGTTCAGTGAAGGACACATAAACACGAGAGAAACTTGAGGAGGAAAACTTCAAAAGATTTCTAACCAAGGACAAAGCAGAGATCGAAGCAAAGATTTAACTGGAATTATAAAGTAGACATTCTGGTTTAATGTCTTTTATGTACAGAGGAAGAAGTGTCTACAAAGAGTGAGCCTTTCTAAGGATACATGCTGATAAATCTCTACAGTCAAGGTCAAACTTTTGAATATTTAGTCAGTTGTCTCTCTCTTTCTAGATGGTTGTGTACCAGCATAATGTTTGCTGAGATTTAACATGAAGCAAACCCTGAAGTTCGTTAATCTACACACAAAATAACATGTAAGATTAAAGTTTAAATGCAGGTTACTTTGGAGAAACATCCAGATAAAGCCACATTATCCAACTGAAGAGCCCAACCCAGTGTTGACACATCCCTAACAATGACAGTATTCCATATCCCCAGGACCGCCTTCTTCCATCTAAAAAAACATTGCCCGCCTCCGCACCTCACTCTCCTTCCCGGCTGCTGAAACCCTCAGCCACACATTCATCACTTCAAGACTGGACTGCTTCAACAGCATCCTGTTTGGCTCATCATCCAAAATTCTGAATAAACTGCCATATATATCCAGAACTGCGCTGCCCGCCTCCTCACCCACACCCCCTCCAGAGACCACATCGTCCCCGTCCTTCAAAACCTGCACTGGCTCCCTGTCTGTCAACGAATACACTTCAAAATCCTTCTGCTAATACACAAAGTTCTCAATAACCAGTCCCCCCCCCCCCCCCTACCTCGCCGACCTGATCCACCACTACACCCCCCCCCCCCCTCCCTCTTCCTCACCGACCTGATCCACCACCACACCCCTTCCCGCGGCCTTCGTTCATCAGAAGCCAACCTCCTTTCTATCCCCACACGAACCAAGCTCCGAACCTGGGGGGACAGAGCCTCCCCCATCGCTGCCCCCACCCTCTGGGGGGATAGAGCCTCCCCCATCGCTGCCCCCACCCTCTGGGGGGATAGAGCCTTCTTCATCGCTGCCCCCACCCTCTGGGGGGATAAAGCCTACTTCATCGCTGCCCCCACCCTCTGGAACTCCCTTCCACACAACACATCAGAGACTGCACCGACACCCCCACTTTCAAAACACTGACCAAAACACACCTCTTAAGACTGGCTTTTAATTTGTGAATTATGTTGTGTTGCTTTTTGAATATTTTTGTTATTCTATTTTGTCTCATTTTATCACCACTGTAAAGCGTCTTTGAGCACCTGAAAAAGCGCTTTGAAATTAAATGCGTTATTATTTTTATTATTATTATTATTATTATTATTATTATTATTATTTAGCAGCATTAGCTCCAAAAGTCGCTTAATCTAGCAAGAAAGAGGAGAACGGTTACGCTCATCTCGCGCTGAAGACCAGAGCAGGTGAAGAAAGCCACTTGGAAAATGACCCATTCGCTTAGAGGACATTTGCAAATAAGTTGTGTTGTATTATTAAAGCCGCAGTGTCTTAAACACAAAACAGTCATGGGCTCCTCAATGGAAAACGTGTTGATAATGAGTTTGACATTTCAATGTGCTAAAGATGAAGGAACTGTCCCTAACAACACGACTGTTAAATAACCAAAGCTGGAGCCCCAGAGCTTAAATTGAAGACATTTAAATACATTGTAATGTTAGATAATCAATGAATAGTGATCAGCATGAGCAACATAGTAGTCTCATACTATCTTACTACTTTGGATTATAAAAATATTTATACATTTCTGTTCACAAAGAGAGCTGAAGCAGTGTTTCCATTGGCCATCTTCTATCCATTGAGTCAAAAAAAAAGAAAAGGGGAACTCTGACTTTAGACACCTTAAAATCAAAGTTAAAACATGCTGGAAATAATCCATAGTTTGAGTTTTAAATAAAAGTGACATAATGCTTAAGAACTCAATTGAATACGGCCTCAAAGTAAAACCCCAGAACGGCTCATTCTACCTAAAACGTGGCAGTATTAAAAAAATCCAGAACTCTTCCACTAATTATTGTTTACACTCGCATGCTGCAGTTCTCCAATTTGGAAGACGATACCATAATTCTGCTTATAATCTATTCCGAAAGCCCATTAACATCATTATAGCCCGTTAAACTAAACAAGAGCCACATTACAAGCATGGCAAATCACTGTTAGTGGATTAGACTGCACACGGTGCCTTTTAGCATTTTACAGCTGGAAGTGGAAATGTCAAGAACTAATTGTGGAGACAAATTACAATCCAATGAATCTGTGTGTGCAACGTGGTGCTCTTAATTCATACGAAAAATACTGAGTTTACCGGCTATGAATACTTGGTGCATACATGTTCATTTTGGAGTGCTTTTCACGGAGATAGAAGCAGACGTTGTGGTGTTTTTAACCTCGATCACAGCGACTCTCCAGGGCTCACTGTGAGTGCACCAGAAATCCAGATTAAAAGTCTTGGTGATAGATAATGAGTTATTAATAGTGCTAATGGACGACTGATTACGGCTGCTGCCTCTGATCCAGTACGGTGATTAAAGCGAGTGTCCTTCAACTGTAGGGTCAGAGCTCGAGCCCCATGACATCAAGCATCTGCTGAAGTGTCGTTGAGCAACATCCTCAGAGCCAGTGAGTTGCTGAGCGAGCATTTTAACATCCCAGTGGAGGAAAGTTGGGGGAATCAGAGTTGGGAGTGTCCAAAAGAAATGATCTTGCAGCATTTTTCCAGCCAGTTGCAAACAATTTTCGAATTAAGAGAGTGGGCGAGTCTGTGCAAATTACCATTGGATGCGATGATGATCCCCAAAAGGGCTTGAATTTGCAATCATAATAATTTTCATATCTAAATCGTTCCTACATTCATAACATCACAAACAAGCAGAACCATGTGTGCTGAGATGATGATTTCTTTCTGTTGATCTCAATATCAAACACCGTATTACTCAGTAAAGCAATACAGTCAATGAGAATAGTTGACAATACATCACAGCCCAGATCACTTCATTGCAAAGGTGTGCAGCTCAGTACCTACCTACGTCTGACAGATACCAACACATGCTTTCAGAGTAGATGTTCAGTGGCAGCTCAGATGCTTTCGGTGAACGAGGGTTCAAAGGTCAGGCCTATTTGAACCGTGCCTATAGACACACTCACATTTGGCAGAGAGCAGTTTCTGGACGGATGGGCGCAGATGGCTTTGGCAGTTGGAGTAGATTCACCGAGGCCTCTGGGTACAAGGAGACAAAAAGACACAGCAAAGATGTTTGTTCACTCCTCTGAGGTTGTTTTCGTGGCAACAGATAGCTGAAATCCTCAGTTGACCTCCACTCTTTTCCTCGGGATTCCTCTGGATTCAGTAACTCTATATCTATTAGTTATCGAACATGAAGAAACCTTTAAGGCTCCAAGGTTTAATGTCCATAGTTAAGCCTACTGCAGCTGCAATTAAAGCTATTTGAGGAAAAAACATGGAAAAGTTTATTTTGCTAATCGATTCATTGTTGAAGATATTTTTTGTGCAAAGAAATAGCATAAAGTGTTTATCTCATGAATATTTCCTACTTTTCTCTGTTTTTTAAAGTATATATTTTTGAATAATCAAACCTTTTAAGACATCGTGTTGTACTTGGATGGACTTTTTCACTATTTTCTGACATTTTCGTAGACCAAATGATTCAAATTAAAAGTTGAATTCTTGGTGATTCTGCTGAAGGTAAATATATATTGTCATCACTCCAAAAACGACTGAACCCCCAAGATGTCAGCTCAGCAACGTCAGCACTTGTGTTGTTATAACTAATTGACCTTTGTGATAATATTTGTTTCTTTGGACGATATCTTGGGAGGACAGTCTAACTTTTTATATTAAAACATTTTCGATGCATATTTAATATTTCATGTTTCTGTCTTCAGGCAGGCTGAAATCATGCCAGCATTAGATGACAAATTGGGGCGGAGTAGCTCAGTCTGTAGGGATTTGGTTTGGGAACAGGACCAAGAACAGAGTGGCGAGGCCAGTTTGCCTTCTGGTCACTGCTGAGGTGCCCTTAAGCAAGGCAGCAGATCCTCACACTGTTCTGGGCGCTGTGTAGCTGCCCATTACTCCCAATGTTACTCTATGCTGCATGTGTTCATCCAGTCCCATAGGAACATTCACATTAATTAACAATGTTTTTATGTCCTGCATATTTATTTATGTCAACAAATCATGATTATTTAAAAAAAAAAGGATCATGTTGCAGCTTTTAAATTATTCTGTAGGATTGGATAGCAGCCCCGAGGCTAACAGCAGAAATGTCCAATGTGAAGAAGGCATTCATGTGCTCAATATTTAAACTTGGTACCACTTTACAATAAGACTAGCCTTATAAAGCGTTTACGAATAGTTTGTAATTAATTTATTAATTAGGTTGTGAACACTTTATGAATCCTTAATAAGCTTTTACAAGACATGAGATAAACAGGGCAACTGTGACCGGTTGCTTGCCAAATAGTGAGCCCACATTTATCTGTACTGCTAAGTCTTATTAGAAATGGTAGTAACTCATTAATACATGGGAATGTGTTTTACACTTTACAATAGGGCTGTCCCAGATAAAAAATGTCGGGCTCCGGATATTCGGTAGTAATCAGCAGCGAACCGCTTCAACACGTGTATTTCGGTTTATTCACGGCATATGTATAGGCCTATAACCCAATTTGTGTTCTTTGAAATTGAAAAGGATATGCATTGTGTTTGTTACTTTCGTTGCAGTGTAAGTGTAATTTGGGTTGGCTTCCTATTTTTTATGGACATACTTTTATTTTGAAGGAGAGTTAGCGCTGTTGACAGGAAGTTGTTGTTGCTATGGAACAACATGACGGAGATTAACGGAGAAAAATCATATCTACATATAAAGATGGAGAAAGTAAACAATAACGTTTATGGTTAAGTATTAGCACCCCCCAAAGATGCACAAGCTCTTACGTTGATATTGGAGATTTCAATAAATTCAACGGAAAAAAAATAAAAATATCCGAATAACGAAATTGAAACCCAAATAGTACTCCAACGAACGAATATTCGGGTACAGCCCTACTTTACAATAAGTCTCCCATTTTGGCAACTATAAATGTTAGTTACTCATTATAAATGGTCATAAAGAGATGCCAATAAACATCAAGATGGAAGGGGGGGAATCATCTCGGTGAACAACAGATAGCAAGGATGCTGACTGATGAAGAAGACGAAGTAAGCTAGGTAGCCAATATAAGGCTTACTCATCTTGCCAAATAGTGAGCCTGTGTTGATGTATGAAAACTGTTAGAACTGGTTTATAAATGGTTCTTAATGATTAATAAAGTGTTTATTATAACCTAATTATAACCTAATTATAACCCCTTTATGAATCCTTTATAAGGGTAGTCTTATTGTAATGTGGTACCTTCAACTTTTATCAGCTTCCATCTGTTACTAACCAACATGAGATGTGAGAGGATTCCTTCGAGCACAAGAGCACAGTTAAAGTGGTGTCTTCTAATTAACCAGACAGACATCATTATCATCTGTATGTTCCAGAAATCCTGGATGTACGGTATAAACAAACAACATGCATTTACAAAATAGAAAAAACGTCCTTTTATAAATAAGCAGATTCTAAGGTTTTGTATCCTTGCCAGATCCTGTGGAACAGCCCAGTCAAAGTGTAGCAGCATCTGCACGACACAAAGTGATGTATATGGTTCCTCTGTCACATGCAGTCATCTCCGCGCTCTGACAGTGAGGCGCTGCAGGACACACAGCCCACAACATAATGCATGTGTACTACCAGAAGCAATGTGTCGCTGCAGCACAGAGGTAGAGGCCATGGCAGGTGATTCATATCCAAGAACTGACACACAATTTGTAAAATATCTCAAAACCTGACTGCCCACAAATATGAGCCACAAAATGATGGCTGAACGCTCCATCGTTTATCTCTCACTGTTGCAGGAGCACACTACTATTACATAATATACTGCTGGCCTTTGACCATTTGAAGATTCAAACAGAATGTCTCTGCATGCATCAGGATAACATTTCATAAAACCTGTCTATAGATAAAGGGTTCAATGCACTAAATATTACATGGATTTCCGCATTGTTTTTATTTGCTTTTTATCCACTGTGCAGAAGGTAACAGTAGACGTTGAGCATCAAAGAGGGTAATGTCTACCAGAATAGGAAATGGATGGTTATGCATGTTAAAAAACATTACTCTCAGTGAGTCAACATTTAGATGAGACTGTGATTCAAACCTTTGACTTAAAGTATCACCATTTTAAATGAACAAATCCAATGTTTGACTTATTTCATGATTCTGACTCTCCACAGTTTCTTTTTTTTCTCCTTTTCATGGTGGTAATGAAAGTCATTCAAAACATTACCAGAAACTCAACTTGTTAAGTTAATTTCCTACAGTCTCTCATTTTATGTATGTCCAGGATTAACTGTGAAGTAGATTGTCAACAATATTTCAGCATCACAATGTGATGATTGGCCACTTTCTGCGTTTAACCAGTTTAGCCCTGAGCCTGTTTTTCAGGTCTCAGGCTCGAACATGACATTCCCAGAACAAATGACCATAACCTCACTTCTAAAAGGGGAAAATGAATAATCTTTATTCTCAAAGCAATGATAAACCTGTGAGTTGAATGTAGAAAAGTCAGAATCAATATAGATGTTTTTATTTTTAAATTAAATTCAGATTGAAAATAGTAAAAAAAATGTAAATGATAGTTTCCGTCCAAAAGAAATAAAAATTACGTATAGTGAAAACCACCCTTGAATGATGGGATAGAAGACTAAAAGCTTTAAGAATACAAACTATAACATATACGTACCCTGTATCAAGATAGATGCAGAACAAGTGACATTTGACCTTTTTAGACAGGTTTAGCAAAAAAAACACTTCTGGGATCATTTGGGTGGATTTTCCATATCTCTGGAACCCGTCGGTCGATTTTGATGATTGACATCTCTTTTGAACCGTTAGAATGAGTGATGCGCAGCCTGCATGCCCAAAACCGGAAGCTCTCATACACTCTCGTAGCTCTCATAGCTCTCATAGCAGCTATATATGAAAACTACTCTTATGGACATAAATGTTATGATGGATTATCAGTAATCATTTCGAAGGGACACAGAGACATTGGATTAACCTTCAGCAGTGTTTATATCTGTTTTAAAGCCATTGAACACAACTTTTGATCAGAAAAACAGCAAAGGTAAGACGTATTTGCCGTTTTGGCCACGTAAAGAGAAGTTGTGTGTTGTCTTTGCTGGCTTTCACTGCCGCGAGATTTGGTCGCACAGTGATGGTAACTATACCATTGGAATCAATTATTAAAAGATAGAGAAACACACATTATAAACAGCCAGATTGTGTTGACTTGCCTTTTTGATATGTCAAACACTGGCATGGTAATTTTTGTTTTTGCCACATAAACATTTTGTGAGGGAGGGACATAATCTTGCAATGTTCTGCACTATTGTGTTTAAGAGTCAGTGTAACGATGTGTTGCATTTGGCTGCTAGTTGTTAAAGGAGAGAAACACTGGTAATGTCTCGTCACACACCTTCACACAGCTTCTTTCTACATATACGCTCCTGCTGCCCTATCTTTGTTAGAGAAGATCACGCTGCATAATCACAACACAAAGAGGAAACATTGTGCGGCAATTTAATTCCTCGCTTGCAGCTCCAGGCCTGTGAAAAGATTTGAAAATAGCCCCTGGCTTCATGTTGTTACTCCTGAAATGGATCCACAAATCTGGGATTAGTCTCTCCGAGGGCTCAGACAGACGAGGAGGCCAGTTGTAAATGAAACGCTTCAATCCTGATTTATTCAGCCATTTAAATATGTGACAAGTCCACACACACACGTTTCAAATTACACAAACCACTTACAATTCACAGACCACCTGATGACACATTTATATCCTAACATTGGATTGATGTTACCAAATTGAAATGATGCATGTGCTTGAAGAAATTGATTAAATGAGAGCTAAAACAAAAAAAGGAGCAGCTGAACAACAAAAAGCTTATTGGAAAATTAAGATGGAGGACAGGCTGTTTAATCTTCTCCAAAAACAAGAAGCTTTACCTAACTTCAGCTTAAAGTGGAAAAGTTTCCTTCACCTTCAACTAAAGAAAGACTTCACTGGATTGAGGAGATGGAGACAGCTTGTGTGACATTTTAATTATTAGCAAACTGATCCTTAATTATGGCAACTGCTCTTTGTTGTAATTATATTGAGCTACTAAGCTATTACGTCTCCATGAACATGTATCACCAGTTATGAGGCTGTTATTGTTTATGGGATCGTCAAACATTTGTTTCTGAATGACATTGCGCTGAAGGCAAGTTTATTAATGAGACAAGTCAGGGCTCAGATTTCTGTCACAACAGTGCAATGTCAAGAGATGAGAGTCCTTCAGAACAACTGCAATACTTTCTTTAGTCTGCGCTCAGATAGAAAACATCACCCACATTTGTTAAGCTGTGTTGACAAGGTGGGGGTATAATGACTTTTAAATTTCTCATCATCTCAGACGAACCTAACGACTGTCGCAAAACAAAAGTAAAAAATGATGGCTGCCATGATGAACTTTCAAAAGTGCCATGTTGTGCCTCAGAAGTCTTCAACGTCATGGATCTATTGCTATTTTTAAAGATGGGCATCCTGCTACTTTTGGCCCACCATTAAACAAAAGCCTTCCATCAATGCAGCCTCTTGCATTTTGAAACTCTTAAAGATGTTGGTTAGTTATTAAATGTTTGTGCAATAATTGCCAGGTCAGTTGCTCACAGCTTTTTGTCATCTTACCAATTCGTTTTTTTGTTTAACCCATGATCCTGCTTCAAATGATCAAATCGATTAACACAAAGCTAACAGCAATCTAATCTGTTAGCTCAAACTACTAGCCTCAAACTACTAAAACACTTTGACAGTACTCCTGTTCCTTTACCGTCCCTTTTGGTTTTTACTTTAAATGCACATGCCTCCTTCAAAATAGAAAGGTTTGCAAAAACTCAAAGACCCCCTTTGTGATTTCAGTTTCTTTCAAATAACCAAGAAAACACTGTTTTAATCTTGTCAGTGCCGTGCTCATGTGGTGTTTGATTACTTATGAGGGAATTGAAATGACTAGTGCTTCGAAGGAAGGCTTTAATATGTGGATGTTATTCTTTCATGTCCGGCAGTGGCTCAGTCAGTAGGGGCTTGGACTGTGAGCCGTAGGGTTGCTGGTTCAAGTTCCCGAACCGACCTAAATATGGAATGTGAACTGCTACTTGGAGAGGTCCCAGTTCACCTCCTGCCCTGCCGAGGTGCCCTTGAGCTAGGCACCGGACACCCCCCCCCCCACCCCACTCCCATTGCTCCCCGGGCGCTGTACACTAGCTGCACACTGCTCCCAGTACTAGGATGGGTTAAATGCAGAGGCCAAATGTCACTGTGTGCTGTGTGCTCTGCATGTGTGACCATTAAAGAGGGGTTTCATCCCTCCAATTATATCTAAGTTTACTAAGACCTAAATATAATATAAAAAGACAATACAAACTGTTGACCGCATGAGTCCATCACAGTGTGTTGGCTGCACGTTTTGAAGTGACAGGCCATGCATTGAGTTGTTGTCAGTGTGGAGGTGTGTTTTACAGTATAAAGAGGAAGAAGCAGATCAATACACTGAACAATCTGCTCCTGGAGTCTGAGAGGAAAGTGATGCATCTCATTTAGACAGCCTGCTCCAACAGAGGCTGGCACATCATCGGACTAAGTAAGAGTAGATAAGAGCTGTGGCATTAAGATTGTAGAAAGTCTGAGACATTTCAAGGTAATATTATAATGCCACCATTAGCTTAAGCTCCCAGCAATCTCACAGAGCAGGTGAGAAAACGTGGCAAAGCCAGACGTGGGAAGAGAGGGAAATCAAAAGGTCGCCGAAGCAAGAACGTCTGTGAAGAGATCCGCTTAAAGAAGCAAGGACAAAGGGAGTGTGTTGGAGTAAGATCTGACACTTCCCCGGGGGGTGCTGCTAAAGCTGACATTTTATAGACCTAAATGATTATCTAGTAAACAATCAGCAGGTTAATCAAGAGAGGAAATAATGGCAAATAGGGAACTCACACAGCGCTAATACTTCATACTCAATACTCAATACTCAATACTTGGTATACTTAATATACACTGAACAAAAATATAAACGCAACACTTTTGTTTTTGCTCCCATTTTTCATGAGATGAACTCAAAGATCTAAAACATTTTCTATAAACACAAAATAACCATTTCTCTCAAATATTGTTCACAAATCTGAAAAAATCCGTGATAGTGAGCACTTCTCCTTTGCCGGGATAATCCATCCCACCTCACAGGTGTGGCATATCAAGATGCTGATTAGACAGCATGACTAGTGCACAGGTGTGCCTTAGGCTGGCCACAATAAAAGGCCACTCTGAAACGTGCAGTTTTGCTTTATTGGGGGGGTCTGGGGGGGTCCGAAAACCAGTCAGTATCTGGTGTGAGGGTTAGGGTAATGTTGTGAATTGAGTGGCCCGTGGTGGTGGGGTTATGATATGGGCAGGCGTATGTTATGGACGACGAACACAGGCCACTCGATTCACAACATTACCCTAACCCTAACACTAAGATCTTTGAGTTCATCATGAAAAATGGGAGCAAAAACAAGTGTTGCATTTATATTTTTGTTCAGTGTAAATTGGATAATAACTTAAAACTAGGGGCACCAGTACTCTATACGCCCTTTATCTTTGTATCTTAACTTGACCTACTGTTAACTGTTGTTCGACAGGAAGCTGAGTGAATTAGTGTGTCTTCAGTACTGAACATAAGGCTGGTACAAGATAAACCAGAAGGCTTCTTAGTCTTATGAGTCAAGGTTCAAGGCTTTTCTGCCATTAGCTACATACTGTAACTACAGTGTAGTTATGTTGATGAACGTCTTAAGTCACAGGTTCAACACAATAAAACAGACAAAATAGTGCAAGTAAAAACAATCAAATAGAATAGAAGTAGTGCCATAAGAGTCTATATACAAGTGATACATCATTTGTAATTTGCAAATAGGTGAATGTTATGGATGTCCTTAGAGTATTCAGCTAAATAAGCTAAAATGAGCGTGAAAGACTCACCGAAGACTACGACGAGATCCACTGAAAAAGCAAGAAAGAGGGAATGGAATACAGAGTGTGTTGGAGTAAGAGCTGACACTTCCCCGGGTGTTGCTAAAGCCCCGTCTCATTCAGGGATGTCAGATTTGGGTCAGGCCGGGGTAGCCAAGCAGGAGAGAGGATGCGAGGGCGAAGCGAGAGGCTGCGTCCCGCTGAACGGAGGAGGGCCAGTCATGCATCCTCCGTCCCTTCTTCCGCTTGATCGGAGGGTTCAGCAGCAGCGCCCGGTGCTACGGGCCGACACTGGGACGCGCTGAGTTGTAATTGCAGATGTTTTTGGGGTCAACAGTGCCCTAGCCGGAGATGACTACTGTAGTCAACAGACTTCTTATTTCAACGCGCCGCTTAGCCTCGCCACACCTTCTCACAGAGTGATCGCAGAGTTCAGTGCAGAGACAGTTCCCCTGAGTCGGATGTGTCACAGGAACAAGGCCGTGTCTCTCTTTTATATAGCGCCTCTCTTAAAGCTCTCAATGACAAGCAGGGTGTCAAGTATGCCTACCTTAGAAAATATGTATTAAGTTTATTACCACGCAGCCCTGGTTTACTTCATCACATGGATAAGAATGAGCATTGTATGGAGTTTATCAACACGTGTAATGCTTATTTGTATAAATACATTTTGGTGCTTTGCAGCTGCAACAATTGGTAACCATTAATAGACGGGCAAGAAAGAAATCCCAGAATATATTTCGTTTGATATTCGATTTATGATTTAAAGTCATTCTTTATAGGAGTGGCAATGAAAAATGATATTTTCAGCCTCTCAAATATAGACGTATCTTGGTATTTTAGGAAGTAGAATAGAAATGTTTACTATTGCTGACAATGCATAGACCTAAATGAATACCTAGGGAACAATCAACGGTACTCATACGGTGCTTACAATCCTCCTTCATTTTTATTTGATCACAACTTCATTGAACCTTCTGTTATCTGTTGTTCGACAGGAAGAATGAGTGTGTCTTCAGTACTGTACATATGGCTAGTACGATAAAAACAGGAAGGCTTCTTCGTCTTATGTAACATCACTGATAGCATCAGCTGAACGGCTAAAATGTGCATGAAAATGCTTTTTTGCAGAGTCATCTTGAGGAAGCTCTGCCCAGACAATGAACTAGCACTTCTCCATTCTCATGCTGCACGTCGGCAGGTGGATGTGAGAGTGTCTCCTGGGGTTCGTCTGCAGGTCACTGGTCCTTTCTGTCATTGTCACCTTGCAGCTTGGCTTCAGCCTCGATTATCTGATGGTAATCTTGGCTGGCGTTTACCGGGTCAGTCTGCAGAGCCAATCCTCTGGGCTGTCTGTCCCTCAACATGCTGACCAGACTGAATGGCCTTTTGTCCTCTGGACGTAAAGACCTCTTAGCCTGAACATTACAGTAGAAAGCTTGTAGCCAGAAGACCTAGATTCAAAATCCAAGATTGGTTTGGTAAATGTTGTCCTCAAAAAAAACTTGATTCACTTGATTGTTCAGTTATTTTAAGAACTGGACAGAAATTCATATTCATATATAATCCAAACTTCATAGCGATTGGATTTGTCAGAATTTGTTCGGGAAGTTCGTCAAAACTAAATTGATTTGTTCTAAAGCTGCCAATGTGGCTCGTACTGTTGTAAGTAGGGATGCTCCGATCGCCAATTTTGGAGCCGGAATCAGTATCTGCCGATCTGATCGAGTGGGCGGGGCCTATGAGGTTGATGTTTAAAACTCAGTTAATGGGCTCCTTCACTGGCGCTTCCACAAACAACAACCAACATAATTATTACATTAAAATGAAGTCCATTATTCAAGTTTTCTCTCTCTCTCTCTCTCTCTCTCTCTCCCCCTCTCCCTCTCCCCCTCTCTCTCTCCGACAGTGAAGAATAAATATATGTATAACTAGTGTAGCTAGTTCCAGAGGTAGATAAAATAGCTACGTGTGTTAGGTCTAGTGTGTGTTTCGCTCCACTCACCGGTCCGTCACAGCGGGTGGAGCTGCAGGATTTCTGCTTCACACACGTTGCATACCGCTATTTTATTTTCATTTTCGGACACCTTAAAACACTGTAGGCCTAAACGTGTTTTTATACCTGTGCAGAAACACTTGTGGTAAAGGTTTGACCTTGTGGCTCCCTCTTGAATAGCTATGTGTTCTTTTGTTGCTTCTTTTCTTTGGTGGTTTTTATTTTGACGTTGTGAATCATACATATGGGAATAAGGACACACACTCTTGAATATTCACTCCTCGAAGGCTTTCCCAGTTCCAATCCCATGCAATCGCGTTGATGGGTAACTGAACCAGGCGTCAGATGCCTATTGGTTAACCTTCGCATGGTGCTATCTCTAAAAGAGAAAGGCATACTATGGTGTGTTATGTCAAGATTCATCAAGCAGCGTGTGAGCAATTTACCTGGAAAACCCAGCTGATGTTGGTCTCAATGTTCTCAAGATGTAACAACTTGTCAAGTCCAGTTAAATCAGCACAACAGAGCCTGAAGCCGGGAACAAAATATAAAAATATGTCAGAGCCTTCCTTTTTAATTTGACAGAGTACCGTAATTGACAACCATCTGCAGAATATAAATCATATGGGGCTGAGAAATAAACTGTATTACACGCAGCAGACTTTACTGTTAGCCTCTGTGCAGTCGATTCATATTGCCATTTCTCAGTCAGTGGACAAGATTGCAGATTGAAGTCACTGCGCAATATAAAATTCTTTATTGGTGTCTGTCGCCATGTCGCTCTGATTTATTTGTATATCTGTGTCTGTGTGCATCTCACTCACTTTCTACCCATCAGTGGGATTTACACTCCAGGGGAGGCTGCCAAGTGTAATAACATACTCAATGTGCAGACTGGATTATATCATGGATGTATGTTTGCATGTGGAAAGGGATGTGCATGTTTTCTATGTAAGTGTCATGTGCTCATCTGGCTCCTGTGAAAAACAGAGTTCAGTGGAGTGTGGGGCTCCAGCTGTAAATGTAGCCAAGAGACTCAGCTGTTTATTAAGTTCTCCTCATACTCCCACACAGATAAACTACTGCATGTATACAGATAGAAAAATATGGCTTTTTTCATACATTAGCATATATAACTAACACTACAAAGAGAATACAACCACAGGGGTATTCCTTTTTGTAATTGAAATGTGATGGATAACTCTCTCGTGGCAGGTTAAGACCAATTAATACTTTCTTTATTAGCTACACTATCAACTCAGTTTAATCCTGCAAAGGTCATCGGTGGGAACATTGTTACTGTTTCATTAACTTAAAAGATTAACAGTTTTAAATGAAATGCCTTTTCGCTGTGTAGTTTTGTGTGTGTGTCCTAGCATTACTATCCTTGTGGGAACCTAAATCTGTTTACACAGTCACGTGTGGGGACTCGCCTCCCCTATGGGGACATAATGGAGGTCCCCATGAGGGAAATCATTAATTTTAGGGTGAAGACTTGTGTGTGTGTGTGTGTGTGTGTGTGTGTGTGTGTGTGTGTGTGTGTGTGTGTGTGTGTGTGTGTGTGTGTGTGTGTGTGTGTGTGTGTGTGTGTGTGTGTGTGTGTGTGTGTGTGTGTGTGTGTGAGCTAGGCCTGATTCTCTCTCCATAGTTACAGATTCTATGGTAACAGTGTTTGCTAGTCAGAGGTGTTTTTACACCAAGCTCAAGGGAAGTGAGGTCTGATACAAACAGTCAGGACACACACTCTCACACACACAGAAAACACTTGGTCCTTTTTCGGAAACCTTTCAGTTAAATGTCAAGTCACTAACATGCTCACATTCACTTGAGGACATTTACCAAAACAGGAACTGATGCGTCCTTAAGTTAAATGAAAAACATCCTCATTAATGAGTGAGTTATTATTTTACATTTGTTCATTATATAAAGATTATCCAAATTGGTTTCATCCCATGATTCGTGTCATACCTTGGTGCTATGTCTCTTGTCTGGAACACATTTTTAAAGTTTTATAAAATCAACTACAAGAATACTGAGCTAGATTAACTCTATTTAATACCTTCACATAACATAATTGTTTACATAATGCTGACAATTGTATTCGTTCATTGGTAAACTTGTTCTGAGTTTGGCATAGGTACATTTTTACCTATAACCTAAGTATATAGTCATTGATGTGATTTAAATGTCCACGGTACAACATTAGCATACATGCCAAAAGAGGTAGGTTTGCGCGTGGCAAATGTGCACGCCCAAACTAGGTAATCAGAAGAAGTGGATCCCCAGTAATTAAATGGATAAACCATGTATTTAACATCATTTTATGCATTTTTCAGAAAAAGTGGTAGTTTGGTAAACAGTGACATCAACGCCATGGTTTGTAAAATGTCCAAAAGTAAAAGAATGGGAGATAAATATCCCAAAGTCTCCATGTTATTATATTTTTGTGTGTTTCTGGTCCTCTTTCAGTTGAGACAGTGTATGAAGGATGTGTCAGGATGTAGAACTCTTGTGTGAACATTGGATAAAGCCAGGTTCATATTCTTGTCATGTTGTTGACATATTAGTCAAAGGTTTGCACAGAGCGATATATCTCTGTGTTGCGCCATAAATCAGAAAATATTGCATTAAAAAAAGTCATTTCCTGCATGTTTTTGCAGTGTGAAATAAATAATGTACAAGCTTTCAGATTGCTGTGGACATTAACGACATTGACGTTGAAAATGTCCGAAAAAGTGAAAGAATGGGAGATAAACATCCCCAAATCTCAACATGTTATTATATTTTTGTGTGTTTGTGGTCCTCTTTCAGTTGAGACACTGTAGGTGAAGGAGGCTTCCGGAAAAGACCAAACACCGGATGTCTTTCAGACGCCAACATGTGTTTTCGAGACGCTGATATTAACGGGGAAACCCTGCAGGACTCAAATGCCTCGTCTCTGTTCCCCTAAACCAGGGGTGTCAAACTCAATTTCATCACGGGCCACATCAGCATTATGGTTGTACTCAAAGGGCCGGTTGTAACTTTAAGACTAAATAAAAAAATATAAATATTTAATATATATAAAATAATGTTATTGCTTCTGCATTGGATTATTATCGGATAGGGTAATAACTTCATAATTAACTATGTCTGAAAGCAGAAGTCTAGGGCAAATAATTTCAAGTCTCTTCAGTGAGAATGTCACAAAATGTTTTAAAAAGAAAAGCCAAATTCTGAAGAAAGAAAGTCAAAGAAAAAAAATGATATTTTGAAAAAAAGTTTACATTTTGGAAAAAAATTAAATTCTGAGAAAAAAGTCAAATTTGAGATGCATTGTGGGACATGTAGTTTATGGGCATCGTGCTTCTGTAAATCGGCATGTAACCGTATAATAAACATATTATATTCTTTCAGAGCTGTTGTGGGCCACATAAAATGAAGTCACGGGCCGAATTTGGCCCCCGGGCCTTGAGCTTGACACCCCTGCCCTAAACTCATTTGGGAGTGATGACTGATTATTTTCAGTCCCGGGGGACTGCGGCAGGCTGGCTTCACTGTGTTTTCCGAAGTGGAGGCTGGCTTGACCACAGCCCCAGGGTTAACGCTGCCATTCCTCTGCACGTTGTTTCTCTTTCAGAAACACAGAGGACTGTTTGTATGATGGGATCACAGACACGCTGCAATCGGTTTCCGCTAAAAGTCGAGTCCATTGTCTATGGAGTGTCATTTTAAAAAAAAAAATATTTGGTTAGAAAGACATTTGGGAAAGCCAGCTAAATCGGTAGGCGATAGAAACATGTCAAAGGCGATGGACTACCGCCCAAATCGGTAGGGCTGGCAGGTATGCATTAGCAGCATAGTGTTACAGTAATAATGTAATATCTTCGGTTGTCTTCATCTCATGGATCACCAGCCCTTGGTTTCCTTTAGTTTAATGTTTTCTCTACATCTAAAAATGTTTAATTATCTTCACCTGGATCTCTGAAACAGTTTTGACCTCTGAAATGAATCAACGTCCACATGTGTTAAATTGTAAAAGGAAGGAAGAGTGATTGTCCTTCTCTGGTCGTTAAAACACTACTTTTTAGAGGCCGAAGAAGTACAAATAATGACTAATCTTACGATGAAAAAGCAACGGTTAGAAACTTTCAAAAAGGAGCACAGAGCTGAGTGTGGGAGGACATTTTTTTCCTATCCTGTTAATCATGTCACTACCTCTCAGATTAATCTCAGGTGTCAAGACCTCCATTGTTAAGTGGGAGGAAGTGCGTGTAGGATGTGGTATTTTGAATTCAATCTCACAGTGAATCACGCTGCTCGCCAGCTATTTAACAAGAATGTTTGGCAAAGTAAGACAGCAAGTATTTTAACTTAACTTATGTGGCGCACTGGAACTGACACTTCTAGAGAAACTACCTGTTAATCAAAAGGTGTCTAAGACCCCATTGAATCGTACTGCAGTCGACTGAAATAGTATAGCAGCAGTAAAGATATCCCGACGTTGTATAATACATTTTGGGTCAGATGTTTTTAGATTTAATCCCAAACAGCGTCAATAAAATGGGTTTAACTCAGAAATACTCTAGAAAAGGTTTAATGTAGATCGAACTATACACTGTTTCTCTGCAGAGCAACTGAAATACAATCTAAAATGCTTTATATAGTTAATTATGTAGTTATATACATGACCTCACATCTTTTTATCATTCATTTCAAAATAGTTTTTGAGTTATCGACCTCTTAACACACACCGGTATCATCTTCTCCCACTCCCTGAACTTTTCCCAAACCCATTAACTGCATTCCAGCGATGGTTTATTACCCAGCTCCATCCTCCCTAATCCTGCTGCTTCTTCAACTCAGTTTCATACAATCATATATTTAACTGAGTTCTTTTCTGTGTGTTTTATTACAGAAATACATGGAAGTCAGTGGATAAAATAATTTACAAATAGCTTTCCACACTGACTTTAAGTAGGATTGGGTATTTTGTAAGTACTAGTACCAATTATTGTGCTTTAGTGATAACAATACCGATAAAGAACTGAATTAGAAAGGTCTCTTTTTTTTCTACTTTTTCAAAACCTAATATGTCAATAGAAGCGTTCATCACACCACTACACATTTTGAAAGTGTGTTTTTAGTTTGTTCTGGTTTGATTTTGTGTTTTTGGTAGGACTTGTCTTAAGTAGAGGTCTTTGTATAGTTTCATCGTATCACTGTTGAAAGAAAATATTGAATTTAAGAAAGTGTTGCGCTCAGCTTCATCATATCACAGACGGTATGGGTTGAAGCTGATGCAGCAAATCACACATGTCCTTAAATAGAAGAGAACTGCGTTGTAGCTCAGTTTGTATTCCTGGTAGATTAAAGGTGACCTATCATGCAAAATGCACTTTTGTACGTCTGTGTTCCAGAGAACTCACCAAGTGTCAGAAAACACAACCCTCTCTATTTTCCTCCATACCCAAATCTCTAAAAAGGGGGCTGCAACGGATCTGATACAGACTGTTCCAGATTTGAACACTTCTATGATGTCACAGAAGTTGCGCTACGGCTATTGGGCCAACTCCACCAATCAGGAGGAGACAGCCACGGACATTGCCGTTCCAAAGCGCTGGAGACGCTGTAGTACATATGCCAGGCCTGTAGATGGTGCTGTTCTCACAGAATCAGCCCATGCAAAGACAGTGTTAAATTGAGCAAAATGAGGAATGGCTAAAATGCATGATCTGTTTGGTATTTTGAAAAATAAAAAGTATAAATATGCTTTATATAGGTATGGTCCTACATTATATTATTCAAATATAGCATGATAGGTCCACTTTAAAATGTTAAATAATTACGTTTATAGACATGTATTACTTATTTCTATTTATTCGCCTTTACTTGTCTCACTCTCTAGTAAAGGCTTTTCTAGTCAAATACACACACAAAAAGCCAAAGCCATTATCTAAAAACACTGAAACTTTGTTTGTTGCATAGCAACAAGGATGGAGAAAATGCTTTTCTGATCCTTCCGTTACAAGAGATTCCCATCGGCAGCTTGAGAAAAGTCTGATCACAGCCTGACGACTGATGGCACCTACAGACGGTGTTAAAGGCGTCCTGGTACTAAAACACTCCACAGCTAAACATATTGAAAAGACATATGCTGTTATTAAAGCTGAAATATTCTGTTTATACACACTTTAGTTTATGTTTCTGAGCTCTACTTGCTGTAATGATGTTGGTTAACTGCCACACAGTGTAGGTGGTACTTTGCATTTTCTCTAATTAAGAAGTTGGAGTTCCTTTGCTTGTTTTATGTTTGCTGTCTTTTCTAATTGGTTCCTTTGTTTACTCCAAACAAACCTGTGTTGCAGCTTGTGTTTTTCAAAAACCATGAACTCCCTGCCCATGTGTTGAATATTTCTGAAATAGTATGCTTTGCTGTAGGCACACTCACTGTAGTGTTAGTATCTGTAAAGCTCTGAACACAACAGTTTACAGCTTTACAGTGTTTACAACATTCACTCTCCTTCAATGTTATGATTGCTATGGCTTCTCCGCTGCTAAATGTTCCCCTATGTTCACCTGATAGTCGCTAACGTACTGCTAACTGCTATCAATGCTTTGTTTTCCTGCCAAATCTGTCAACACAGCTGGAAAGAGCAGAGCGACTGAACCAAAACAGTACATTTGAAGGCTGTCGAACCAAAACAAAAATACGCTAAAATGTACCGTAAAGCAAACGTGAACTGTTCAATATATTTGATCCCTTTCACATACATGTAGTCATTTAGTCCAATGTTGTTCAAAATATTGAATATATCAGCTTAAATAAAATGTGTTCATATTGTAATTTCATGGGTCTTTACACATGAGAATACAAAATGTACAGCAGCAGCAAAGGCTTGGTCTAAAAGCAAAGCAGAGGCCGAGCAGAGTTTCCTGTCTGCTTTAGTGCTACTACTCCTGCTGAATGTAATTCTTAACATAAAGCTCCCCCTGGTTTTTATTTGTGTGTGTCCTCGGATAACTTTGTGAGGGAGAATCCACGTAGTTGGCAACACCGTCTTTCTGTTCAGGAAAAATCCCCAACCCTCTCTCTGCTTTGTTGCCTCTACTCCTTACAAGCAGAGCAGCTGAATGAAGTTTTCCGGTGTGGAAGTGTATCTCATGGCCAGGCTTACTTACTTATTTATTTTTATAATAAGCCTGTTAGCAACGGGTGTTGTCATGTACAACTCCCAGGGCTTAGTGAGGGGAATATTACAGTTTTGTTGATTTGGCTGCTGGCTTTTTGGAGCAAGTTGATTGGAATTTCGTCCACGATTATTTCTTTTTTTAAGAGCAGTTCCAGCCGCACTGCTGTCAGTAAATACTGCAAAGCACAGCATGTCGGTTTCCATTACATCAATTTAATCCTCATCTTTTCCCTAAACTATCACATAATGATATATTTTCAAATATCTATATATGGATCCACCTTTTTTTCTTAATACTTGTATCTTAGGCTCCTTTCAGATTTGTGTTAAAATGTCTTTTGTGATCTCATTATAAGAGGAGAGATGTTAATGCCCCAAAGAATCATTAATGGTCTCCTATTATACTGTTTTTCATCAATATATTATAGCTCTCAGATATATACAAACTGTCTCTGAAACAGATCATTGCAGCATTACCCATAATCCCCTCAGTTTCAGCCCTGTTTCAAAAATGCTGATTCTCTGTCTGTTACTTTAGATGAAAATAAGGAGCCCCTCCCCACGCCCCTCTGAGAGAGATTTGGTTACAAAGAACACAATGGTGCTCTAGGAGGAGATTCAGGTGATAAGGTGGTGGGAGGAGGGGGTTACCTTGGTTGCTGATTGGCTAATGGTTACACAAGCCAAAACATCGTTATGACATCATAAAGTGGCCAAAATCTGATCAGCTCATTTTCAGACAGGTTTTTATAGAAATGGATCAGGACAAAAAGAGAGAGAATCTTTGTTCCTGAAACTTTCAGAAGAGGTTTCTCAATACTCTAATTTCCCCTCCTCGACTCCTCGGTCCTCCGGTAGTGACCCGGAAATTGATTTCAGCGCGCCATGTTGAAGGACATCTCATTTCTCTAAATGCACATCGAGGACCGAGGATCGAGCATCGAGGAGGCTCTCTGGAGGAGCTCTAACCGAGGACGCATTTCCGGGAAGGTGGAGGCGTGACGCACGGCCGGACTTATCTCAGCCAATCACAGCTCTGCATGCATCCCCTGGATATTATTTTAGAAACTGCTTTCATCGCAACGCGATGTTTCCAGAGAGAACAGCTGTGAGGTCCGTGCAGAAAGCAGAGCAGTGTGTGTAATATATATCACTCAATATAACAGGCCCACTCTCTTTACTTGCTTTAGTTTAGTAGATATCTACACACAAACAGTCGATATTTTTCTAAGACCATTTAGTGCTTCAAATAATAAAATACATAACGGCTGTAGCCTGATTATGCTTTAGGAGCTGTAGGTGTGTGTGGTACAGTGTGTAGGTGTGTGTGTTGTAGTGCGTAGATGCGGCGGACATACGGGTCTCAGTCTCTGCTTACTTTTAATACTTGTAAATACAACTTTCGGCCCGTAATTTCAATTCCCCATTTCAGCGACCAGAGAGGGAGGGGAGGGGGGGGAATATATCCAGTCTCTGATTGTGTTACGTTATAATGAGAGTGCTCTCATACTTGTTTGATTCTGAAATTGTATATATTTATATAAATATATGTGTGTGTATATGTCCGCATCTGTAGCCTGTTATTGTCTCATTATACCGCACTCTCAATGAATTCAAAGTAAATATATAAGTGGTCATGAACACATCTGTCCATCAGACAGAGGGTTGCTGTGCCTCCTGTCATCATTAATGGACGTTTCTTTAAAATGACCGCTCAGAGGAGAGGAGTTCTCATTTCTCTAACCGCCTGCTGCTTCCCCTCCTCTCTCCTCGGTTCCCCTCCTCAATCCTCCGCTCGCATCTCCTGTGGGCGGGAATAAGTATCGAGGATAGGAGTCGAGGAAAGGAGTCGAGGAGGGGAAATTAGAGTATTGAGAAACCTCTAGAGTCTCTTTCCACAGAGGGGACACATGTTGATGTAGAAGAGACATGAAAAAATGGATTTTGCATTATAGGTGACCTTTAAGATTGAGTCCTGGTTTGTATATGGCCACAATGTTTGAGCAGTGTGTACACAGATGCATCCTGGGTGATATTGAAATACTCTCTATTCAAGAGACTTTCTCTGAGTAGGTAATAGTACATGCTCAGATGATGTCTTTGTACATTAGTAGCTCTGTGTATTTTGTTCACTTCTGTATATTTAAACAGTAGTCTTGATAGGATGTTGAATATATCTTGGATCCACAGTGAGTGAATCTTGTGTTTTGGTTGTAATTACCATAGTGTGATGCATCCATGTTTATTCCAATGTTCTGCACAGATCTGACCCCCCCCCGCTCTCTCTGACTTAAGGCAAAGGTTTTGGTGGCGGTACAACAAACAACTTTTATCTTGTAGCTTCATAAACTATACCAAATGATCCAGGCAGTAGGCAGCACTTTATACTTAGTCATTGCATATAACTGTTGAAATTCACACAAGCGCACACACACAACAAAACAGACGCATTAAGACATTAAGTGTGATTACTTTCTCTCTTCTGCTTTTCTGTGACCATCTGTCTCAGCCTAAACCAGATTTATTTTTTCCTCTTCAGCAGTCTTGCCTCCTGTCTCTTCCTCTTTTACACTGTCTTCTCTTCCATCAGCTGTTTAAACTCATGTTCTGTTGCTGCACATCCTAAAATAACTGAGGATGTAAAATAAGCTTCAATTCTGACACCAGCATACATTGTTTTTTTTACTTCCGTTGCAGTTGTATGTCTTAAATGTAATTTAGGTTAACTTGCTGTTTTATTTAGATTTGATTTGATTTGATTTTGAAGGCGAATTTACGCTGTTGACAGGAAGTTGTTGTTGCTATGGAAACAACATGACCGAGTGTGTGGTTCGGGTGCCATCGCGTGGCCTTCTGTAGGCATCGTACTTGCTTCGGCTGTTGCTTGGCTGTTGACCAAGTTCGGGGCCATCTTCGTGCGGAATTCACAATTCCATATTCGTGTGTCCATCTGGTGTCAATTTCGGGACAGTGTGACTTAAAGCATTTTCAAGTATCAGGGATAGTTTACCTACATTTGATTGATTTTGCTAACTTATAACTTAACTGATAAGGCAGTATACCTCTAGTGAGCGGCCCCGCCCTTCGTATATTTTTCTGTATGTGGCCCTCAGTGAAAAAGTTTGGACCCCCCTGGTCTAGAAGGAAGTAATGTTCTTCTGCCAATCGCAGCAGCATGGCTTTCACTTTCTCTCTCTCTCTTCTGTCAACAGGTGCTCCAATAACACTCAGGTTTTTCTGTACACCTGGTGGATGTTTTAACTATACCAATTTGTGAAAGCGAACAATGATTATTAATCTGGTTCTGATTGATCCATTTTCAAGGAGGATCCTTCTTAGTGTTGGTTAATGCTATTTTTTAAATTGTAATAAACTGTATTTATGGTATAGACTGCTTGATATCAATATTTATCCGTTTTGATATCATAAACAGAGTGAGGATCCGCACAGCTCGCAAATTGATTATTTTATCAACTGAAATTAATCTTTTGAAGTCTCCTACCAAAGTATAACAGACTACAAGTTCAGATTCAGGTTTTATGTTGTGCCATCTTTAAATAAAGCTGCATCTATGATTGATCAAGATGAAGACACCATCTGACGAGCGTCACGCACAGAATAACAAAGAAACCTTGAAACATTGAGTTTCCCTCACAGTATTTACATTTTCAAAACATATGCAGGGTTTTTGTTTGTCCTGATTTGAAATCAAGTGAGTGAAGCTGCACTAAAAAAAAAGCTTAAATTCAAATGTTTCAAACCCTACAGTCAGTATTGGTATAAGCCCCATTTTCAAAGTCGCCGTATAGACGACAAGAAGTGGAAGACAGTATGTGTTTGTCCATATAGCGACTGGTATAGAAAGGAAAGGTACAAACGTATCTTCAGTACAGATGTATTTTCTATTCAGCGCTCCAGTGGGAATGTGCTTTGTGCGCCCTTTAAAACTCATCACTTGTCTCACCCCCCACCAGGAAGCCACCAGGAAGCTTCATTGTCAGTTCGACCTGTTTTGTGTGACAGTTATTTGGAAAGGCTTTTATCTCCCACAGGGAGAAGGTTATTGGCTTTTCATAGACGGTATGTTACATGATATTCCTGAATAGTTTATGCTGTTGGAGCCTCAGTGCAGCCTTTACAAAAGGTCAGTCATCTCAACAGCTCTGCTTCAATAACAAGCACAGGATGTCCTAACACCGAGCGCCTCGTAGCAACAGCCAGAGATCCCTGTTCCCAGCCCACTCAGTAAAAACTACCGTCATGAGAAAAATTCCCCATTGCTGAATCGTAGAAAACATCCATTCAATTAGGAGATGTTTCTTAAACAAACATCCCAGAACTATAGCTGAAACACTATTGCCGAATGTTCACTGCAAGTGTACTCAACTCAACAGGCTCTTTTCATGCGTTTGCCATTAGCACATGTTCTGGATACTACCTGGTACTTTTATTGCTACAAACTCAGTTGAAATTCAAGCTGAAGGACAGATACTAAAAGATGGAGTCTAAACACTGCAGATATCCAATTGGTCAGGGGGAATAGTTCATTGTGCGATAGGATAGGATGCCTTGATTTATTTGAAATGGCAGCCGGTACAATACGCCATACACTACACTGGACAATTTACATTTCATTGTTTGGTGCTCTATGAACCAAATGGGGGGGGGGCTGTGGCTCAGTGGTTAGTGTGCTGTACTTCGAGTCAGGGGATAGCAAGTTTGAGTCCCACTGTAGTCAGCATGTCGTTGTGTCCCTGGGCAAGACACTTCACCCCAAAATTGTACTGAATGTATGTAAGTGTCTCACAAATGGCATGTAATGTAATGAACGCTTCAGCTAGTGTTGTGGTGAAGATGATTTCAGAGCAGTTTCATTATGAGAATCGCAAAAACATCTGAGGCTCTATCCACAGCGGAAAATCAAAGGATAAGTAATCTGATGTGACTCATGGCCAGCTGAAACATGGAAAACACGGCATGTCATAATAATAATAATAATAATAATAATAATACTACAAGAAACATTGTCTTAATTTAGAAGAAAGCCTTCTAAATGGTAGTTTGTTCATATCGTGAAATCACACAAGTCAGTTTTAACATTTGTTTTTTCATCTGTTGTTGTTGGTTGTTGGGCTGAGTGTTTTAAATAAACAAAGCTACACTATGAAGTGTCCATACTGCTGTATTATTATGTTCAAATTGATCTCAGGTGTTACCAAAAATGCAACCAAAATCATGCATAGCTGCTATTTTCAGTTTCTTCTGAAGACACAGTTAGTTGTTAGTGTAGCTGAATGCCATTCTGCTTGTTCTGATTCCTCAAAATCAATGCATCAACGGACTTGTGTGTTTATCTAACTCACTCGCTTAAGGGGGAGCTTGAACATACTGTCAAATCATTTAATCCACGACGCTAATCGCATTCATCTCCATGGACACCAGAGGGGCTGCTGGGAGGATTACCAGTCACACACACTGCAGTTTGTTTGCTCTGTATCTTTGATTAAGACAATTAATAACAAGGTCTTATGGTACCGTGTGCAGTAACTATGGATTTTGCATTGTCTGCAAATACAGTCCATGGCACCTGACAGCAGTTTTAACAGTAGCTGTGATACACTGTATACACATGTGTACACATTTTTAAAGCACAAGCCTTAGCTTTGAAATTGATGTTTACTGTCAAACTCAAGTGGATGCTGTTTGGCATGGCTTGCGGTTGTCAGTCCTCTTCTATGTGAGGTGTGTTTGCATTTTAAAAACATCTACAGGGAAAGAAATGCATATTTTATGAGCACAAAGAAAAGGATTTGTTATCTGGCAGACATCAGGAAAGCCATGCATGAAAAAAATCAATCAGAAGCAAAGTGCAGTCAGGGCTGATCATGTTTGGTATTTTCGATGTGTTTTTAAAAGTCAGGGGGAACAACAGATGGTAAGAGTGCAGACACAGCCGTGCTAACGCTAAGACAAGGTTACGTGGAGTTGTTTTGACTCCTTGCTGTCAGAATCACACAAGATCACACAAAACTGAACATGCTGGCTGAATTATTCGTGTTTAAAAGAAAAATATATCAACTTGAAGAAATGAACTTGAATCTTAGGTTGACATAGTGTCCCTTAATCATGTGCGAAGTTAAATATTGCATTTCGGAATTCTGTAATGTTTTTTTCTGGGTAAAAAAGAGAAGAAAAAGGGTTGAGTTGTTTATCTTTTCATATCTGCAGCAAAAGGCACACCCACGGTACAACGTCCTACCAGACAAAGCAATGCAAGTCTGAAGGGCATTCTAGAGATCTGTTTGAACCCAAACATGCTGGTTTACTTCATGTTCTGTTAGAAACGTTACGTAGCAGGAAAAAAAACACCAAACCAACTTTAAGGCCAAACATTCAACGGGAGTTTCAACCAATAAAGAAACTGCAGTTAGTAAAGTAACTTTGTTCAGATAAAGTTATGTCCTCTCTGTTCATGGACTTTAAAGCGTCTCCTTTCTCTGCTATTCTCAAACCCAAACTAAGACAGAGAGCGGCAGGATTCCTCTGGGCGAGAAACTCCTTTCTACTGAAACTAATGAAAAATTCATCTCGCCAGGTCGGGCTTTATCTTGAGCTCCCTGCGAAGCTTCGTTAACTCGCTTTAGAGCTGAGACGCTACGGCAGCTGGCCTCTGCTATGCATGCATGAATGTATTCAAACATGTACATGCAACACGAGGATTTTGCTGAGAGAGATCCCACGGAGAGCGGTGGACGCATCCTGACATTCAATGTGCTTTTCAAAAGATGAGTGGCAGCACCGAGGGTGGGAGGAGAGGGGTGAGCTTTACGTTCATGGAGAGGGATTAGACGCCGCTCACAAGAAACGGAGGTTGGACTGAATCCAGCCTTCTCTCCTCGCTGCTTTTCCCTCTTTCACCTCTTGTCTTTCTCTCCTCTCTAATTCCCCCTGTCACTTCTTTCTCCTCCCTCGCTCCTATATCCCTCCATCCTTCACTGCTTCTTTTGTTCCTCCGTGCTTCCAGCAGCGACAAATTCATTCATGCATTTTTCAGAGATAGGAGTTTTGTCATACAAACATTTCTCACGAGGCACAACAAACCGCCGTCAGCTGAGTAAAACCTGTGGATTTATTTGATGTCGGTTTCTCTTTATTCATTCATTCTCGGTCCTCACACACACACACACTCGTGTTTTCTCTTTCCTCTCTCACTCCGAGTTGCAGCAGTGTCTCATATCAATACGGTGTGAACTCATTTGCATTGATGAACAAGTTTCCTAGAAGACGTACGGATGATTAGGCGTTGGCTAGCCCTTATTTGGTTTGAGAGAAAGGTTAGGTCTTGATGAAATATTGAAGTTAGAAAACCTGCAAACCCCAGAGTCCACACTTTGTATTCCCATCCATGCTCCTCGTGACTTCTCACCGAGGTACATGAACACCACAACAGCTCCTGCAATGCAACATCACTTTTAAGGTTACAAAACATTGAGTTATTACAATCCAGATGGCAATTACTGTACATTCAAGTGTCATCTTATAAAGTTAGATTTAAATCAGAGCAGAAAGGAAGCCCGTCGGTTGAAAGTGAGTCTGCAACAAATGCAAAACTCACTATTTCAATAATTAAAGTGGACCTATCATGCTATATTTGAATAATATAGTGTAGGACCATACCTATATAAGGCATATTTATACTTTTTATTTTTCAAAATACCAAACAGATCATGCATTTTAGCCATTCCTCATTTCGCTCAATTTAACACTGTCTTTGCATGGGCTGATTCTGTGAGAACAGCACCATCTACAGGCCTGGCATATGTACTACAGCGTCTCCAGTGCTTTCAAACGGCAATGTCCGTGGCTGTCTCCTCCTGATTGGTGGAGTTGGCCCAATAGCCGTAGCGCCACTTCTGTGACGTCATAGAAGTGTTCAAATCTGGATCAGTCTGTATCAGATCCGTTGCAGCCCCTTTTTAAGAGATTTGGGTATGGAGGAAAATAGAGAGGGTTGTGTTTTCTGACACTTGGTGAGTTCCCTGGAACACCGGGGACACATATTCATGTAGAAAAGACGTACAAAAGTGCATTTTGCATGATAGGTCACCTTTAAGTCATTTTTCAAGCAGAAAGGATTTAACAAGTACAGTTCCAGTTTATTCAATATGATGATTGCTGCTCTTCTTTGTGTTCTATGATAGAAAACGTAATAATTTTCGGCCATTTTATTTGAGATTGTATTGCTAAAGGAAGCAGGGTTCAGATTCATGATTATTTTTCAAACTGCACGAAAATAATTAAAAATGTTTCTAAATGCTAGGATATACTCCCAAAAGTAAGGGTTGAGCTATGATTTGCTTTTGTTCTGTCTGTGCTTGAATCCACATATTTTGAAGTTGATATCTTTCCTAACAGAACCCTCTGCCTTTCTGTGAGGTCAGCAACATTTTTTTTCCGCAGTGTATCTCAAATGTTGACATATTTCTGCAATGTTTAGGCCTGAAGGCTTACTGTACCGTTGTAGAAACCATGTTTACTACATTACACTTTTTATGCTGTTGGGAACAAAGGGAATTTTAAAAACACCTTCACAACAAGGTCAGGGCTTCTTTGAAACACACAGAGAGAGAGGGGGCAAAACAACATTAAAATATGATAGCTGGGCCAGGCTCATCTTTCTCTAAAAAAAACGGGGTCATTTTACAGCTCAAAAACGCACAATAGTGGCTGACGACAGCTATCCAGGGAGGAGGAAACTAGAAACCTGTGTTTTGTCAAACCTCGTGGGAAAATCCCGGCAAGAAATGTGTATCGCTACCTTCAGCTGATCGCTCACTATAACACTTCAAACTGCCCTTGAGCAAGGCACCTGCTGCACCTGCTTTGCTCTGTAACACCAGCATAAGTGTGTGTGTGTGTGTGTTTGTAGCAGGTCAAGTATGAGAACAACATAAAACACCCTCTCAGCCAAATAATCCCGCATTAGTAAATGTTAAAATAAAGGCAATTAGACATGACTGCTTAAAAAGATGAGCTTGTCTTTTCCTAAACAGCGAAGACAAGTAGGTGAAGAATCAGCCTGGAGCGCCCTCTTATTAAAACAAATCTGATTTCTTTGAGTAACACGCGGGGATCATCGGGCTGTTTTGGGATGAATTAAAACAATTATTGTCAACAGTTTCCCTGAAGGATGTGTTGTTCCCTCGTAGAAAAAAGGCTGCACTGCAGAAAGAGGGGAAAAAACTGCCTTTGTGTTTTTTTGCATCTTATTTTTGGAAGCCGTTTGCCTCTGAGGAGACTTGCTTTCTCTGTCATCATTAAAACATGAGTCACAGCGCTGCTTCAGGTGTGGATGAAGGAGAACTGAGACCTACAGCTTTTTATAGGAGATAGGTTTATTTGGGTTGTTGCTTCATGATTTCCATTTTTTAAGTGGATTGAATGTATTTGAGATGTTACTGAAAAATAATTTCAAACAATAGAAGCGTTGTTTCTTCAGGCACTATCCTATATCATAGTGTGTCCCCTACTACCAGTGTATAGCCAGCCAAGCTAATGAGGGTGTTTTGGTTGTACTTATACTTTATATATAATAAATGATGTTTATTCATTAAGAAAATAACTTGACATTTTAAGGACAAAATGTCCCTTTTTATAATCATGTAGTCAAGTATTCTCTTTATTGAATGGCGTCATGTTAGTTCTGGGGTTGCATAGGAAAGTAAATGGTCAGATGGTTTATCTAAGACCCCACAT
>NC_136901.1:87639371-87801334 GCF_949606895.1 Notothenia rossii
TGCAAGCTGGGAGAGCCAGACCGCAGTTCATTTCCTCATATTCCAAACGAGATATTACGGTAGCAAATCACCCGGTTCTTTACGACCAGAACTATTTACCGGTATACAAACCGGAGGAACCAGGCATGGAGGGCGGTGGCAGAGACAGTGGGTGAAACTGGTAGGTTTTTCGCCTGTTTGGAGAGTTTATATCCAGTTTACTTCGTTTTAACATTGCTATTGCTTTGTATGTCGGGGGCGGGAGATTCATGTGATTGGTTGCTCGCAAAAAATCGCCAAGCTTCAGACACGCCCAGCTTCAAGATTTTTTCATGCCTGTAGTGTAGACGGGCCGTAAGCTTACTTCTTTGTTACCAGGCTCAGTCCATGCATTTGAATCCCCGAAACGTACCTGATCTTACTAAACTTCTACTTACCGTTGAACCCAAAAAACTGCTCCCTTATTCGTAACAATCTCACTACTCACTACAAATATCGTATATCAGCATTTCAAAAGTGCATGTGAACTTGTATAACATTGTTTTACAGGTAAGAACTGCATTTCTTCAACGACAACAAAACACTACACCTGGCTAAAGCTAATGAGGCTAATTAAAAAGTAACATCATACATTTTAGTAGTCATTAATGATGAAGTGTATTGTGTTATACAGAAGGGTTTGATATCAATGGAATGGAGTCATTGTTATAACCTCCATGAAGGCAGGGCCTAAGGCTTTTATATCAAACTGCATTAGTTACATCTGAGTGTACAACAGGAATGTATAAAAGGCTCCGTAATGCTTCGATTGAAGGCGTTAAATAAAGTGTTTTTTAACAAACGATATGGTACGACATTTTTATCTTGAAACAAGTGACTGAAATCGTCAGAGATGATTTCACCTGTGTTTTGCAATTTCTTAATATCCTCTATTGGAAATAAACTAGAGCTGGTAAAGTGAAAATGTGGCCCTTTTTTCCACGACTTCCTCAAATGAATTATTAAAAAACAGATGAACTGCAGTCTAACAGGTGCTATACCAAATGGGCAGTTATGTCATTTTAAGATGAAAGTACTTCAGTAGAGCAGAACAGTAGCTGCCTTGAAGTGTATTTCTACTGAAGCAGGTTTTTCATCAGAAATGCTGCCTTTCCCCTTTCATTAGAGTTGAAAAAACCTCGACATGAATGGATCCTTTGAGTTTTTTCCCCATCACCCTTCATGTGTGGCTATCCTCTCAGCGCTTATTGCAGCTTATTATTAGAAATGTATGTAAAAACCCTTTTAGCTTACTATAGCTCTTAATCAGCTGGCAGCTTGGTGTGTGAGGAAAGCATTGCCATACCATCATTTCAAGGAAGAGTCTTGTTTCATAATGTTTGAATTGGCTTGTAGTATTTGATCACTATTCAAAAATGATTTTCTAGCAATGAGTAGTGTTACGTTATGTGTTTATTGTTTACCCACAAATCCCTTTTGGACAAAGGAGTACAGAGAGAAGTTTCAGCAGTGGGATGACCTGACCAGATATTTTTAGATTTCTAAATATCCTCTGCCTCCTTGTGTGTGTCCTCCCTTTATCTCCCTTTATTATTAATCTATCCTTTCTTCTATCCCACCTCATCTGTTCAAATTCAGTTTTCCTCAACAATCCACATCCCATTTTACACTCTTGTTATTTCATCTCCCTTTTTACCTTCCCGCCTCTGATCCCCCTCTTCCTTTAATTGAATGTCCATGTCCACCACCTTTCTCCTATACTGTATACCCTTTAATAAATTCTCCTTTATTCTTCATCTCATTCCTCTCCTGCTGACCCCAGGCCATCTACTATGAGATCGGCTTCGTGGTCTGTGCGGCGCTCGGCCTGCTGTTCGCCGTTCTGGTTCCGATAATCGGCATCTTCTTCTGCATGTGCCGCTGCTGCGATAACTGCGGCGGCGAGATGCACCAACGGCAGAGGAAAAACGCAGACTGTCGACGAGGCCTGCTGGGAACTCTGCTCTTCTCCACCTCACTGGTCATCACGTGAGTACGACACATATATGTACAAATGAACTGGAGTTAAAAGCAAGCTACACTTCCATCTTTTATAGTGTGGTGTTAATGCACACATTTGTTTTCACACACAAACACACACGGTCATCAGCTTTCCCCATCCCCCACAATCTCACTGCTCACTGCAAATATCTTCTATCAGCATTTCAAAAGTGCATGTGAACTTTTATAATGTTTCTTCACAGGTAAGAACGGCATTTCTTCAACAACGCAGCTAACACTACACCTAGCTTACTAATACAACAGTAACATGATCAATTGTAGTAGTCATTTTATGATGACTGAATTGTGTTATATTCTTTTGATAGCAATGGGATGGAGTCATTGTTATAAACTCCATGAAGGCAGGACCTAAGGCTTTTATATCAAACTGCATTAGTTACATCCGAGTCGTACAACAGGAACTTTATTTTTCTAAAAGGCTCCGTAACGCTTCTATTTAAGGCGTTAAACATGGAGGTTTTCAACAAACGATATGGTGTGAAATTTCAATCTTGAAACAAGTGACAAGAATCTTCCAAGAGATGATTTCACCTGTGTTTTGCAATTTTTTAATATCCCCTACGCCGGGAACTAAACTGGAACTGTTAAAGTGAAAACAAAACACTACACCTGGTTTAAAGTGGACCTATCATGCTATGTTTGAATAATATAGTGTAGGACCATACCTATATACGGCATATTTATACTCTTTATTTTTCAAAATACCAAACAGATCATGCATTTTAGCCATTCCTCATTTCGCTCAATTTAACACTGCCTTTGCATGGGCTGATTCTGTGAGAACAGCACCATCTACAGGCCTGGCATATGTACTACAGCGTCTCCAGCGCTTTCAAACGGCAATGTCCGTGGCTGTCTCCTCCTGATTGGTGGAGTTGGCCGTATCGCCACTTCTGTGACGTCATAGAAGTGTTCAAATCTGGATCAGTCTGTATCAGATCCGTTGCAGCCCCTTTTTAAGAGATTTGGGTATGGAGGAAAATAGAGAGGGTTGTGTTTTCTGACACTTGGTGAGTTCCCTGACACACCGGGGGGGACACATATTCATGAATAAAAGACGTACAAAAGTGCATTTTGCATGATAGGTCACCTTTAAGTTAATGCAGGCTAATAAAACAGTAACATGATGAATTGTAGTCGTAATATTTTCTGCGTGTTTGTACAAATACACTTGAGTTAAAAGCAAGCTACACTTCCATCTTTTATAGTGTGGTGTTAATGCACACATTCAGGCAGCAACGCACGGTGCACACATTCACCTCTGGTCATGTTGTGAGTGAGTTTCACACACAAACACACACGGTCATCAGCTTTCCCCATCCCCCATGCGGTTTGCTATATATAGTAAAGTCCTACTGTAGATACTCTGTGGCAGCACCCTTCATGCCTGTGTTCATTCGGCACTGGTCACTCTAATCTGCAGAGGGTTCATGTTGAATGAATGAGAAACAAAACCCTTCCCCACGATACAGAAGTTAATCACAGTTATTGTATATAACAAAGTATTATATGTTTCGATTGGCTGTCCCGTCTACACCTTAATATTCTCCTTTTGCTTTCTTGCATGGTAATTGAAGGACCTACTGCTTCTGCCGTAAGGGTTTGTTATATTACTGCTACAGCTGTCATTAAATATGCACATTTTAAGCAATTGGCTGATACTTTATCCAGAGGGACATGCAGTGAATCTAGCACAGCGATTATTGCACACATTGCCAAAATGTCAAACTGTAGTAAATGTGGTGAATTTCTTTAATTTAGGGATTTAATAAGTAGTACCTCAAACTATATTCTGGATGGACGCTCTTATAATAGCTCTTTTGTTCTTACTTAAAACAGGTCAGCTGCTTTTAAAAAAACATTAACGCTGTATCGAAATGATTGCCAAATCTTGTCAAACTTTTCTCCAGAGTCGTTTAATTAAATCAAAGTTCTCTGCCGACCAAAACCGAACGTTAAAAAGCCGCAACAGATCATGAGTATTTCTTAATCCACCTGTACTTCTTATTGTAAGTATGCTTTCTCTACAGTATTTTTGAAGCAAGAGAAAAACAATCCTTTCTTTACTTCATTAGTATCACTCAGACACATTACTCAAGAAATGATAAGAGCAAATACTGTTTCAGTGCTCATATGGGAACATTCCTATATTGTTAATGAAGGGGTGGAAACTAAAGTAAGTAATGATATACCAGCTCCAGTGGCACACGATAAGGGAAATGTGTAAGGGAGTGGGCTGAAAATGTTTGAGCTTGAACTTCATTAGCAAGTACAAAACTGTACATTAAAACAGATAATGTTCAGATGAGCCAGAAATAAGTATTTTTTAATCCACATTTCTGTCTAAAATAATGTGTATATTTTAAAGTGTAAGTCTTTTTTTGCACTAGAAAAGTCCCTCTTATTGTAAGTATGCCTTCACTGAAGTATTTTTTAAGCAAAACAAAAACAATACTTTCAAAGATCTCAGACAAATGATGACCTAAAAATAACTCCTTAGGAGTGCATTACACGGGGATTTCTTAATCTAATCTAATCTAAACTCAAGAAATGATAACAGCAAGCGAAACCTGTTTCAGTGTTCATATGGGAACATTCCTATCATTGTTTAATGAAGGGGTGGAAACTTCTAAAGTACGTCATGATACACCAGCTTGAACTGCTGGAAATGTTTTTTTAACTTTTTCTATACAAGCCTATTATATAATCTGGCTGTCAGTGAAACTCATCTCTCAGAAAAGAATCTGTTTCATTGTCTCGGCGTTAGAAGAGGCATTACCCACGGGGGTCCGCAGAACAAAAGGTCGGGGAGCGCTGCGTGAGGACTGCAGGGATCCAGGAGTGTACTTAGTTTGATGTTCTTTGACTTTTTGTCTTCCTTGGAACGTAGCCGGGCTATTAGAAATTCCAGGGCAATATCCTAGAAGCCGAGACGCGAGAGTCTGAGAGCATCCTCAGAGCTCTTATTAAATCTCCCCAGCTACCAGGCAGAGGGGCTGCAGAGGCTCTAATGAAGCAATTACAGGCGGAGGAGAGGGATGAGCACCAAGCTGCAGGGCCAGACCGAGGAGTGGCGGGGGTGATATTGATTTTTCAAGAACTGTTAAAATCAGATTAGGAGGAGTTAAAGACACCCACACAAAGGTGAGGACAATGAAGGAGATAGGAGAGTAAAAGTGCTGAAAACACAAGGATGTTTACCAGACCTGGACACTGTGATAAAGGTGTAGTTCATACTGTTCAGTGCAGCTGTCAACAATAAGTATAGATCTTATGAAGGACAGGATATTCATTTATGAACAATTACGCAAGTGAACAAAAGTAGAATGTAAGTGAGCTACCCAGTACACACTCTGCCAATCTATTTGATATCAAACAAACCCCAGAACAAATCTCTTTAGGTGCATTTTGGACACTCTGTAGTCATGCTTTATGAATTTGATAGTGTAATTTGTGATATTGGGCTTCATAAATAACATTTGATTGATTGATTAGATGATGAAACATAGCCTTTTTTGTGTTACATGATTGCAGTGAATACATTTTTGAATACATCCAAGTAACAGAGTTGCATCTAAACCAGACCCATTTCTAATAATAACGAAACACTAAATATGTTGTGGGTATCTCTGAGTATTTGGAAAACAGTTGAGGAAGTACTGTCTGCAATAGTACTTCCTCAACTGTTTTCCAAATACTTATATAAGGCTTATATAATATTTGATATGGGTTTTATGACAGAATCAGGGCATGAGATGATAAGAGAAAAACACTCTTGCATGACCCTTTACTCCGATGGTGGTAGGGTCAAACCCCGGAGGAAGTGTGAAAAAGTCGTAATTTAAAACGTGAATGAGTAATGTTCACTGGGTCAGAGCGGTAGCTGTAGGGATTTGATTCACACGGATGCAAGTCATGCTGAAAATACACACAGTCCTGCACAACTGCTATGGCTGTTAAACGTGATGGCCTGTTTTCAAACACACAACAGATGTGAAGTTCAGGAGATAATTTGGTATCATATGCCCTAGGATAACGGTTAATCCTTTAATTACTATGCCATTTATAACATCAAAGCTGTATGCCAAACAAATGTGAAACAAAACAGTTTGAACATACAGTTTAGAAACATGTTATCAGTAGGAAACTCAAAGTGACGTGTGGTAGCATCACAGATGACATGCCACCCACGAACTGCCATTTAGACACAAGTTTAGAGTGAGGTGAATTGGAATTGTTATAATGATATCAGCAATGATGCAGCAGTAATGGATGCAGGCTTGTCATGGTTATGTTTGGTCTGGTGAATCCAGCAGTAGTGAACCTAAATAACCCAACTTTCCCAAAACATTGGGCATATAAGTGAACATCAGCATCCATATTAATGAATGTGGACTCCTCTTAAGTAGCTCAAAGGTTTTATTCCACACGGTCTGACAGCATATCTTTCGACCGGCTTGTTGCAGTTGTTTGTTTCATGGCTGCCCTTTTCCATTAAATGGGGAATTCTACATGTCTTGTGCATCAATAACACACATTTATATACATTTGATTAAAAGTAACCTTGATATATGTATTGTCTTTGGAGAAAATGGATGTCCATAGGGTTGAACAATGCTTGTTTGCAATGAAATCCAAGTATAACTTTATATAATCTACAACCCTCTCACCTGCAAAACTACATTCCCGTAAAACTGCAGTTTCATTTCAATAAAACTAAACTGCAGTTTCATTGCATCCAGATATATTTTGTCCCAGATTATGTTCCCAGACTAAAACATGTGGTTGACGTTAACTCAACAAAACGACCTGGTTAGGTTCTGTATAAAATCATTGTTTGGCTTAAAACAAGTATTTTTTTTTCTAAAGCCCGCCTCAGACTGTCCCGAAATTGACACCAGATGGACACACGATAAAGGAAATGTTCAAATTCGGCTCTGATCGTAACAACATCGGGCCATTCGTGAGGGCATCTTAAGCCATCGTTGCCCCGGCAGCAACTTCGTGAGCGGTGGCAAAATCTTTTTCATGCCAAAAAATTGCTGAAAAATCTTGGGAAGGTTCATTTTCGTGTTGAATTTGTGTCTCCATGTTGCCCTTCGTAAGGCCAGCGTGAGGGCATCTTGTCAAATCGTGTCATCTTCGTCTTTACTTCGTGTTATCATCGGTGCCATCGGGCATTTTTCGCCTCACGAAGACAATACGGAGGTAACAAGAAGCTGCTCGATTATCTTAGGAAGCCAACACGACTTCGTGAAGCCCTCACAATGCCATCGTGTAGCCATCATATTATAGTACGATGACATCGAGATTGCATTTATTGCACAACAAAATCATGTAAACATATTATGTAAATAACCCAATTTGTGTTCTGTGAAACTGAAAAGGATATTACATTGCTTTTGTTGATTTCATTGCAGTTGTGTGTCTTATATGTAATTTAGGTTAACTTCCTGTTTTATTTAGATGCTTTTATTTTGAAGGCGAGTTTACGCTGTTGACAGGAAGTTGTTATTGCTATGGAAACAACATGACAGAGTGTGTGGTTCGGGTGCCATCGCGTGGCCTTCTGTAGGCATCGTACTTGCTTCGGCTGTTGCTTGGCTGTTGACCAAGTTCGGGGCCATCTTCGTGCGAAATTCAAAATTCCATATTCGTGTGTCCATCTGGTGTCAATTTCGGGACAGTGTGACAGGGGCTTTACTGAAGTTACAGATGTGAGTCAAACTTCATTTTGGGTGGGGATGGATTCACATGGAACACAACAGCCAACCACCTCAATACAAGCACCTCAAAATCAAACGTTGTATGGCACAAAATACATTTACCTTAAAATTGTTATTGCCCATGCAGTTTCTTCATAGACTCCAACTGTGCAAAGCCTTCACAGATGAGCCATGTTATACTTCAGCATGTGTTTAACGTATCGTGTCTCAGCTCATGCATACATACATGAACTGTGTAGTAAATGGCATGTTGCACCGAGCCTGCCAGCTATGAAAATGTCATACCGTACATTATTAAATCCACAGCAGCCGCTTTTTCAGTCTCTAACCATCTAACCACTAACCAGAGTCCACACGCCTGATTTATAATGATGAAATGAAAGATCCTTCCCTCTGTTCCGGCCAAGTGGAAGACCCCTGCCTCATGCAGTTACCCAGAATGCATTTCAGCAAGCTATTTCAGTCGCAGGGTGTCCAACACTATTAACACAAAAGGTCTTAACATTATGAGCTTAGTAATTCATGCTAATCACAAGGAGTCTAATTAATGATAATGTAGGCGCCAGTGAACCTGCAGCCTGCACTTTAAACCTCAGTCAGTTTGAAGGTGAAATATTAAGATATTTTATTACTGAGAAATCTACAAGGGGGTGTCCTCAGTGAGTGTAATGAATACCACCTTTATGGCTTCTTTTTCACTCCTGTCAGTCTTTACCTTCAAGCCAACAGAGACACAAGAACTCATCTTAGACATCATGTAAGCAAATACAAAAAAAGGATTGTATTAAGTTTACATTTTGGTGAATATTCGCATTTTAGAGGTCATACTTTTACCTCATGTGGAAGCGAAACAACAGTCAGCCGTTGTGTAAAAACTAAAGGAAGAAAACGCTGGAAGCATGCCGAAGAGTTGTTTCATAATGGACTGCATAAACAAACATAAATACAAGAATGCAATATTTAAACATAACTTTACATATAAAGCAATAGGAGAGCAACATGACGCAAAAGTTTCAAAGGGGCTGTGCGGGGTATTCCGAAATAAGACAATATGTCCACACAATGCCTTTGAAGTAATTGTTTTCCTCAGGTTAACAAATGCTTTGAAATGGGACAACGTGTCTGTAGGCATTCAGTCTTTGTTCAGTGTAGTGCTGTGTATTATATTAAGCAATTTACATGTTAGAAAACTCAATTTCCTGAGCACGTCTCAGCTGATTTTGGATCTAAAAAGCCCCTTTTTTTTTTAAGAGATTGTTTGTTACCTGGTATTTTTAGAGGTGGCATAGGGAGTGTTATAATTGTATAGCAATACAAGCCCTCCAGAGCAGAATCCGAGGGTTGATCAAATCATGTATTCTGCCTCGGGCCAGTGCTGATGGAAACATAACGTGCGAGGAAGCCAAAACCTTAATCTGTCAGTGTGTGTGAGTTTAGTTTATAACCTGTATGGGCTTAGGGGGAAACACACAGTAGGACCTCTCTTAATAATGTGACAAGAGTTATTAGCACATTATTCTGCTGAATTATTAATAAAGTGACCCAATTAACGAGTAGAAACAAATGTTCCTTACTTGTCCTCTTGTTATTTCTCTGAAGGGAAGCAGGAGTTCAGCGGCTACAGCCTAGAGACAAATACATCTAATGTCAAATCTATCTAGAAAGATGTCTTTATGTACATTTCGAAGATAGAAACTCCAAAGACCAATGTAAACACTGCTAGGATTGTACTTCTCTATTTTCCTTTCTATAATGTTGTAGTTGTTATAGCTCTTATTAAATAACTGGTATTTGGTGCTTTATTGAACAGTGTTTGTTTGCAGCGCTAAGAAGCTAACTGATTGTAGTGAACACACACAGGTACTTACTGCTGACACAAATACGTGAACACAATCTTTCTCGAAACACAAAACCAAGCGCACAATTAGTCACTTAGAGACACACAAGCAAACATCCTCTTCCTCTGTGAGCAGCCTCTCCGGGGAGTCGTCACATCCAGCGCTATTTTTAGTGGATTCATTAATACTGAGATGAAGTTCACTCTGTCACAGACGATGAAGATGTCACTTTCTGAATACATGTAAATGTCAAGTTACTGGGATGGAAATAAATGTGACTTGACAAATCCGAGTTATGGAGAAGTTTGCTGGTTTAACATATTGGTTTATTTTAACCCCAAGATATGAGACAGAACTTTACTCAAGGGGGCCGCTGCAGCAAAAAGAATAGGGGAAAGGAATTACATGTAAAAAATCGAATAGATTCTAAAAGTTTTATATAAAAATAGCCAAATATTTAGTAGAAGAATTGATATACCGTAATTTTCGGACTATAAGCCGCGCCTTTTTCCCTATTTTTCGACGCTGCGGTTTATATAACGGTGCGGCTAATCTATGGATTTTTACAGCTAACGGCCAACACCTTTAACTCTATGGGCTCTATGGCCGGTCCGCGGACCCCCACCTTTAAGCGGCGGGTTCAAGCAGGAAAAGCTGGAGGCCGGAAAAGAGTGAGACGGGTAGCGCGCAAAAGTAAAAGTGGAACCGAGAGTGGTATGCCACTGCTGCGGCTTATATTCAGGTGCGGTTTATAATCCGAAAATTACGGTATTTGCTTCATTTCATTCTGTTGTAGCTGCCTTATTCATAGATACATTTTCATAAGTTTTTTGATCTACAGGAGTTTCACGAATGTACCCAGAAGATAGGTGTAAATTATTCAGAATAGCTTTAAGAAGATCAATGGAAGTGTTGAGATTTCTGTCTTGAAACCCTTTCAAAAACACGGCTGCTCTCCGCGTTCCTGAATCATTTATTTTGGAGATGACAAGTTGTTGAATTTCAAGTAAAGTTTCCTCTAATGAACTAAACAGATCCCAGCTCAGATCCCTTTCTACAAATCATGAAACCCAATACACTTATGATTGCAGCTCGCAGACACCACAAAATGTCAGCTTTTCACAAACCACTGCCAAGCTAATTAACTGGAGAGCTTGTTGTCAGAATTTCCCATAGTTGATCACATCTCCCGGCGAGACGATCATTCAAAGTTTCCCTTTTTCCCCGATTTATGGCTGGAATCTATTTTATTTTTTACTAATTACATTTTTTCTTCATTTCCTTTCACGGTCTGTGGGTTCTCGCAGTATGCTCGCTCCAAATCAATACACTAACAGGAATTCTACGAAGTGAAACTAATTGATGTTCACGGCTCGGTCCGGCTTCTTTTGAATTTATTTGAGACCTTTGTGTTGATGATAAGGCACATTGTTTCAGAGGAGAGGGAAAAGATGTGAGAAGGCGTACGGCTGAGAGGTGGTCTCTATCTTATGGAAAACTGGCTAGGGGGATTTATTACATAGAAAGAGCAGCATTTCAAACACAGATACAGCTTTCTCATCATTTCTTTTTGATACTGTTTTTTAACTTTGTGGCAAGCATATTGAGGGATAAACGTCCAGTTGCCAGATTTAAAAATATGTCACAATTCCCCTTCTTTCCAGCTGTGGCTTTTTGTTTCATTACATGTTACTTTTATCCAAAGCGACTCAATACTGTGGGCAATCCCCACAGGAGCAATTTGGGGTGAAGTGTCTCAGGGACACAACGACATGCTGACTGCAGTGGGGTTTGAACCTGTGACCCCCCCCCGCCCCCCGATCCAAACACCAACGCACAACCCACTGCGCCACACGCCTCTCCTTGTTCACTCGTCTTTAGGATCTCTGGTGATTGTCTTTCTATATTAGTAAAGTACTATTTGTCCAGACAAAATAAATTATCCTTATGATTCTCAGAAACAAGGAATGACTCCACTTTTTCACGATCTTCATCAAGTAGATACTCATTTAGACTTTTTAAAGTGACACTTTTCCATTATGCAGTAGGAGAAGATCAATCAACTTCTCCATGACATTGAATTACAGTATGTGTGTGAAAGAATCAAATTGTGCAGATAATGACACACAACAATTCATTAAAATTATGCATCTAATAAAACAAGAAGGGGACTCGTAATGTAAATTCCCCCTGATGGGGAAATGCTACAAAAATGTTCTGGTTTCTTCCTTGGCTCATGCTACACCCCTCCACCAAGTGTCATGAAAATCAGGCCTGTAGATTCTTTGTAATCCTACTAACAAGCAGACCAAACTAACGAAAGAAAACTCCTTTACAGAGGTAATAGGTATCGGTGCTCTTGATATTTGATGATAAAAACGTACTGCCTACATGCATTGTACAGTGAAATGAAAAATGGGCAGGCAGCAGAAGGTCAACATCACAGGATGCAGTCACACCTAGAGTTCATTCGATTTCAACCATACTCAAATGGAACACAATATTGGGAAGTGGCATTTACAAATGATTTGGAAACTAAAGTGACGTGGACATGTTTCTTGAGAGAATGCATATTGGACTTTACAGCTCTCTTAAAACGTCGAGTTTGACAGGACTTTGAAAGACAGATTACTGACCGTTATCACCATGCATGTTGTAGTCTTCAGGTCTGTATAATCCCATATCTGTGTATCTTTTCCTGCAGTAACTGTGCAAACTCCACATTGACCTTGTGATAAACATACTATATGCAATGAACAAAACTCAACACACCTCCTTGGATCGCATTGATTGCAATCATTATACGCATAGCTGTGGAATCAGTGAGGACAAAATCTGTGACTATGGGCCTGATGTACAAACATGGTGCCTGCATTAAAACCATGCATACGTTTCTTCCCACACAAAACTGGCATACGCTTTTCCTATTCTTTAAATGTAAAAGTTGGAATGAGGTTGGTTGGTGGTTGCAGCAGTTTTGCCTTGCTATATTTGCAATTTCTCCCTGCTGTGTCCGCCATTTTCGTAGCTATGTTTTGTATTTGTGTTTAGGATTTTGCACCTTGTCCTGACCTTAAAAATCCTAAAATCGGCACAAAAAAAAAAAAAACATAACATTTTTGAGAGAGGGATTGAGAAGGGGTTGTAAGGAAAATCCTACCGCTTTTGAATGATTTATGAGGGATGGATTCGTACCCATCATTTCGTTCTCTCTGTGCATACTCGTGAGTTGCATGCCTCCGGCCATGTTTGCTCCGCGCTGAGCCAACTGAGTGGGAGATAGACCGAACCATTAAAACCAATCACTGAGATTCAGCGAGTCTGACTTTACAGAACGTCAGGTTCCCTCACAAACAGTCCTCCTTCGTGTATTAAAAGACCGAGAGCTTCTTAGTTAAATGCAAATTAAAGCTGATTCAATAAAAACATGTTTGATAAGTCGAGGCTTAATAGAGTGCAAGAAGTTGTTATGAAGTTACATTGCTTCAACAGCTATTCCTTGACAAGTTGTTTTGTTTTGGACAGCTGACATTTATTTTTAAATCCCACGGTTAATATTTGCTTGAAAGGTTAATTATGTTCATAACCTCAATCAATCCAGGGATGGTTTACCTGAGCAGAACAAATCTGTTGTTGATATCCTCAAAGTAATCCCTGTCTCTCTCCTTAAGAAATCTATACAGACAAGTTTCTTGCTCAGGGGCTCACATACTCGCTTGAACCCAGAAGTTACAAAACTGGAAAACCGCAGTTTAAAAAGGGGGCGCAGAGAGGCTGAACTCCAATTAATGAGTTGAATAACAGAGTCACCACAGACAAATTGCAAATCCTTGACATTTATATGAAAGAGGCGGACTGTGAGGGGATCTGCAGAGATGTGTCTCAGGCTATAAAGACGAAGGCTGCAAGTGCATGAAGAGTTTATTTCATTTGTTACGTTCATGGTATGCACAACTTAATGTATAATAATTGTTTACAAATCTGTTTAGTGTCTCTGTGAACACACCGTTGACCAAAAAGAAGTAGGGAGAAGAAAATAATCTCATATTACCTGCCCCTTTCAAAAAAAAAAAATAGAAATATATGGTGTGTCCTTCATATTTCTTATTCACAGCCAAACATAACAGTTTTGTAGGATAATAAGAGAAACACAAAAACGTAAAACAAAAAATATTTAGTTCCCACTTGACAGTTAACGGAAATAAACAAAACGACAACACCAAAACATCACATGTACAAGGGGAAGTGTAACACCCTCATCTGAGTCTCACTGGAGAAGATCTGTGAGGTGACACACAGAAATAGTTTTCTGCTTGAAAAGAAAAAGTGTCTAATCTTGTTTAGACATTGCATTACATTGTTCCAGCTGTTAAATTAATCGCAACACTTCCTCTGACTGCATGTTTTAAAGTTTAATCGTGAAACAATATGAACTTTAGAGGAGCTTTTTAAGATACTACTGGATTAAAGTGACAGTCTGTGGCCGTTTGCACGACTCTGAGCCAGACAGGCTGTTTGGTTCAGAGTTTAGTATTCATATCATTCCTGGACTGTTTAGAGTGGAATTAATGTTCTGTTTTCTCCCGTCAGACCACTGCTGCCAGGTTTTAGACAGAAACGTACGAAAACTGAGCAAAACAGCGATGTTATCTTTACTGGGTTTTCATGCCTAGAGCAAAAGCCCCAAAGTCAAAACTACTCAGTGTCTGTTTAAATTCTTTATGGGACACCGTGCTGCTCAGAGCCGAGTTCAGACTGTGACCTGGCTCTGAGAAATGAGTGCAAAACAGAGACGCTATAAAAGGGATATAACAATGGCTAGTCGAGGAGAAAACATTATTAGGTGGAAGACAAACAAGCTAACCAGAGGTATACTGTAACTGTGATGAAATTGAACTTAAAAGAGACTCGTGGAATGTGGCATATGATGGGAGTGTAGAGTGAATGAAGACTGTTTAAATTACAATATCAAATAATACAAATAGTTGCTACTAGCTGCTGCTATGACGTTTTATTTACACAATAATACGTGTGTGATTGCCACTGGTCTGCTCCTGAGAAACACAATTATTATATAATAAGACGTTTGATGTCTTTAGGAAACTGCGTGGAAGTTTAAATATGTCCGAATACATTAGTGCGGCCCTCCACTCCAATTTGTAGTTATAGTTGGTTCTGGAATAATCTGATTCAATACCCTATTCACATACTAAACAAGCTGATAGGTTATCACATATGTGTTACATTGCATTTAGCTGAAGCTTTTATCGAAAGAGACTTACAATAAGTGCATTCGACCAACAAGAAACAAACTTGAAGGAAACAGAATCATATAAGTACATCAGGTTTCATAGAGCTAAAACATTACAAGTGCTCCTCAACTAGCTTTAGATAAGCCAATCCTTTATTAGTATATAAGTGCTTTGTTAGTAATTCTATCGCTCGAAGTGGAGTCGAAAGAGATGAGTTTTCAGCTCACAAGCTTTTGAATACAGGTCACTGAGGTCAGGCTGGCACAAAAATGCTTAATGTTTAAACATGTGAATGTAATGTTGTTATGGCATTGCAGGAAAAAGGCATTCCTGCACAGCACCTAGTTTTGCACATCAAATAAAAATAAACAGCAATAGCTACATTATTTATTTTAGTTTGTACAATAACAACATCTTTCATGTGCTTCTTGAGTGATAGGATAATGAGAGTAAACAGTTCCAGCAGTGTGAAAGCAGCGAGGGACTGTAGGGCAACTGTCCAAGCCGAGCAACTACATTCAGGCTGAATGCAGGGCATTGTTGGAGTTTGTAAAAGCTATGGAGCCACCAGACCATGTAACACTCACTGCCCAGCCCCCAGTAGTGGCCTACATACTGGGGCAGTGCACTAGTTTGACTGCTCTTCTTCTTCTTCATCTGTTGTTGTGGGGCTTACACCCTAAGGCACAGTTTCATGTGTCATTTGACTTTCGCTCAACCAGGAATTACAGCCTTTTTACTGAGTAGCTAGAGGTAAATCTTCGTCCCGCTGCGTTTTGAATTGTCCCCTGTGGTCAATAAGAGGCACATTATCAACAGGCAGCCACACGGCGGTGCACTCAGTGCCCACAGTTTGAGCTGGAGGGTCAGTTTACGAGTTGCTGTCGACAAAGACATGTGGTGAAGCGGCAGGACAAAACTCAGTTTCACAAAGTGAGGAGCTGTGCTGCTATGTGGGTTTTTAAAAAGGCCACCGTCCACCTGAACATTACTATTCAACATGTTGGAAACAAGCATGGTTAAATACATCAAAAGTACACTAACGTTTTAGTATTCTGACAGTCACACAGCTCAAGTTTAGTTCAGGAAAAGACGTTTTGTAATGCATTGTAATCCTTTCACTTCAAGTTAGATTTATAGAATTGCTTAATAATAAAAGCTATTTAACTGAATGGACATTTCTCTTTAATATTAGGGCTGCTCAATTAATCGTATTTGAAACACAATTACGATTTTGGCTTGCAACGATTATGAAAACAACATAATCGAAATAAAACGATTAGTTATTTTATTTTTTATTTTTTTAATGATTTTTCAGTTGAATTATACTTAAAGTTCAGGCTAATCACAGGGGTGTAAACTCAGGTATGGTGAAAAAAGAGAGAACTATTCGAAGCAGAAAAAAAACAGCGTAATACCATCGGACAAAGGCCTGTGCTATAATGCTTCAATTAACTGGCTGTTCTTTGTACTCCGATCAATAGGAGACAGAGATGTTCAGTTATAAATCAAGGGTTTTTATTATTATTTACAGCAGGGGTGGGAAACCTTTTTCCTTTACATTTTTACAACATCCTCCGAGGGCCGTACAAATGATTGAACTCAACCTCTGCTTAAAAAAACTAAAATCACAGCCCATTCATTTCGCCTTTCTTTCATGCTTAAGCAACCTCTTAATCCAGATATCTCACCATGACTCGCGTATGCATTCACGTGCACGGTGTGGCATGACCACCAAAACAGAAAGATATGGACACAAGATGTGTGCAAATGTATTTACCGGTACATGATTTAAGTGGGGGGGGGGAAAACCTAACTTCCTCTAGGGAGGTCCGGGGGCATGTTCCCCCGGGAAGATTTTTTACTCTTCGGTTCTTCACGAATTACATAAGTCATTATGTAACGCTTTAATCAGCGTTAAAAAAGCGGGAGGCGCCGAAAAGTGACTAATTTGCATCACTGTAATCAACTGTTGAATTGATGTTTTCAAAGTAAATGGATAATCGTTTTTAATAATCGAGATTATGATTTTTGCCATAACCGAGCAGCCCTATTTAATATGTGATATAAAAGACATCATTAAAGGTGAAATGAAGGTGAGAACAGCTGTAATCAAACAGTCGGACATGTTTCCTGTATCCTTTACACATCCGTTGTAGGAATCAGTGAGAAATGGGTTTTCTAACATAAATTCACTCAAAAGTGGCGCTCGAATATTTTCTATCACTCCGGCGTTCCCTGCCTGTCGTCCCGAGTTTGTTTGATCAATTTGTGATGAGACACAAATGTGTTTCATTCTGTCTTAACTCCCGATTTCATTTCACCATTTCTCAAACTCTTCTGCCACACTCGGACAAATCCAAACTCAATTTTGCTGAAGTGAGGCGGACAGCCGTGTACTACACAGCTCATTGGAAAGCGCTTGGCGTCGTTCTCAATGAGTCTTTGTTTGCCTGCGGATTCCAGTGACCTTGCTGGACACAGGCAGGGAGAGGGAGGGAGCGAAAGACAAAGCAAAAGAGAGGGAGGTTGATATAGGAAGAGAGGGAAAAGAGAGCGCAAAAGAGGAGACGGAGGAAGAGAAGAGAGGGTGTGTTAAAGGAAAATAAGAAAGCACGAGAGGTAAAATAATCTGAGAGGGGTACAAAACAAGTCTTGAGCAAGAGAAAATGAGAAAAAGAGGTTTAGTGGAAGAGACGTGGATGAAAACAGACGAGCCGGAGCAGAAAGACAAATGAGAAAGAGCTGGAGAAAGAGAGAGGAAAGTAGAGCATTTAGCGATAAAGATACAGACAGAGACGGACAGTGAGACAGAAGGTGTGTGTGATTTATGAATGAAAGAGAGGGGTTATGAAAGTGTGGACTTGTGTATGAGAGAGAGACAGAAGGAGGGCAGAGAAGTGTCTGACAAAAGGCTTTTGTTTTGAAAGTGGCCATTTTGAATCTTCTCCTGGTTCCGGGTGGCTCCACTTCACTGTGTCCCAGCCTAGTTGTTTGGCCTAGTTTCTCATTTAGTCTCCATTTACACGACGACAGCGTTTACTCTGTGTCGGCCCGCTCACTATTTATGGCAAACATCATTACGGGGTTCCTGGAGACGAGGCGCAGCTTGATGCCACGCTGTTGAAAAGAGTTTCTCTCTCTCGAGGGCAGCCCACGATCCTGTAACATTTGTTCTTTGTGCTAATGCGTGTTTAAGCCTGTTAAATACACTTTAAATACGTGCCAACCATTTTTTAACAAGATAAGACCCTCTGACATTCAGGTTGTGACTCAGCTGCCGAAAGAGCTACCAATTTAATGAAAGAGAAGAAGAAACTAATTCACAATGTCTCATTTGACTGTCAGAGATGTTACGCGACAATGCTCCAATGCAGTGGTTCTCAAACAGAGTAATGACTGCAGTTTGCCTCCCTGTCAGAATGACAAATATCCTCAGTGAAGCACAAGCCCGTGTTTCTCACTAAATTGTAAGTACAACTTATTAAAAAGATCAGTTCAATGCAACTAATGTCGTCTTAGTGTTATTGCATTATGTTGAATTTGGTTTGCCATGAATTTAGTGATGGATTGTAAACATTTGAAATGTAGCATTTAAGTGTTTCTCAGTTAAGGTTGTTTTAATAAATCAGACACCGATGATGCAGCACTTTAATGTACCTCTTTACTGTATATAGGCATTTTTTCCCTAACAAATTGTTTTGCGCTGATCAGGGGGTACTTGGCTGAATTTTTTTTTCAAAGGGGGTACATTATTGAAAAAAAGTTTGAGAACCACTGCAGCCATTTCTCAGATCTAATAAATTGTCAAAAAGGACAAAAGTGTAAGGTTATTTTACAAGGATGGATAAGGAAGTGTCTTCTTTCTTTTCTGTAATAAGTTTACAAAAGAAAAAAAAGTCTGATCTTCAAGAAACTTAGTTAAAAGGGTGTAGCATGAGCCAAGGGAGAACCCATTACAATTTGGAGCAGATAAGAATCTGATTCACAAATTAATTTTCACTTCCATTAACATCGGGAGATAGGATGTAGCCTTGTCTGTTCCCCCTGAGAGCCCTTCTAATTGTTAACTAAGACTAATTAGCGTTGATTGATTAACCAACTCCGGCAAGTGGCTTATTGATTTCTATGCTGTGCGAGTATTAACTGAAAAGTGTTGATTGACATTTCAGTTTAGTGTGCAACAAGATCAGTAATAACTGTTATTTATCAAGCCTACAAGTTATTGTTAGAGCTGTTTTATATAATTGTAAAAATAATTATCTTAACCTGCTTGGATATTAAATTAATTCAAAAGTATTATGATCACCGAACCGGAAAAACATCACTATTTTATTATCGACATTTTGAATAAAAGCAAAAATCTGCAGAACGATTATCAGCCCTATAATCTACTCAAATCTACTGCATGATTGATTACTGCTATGTGATTGGGTATTTAATATCGACTCTGATCTCGTGTTCCATCATCAATATACTCCATTGAAACAAAGGTAATACTTTGCACATGCGGTGTATGGAAACGCATTGTGAAAAAGTGTCTGCAGTATATTGGATTAAAAGGGTTACATCCACAAAGAGAGACTCCCACAGTACACACACACACACACACACACATACAGGCTGTTGCGCATGCTTCCACAGAAGCACAGATAAACAGGCCCACATGCAGAGACCTCGGCCTTCTTATACAGTGAGTCACAACAGCCCGATTCATCTCCATTCATCTAAACCTGTTCAGTATCCTCTGAGTCAGTCCTCTTGTTATTCCTTTCTGCGAGTCATCTCACATCATTCATAAAGCGGCTTATTCCACTGAAGCGTTGCTATAAATGAGATTCACTATGTTATACAACCGCACTGTCAGAGTGTTGCTTCACCATCCATCGTACAGAAGTTTTTTTTGACCATCTGTTCAGAAGTTAATCAACCCGTAGAGCCCATCCATGCTTACATGCAGTAATAAAACAGATATATAGTGCTAGCTGGGATAAGCCGAGGCAAAATAATTCAGCTGGGATGAGCCATAGAAACGGCTTAGTATTATGGGATGCCTTTCTCTTGATGTTGCTCAAGCTAATTAAGCCTTGTACCGAGCTACTCGGGTCTGTTTGAAGTACACAAGACACTCACTTTAATGGTGTGCTTTGTGCAATTCTGTGTACTTACATTACATTTGAATATGTTTACAACCCAGGCTCCTCAGATATATAGATAGGGCTTCAGCGCTTATTGTAGATGTACACACATTTCCATCTATGAGTTAATTTCCTCCAAATATCGTCCTGAAATGTATCGATTATATTGAAAATGCAGAAATTACAACCAACCCATCTCATACTGGAGGTTAATAATAGAAGGCATCATTATCATTGTGTGCTCTTAGGTATTATGCATGATTGCTAAGTATCATTTTGAAAAACACACATTTATGATCTTTTTAAATTGGATTCATTTTGGATTGGACACATTTTATCTATGTGTTGGTAATTGCTTATTACCGTGATTACAAAATCTGGCTGTCAAGGACATTAGGCTCATTCCACAGGTGCATTCAGGTGGAAGTTTTGAAAGAAAATGTAAATGGTAGTGCACACTGACCCCTACTGTTGATCACATGTTATCACCCTGTTCTGTAAAACCCACCCCATGGCTCACTGTGGGGATTCAAGTGGGAGCAGCAGGGTCACTCAGTGGTTAATGGAGACAGGAAAGGTCACTGTGTTTGTGTTTATGGTTTTGTTTAGGATCGGAGTGCTGTGTGCCTACGCTGCCAACCAGAACCTGAGCTCTCAGGTGAAGAACATCCGGAGATTGGTGAACAGCAACATGAGGGACCTGCACACCTTCGTTAATGACACGCCAATGGTGAGACAGTAATGTAAAGTGGTATTCTGGAGAAGATACGGTTGGATTTTCTCTTTGCTTTGTGTCCTGTCGCGCCAACGCACTTTTAAACCATGTTAAATTAAAATGGTTGGTGTGAGAATAAGCCACTAGTAATGGACATTTTAGCGAGTAAAATAACTTGGGATGGTCGAATGAAAGCAAAACATTTAGCAATGCACTGAAATAAGAAAAGGCTGTCAGAGTTGTGTCAGACTACCTTGGCTCTGTGTTATCTTTTCATTACTGCTACAAATTGTCATTTTCAAAACATAATTCTTATTCCATTCAATATCAGGAGCCCATGCTTTGACATTTACTTTACTTTCAGGTGTTACATTGGAACGGTTTGTATTGTTGTGATGGTCCTTTGTATTTTAGGTCATTTTCTCCATTTCATTCTGACTGAAGATGAAACCGTGCCATGCTTCGGAGTGTCTCTTGCCGTCTATGACGAAACTAATAACCTCATTTTCATTTATTTCCATTTGTAACACTCTGCTCTGCTCTCTTGTGTTTTCCTGTTTGCAGCAAATTGATTACCTAATATCCCAATACGCCACAGCCAAGAACAAAGTCATCTATGACCTAGATAGTAAGTAGACCTCCTCTGCGCCTCTGACGGTAAATTAGGAGGACAGAAACGATTCACTGAGTTCTTGCTCTCGGTCATATATCATGCTTATTATCCGAATTCACCGTCCTTGAATTGTTTTCCTAACAGATTTATGACATAACAAGGTGTAGAAACCAAAAGCAGTGCCTGTTATAGAGGATCTCTCGAGTATTCATCTCTACTTTTGTGATAGCACAGCAGCCATTTAAGTTACACATAAACTTAATAAACAAAAGGGACTGTTTGTTTGTCTTCTTCTGCTGATCTGATGCTGCGTTCTCTACAGATATAGGTCCATTATTAGGTGGAAGGATACACGATCAGCTGGATAAGGAGGTCCATCCTGCATTGGACAGAGTTCTCAATATGGCTGGAGGTACGACCGCTTATTTTTCATTTCCTCTTTATTACGATATGATCAGGTTGCAAGACACTGAATCAAAATGTTATCAAGTGACATAAAGAACCTGGCTTTTATATCAAATGTAAGCCATTGATGCACAAAGACTATATTTAGAATGGCAAGGAAATGGCTTTGAATATAGTATGGCAATATTTGGGGCAAATATCTGTTAGATCGCACGAAAAATCATACTTTTCAGGAATTTCATTTAACCCTTACATGTAGATGATTAAGTGGGATTTTGTTGACCCGGTGGTTTTCTTGAAGTATCTTTGTAATTAAAAATGTTTTATCATTTCATATTCCAGCTATTCCTCAAAAAACATGTTTTGGATATCATGCCTTTTATATTTAAAATGTACATTTTAAGAAATTGTAGTTTTTGTATTACTACCCCAAGCTTCCACAAGTGGGTCAAAAATGACCCGCATGCATTTTCTATGGGATCCTCTGGGAACCTTTGATTCTTATCAACTGTTGCTGTCAGGAATACATTCACTGTAGACCACACAGACTACATCACATGGGACACCTCTCAGGAAGATTATTTGACACAGCAAAATCTGATACCTGTCAGTATAATAATAATAATAATAATAATAATAATAATAATAATAATACATTATATTTGTATGGGGCTTTTCAAGGACTCAAAATCGTTTTACAATATAAGGGAAGGTTAGGGTGGGGGGTATAGGACTATTAAACTTGATCAACAGGCATGGATTGATGGGGGGGGGGCTATGAGTAGACAAGAGGAGAAGAGATGAGTTTTGAAAAGGGACTGGGATACTGTGAGGGTCTCAGAATAGCAGAGATCTTTGCATCAATATGTTCCAAACCTATTTTTTCAAAATGTCTAAAATTATAAACAGTGAAAAATTAAATATAAAATATTTCTAGTGTGAACCAAAATATAATACTAAATATTATACAAGTGATTCTTCTTAACAAAAATGGCATAAAAACACATATTATTCTAATAAGGGTCCTTTTAGACCCACTTATGGAAGAGTGCAGAGTCCAGTCACTCGTGCATCTAAGGGTTAAGAAAATTAAGAGAAAGGCTAACATTTCGTTAATTGAATAACTTTGGTACTCATCTTGTTACTGTATGTGTTCATACATAGAAATACTTGATTGTGTTCATAGAAAAAGGCTGTTTCTATTTGAGACGAAATCACCTGTTCAGATTGACATATTCTGCCTTGGAAACAACATACAGTAATGTTTTTTGGAAACACATTTTCATGGAGATCAATGTTAAACATCAGAGTTAATAAAAGCTTTAACTTGTAATTATCTTTTTTACTTGTTCAACATTTATACTTTATGCTTTTTTATAAAGTGAAAATCGAGAGAGTCATCAAAGGTAACAGTAACTAAGTAACTGGACAATTTACCCACAACCATGTGACCCCTGACCTTGTGACACCAGTGTTGCTCCTGTGATTTGTTCCCTTGTGATCCTCCTTGAGCAACTTGGATCTGAGCATCGTCAACAACCAATTAATGTATATTAAAACTGCACTACGCCACAAAAGATATTTGGTTTTGTGAACTCGCAATCCAGAAATGATGTTAAGCAATATCAGTGCCGCTTTGTGACTTTAAAGATATATCTCATACAGACTTGTAAACTTACATTGATTTCTAAAGGTGAAAAGCACCACCTACACAAAGCACAGATGTTTCTTTGAGTACTTTCACCACATCAATTGTTGTAATGAAGATATATGATGTACATACTGTATAAACCAATATGTCTCACAGTGTTGCTTAGTGCGGTTTTAAGTTAATGGCATCACCAGATCTTGCCAAAAACCCAACCCTTTTCTCTCCAATTGTGTTTCCCTGCTGTGAAGTGAGCATACAACGTTGTGTTTGTTTGACAAGTCTTATTGCTTTAACTACATTTAACTAATAAGACAGCACACTCCCTGTACATTCACCAACCAGACTTGTTATATAACAGAAACAAGCATTCAGCGATCATCCAGAAAGTTAAGGTGGTAAAACACTTGATTGCAGATGACTGGAAATTAAGTTTGTGTCCTGTGTTGTGTCAGTCAAAGATTTGAAGTATCCGGTATGAATAGCGGTGTTGTATCAGACGTGCTGCTAGGGCTTTGTAAGATTAATAATTTGATTACACAGTTATAATGCATTAAGCTCATAGCATCCACCTGAGTACACACACTGTTTGCTCTCCAACACTCTTGTATCTCTGTTATGAATGTGCATGCCAGTGTTTTTTGCATTTTTATCCTGTTACATTTTAAAAGTCTGCTGCAGACTTCTCTTTGATTGTTAACTAACACTGGCTGTTGTCTTGTGCTGCATACAAGAATTGCAGGGGAAATATTGCCAAAAGAAATGGCAGCAAATTCACATTAAAGTATTCCTGTTTGGTTATTGTTTGCCGAGAGAAGAGTCCAATTTCAGACGCTGGAGATTCACACAGACACACTCTATATGCCAAACCTAATAACAAACTCCAGGGATTGAATATGAAAGTGTAAGATATTCTCGGCTCAGGCCTAGTCCTAATAATAAGTGTATTTGTCTTTGCTTTTGTGTAACATGAGCCAGTATTACTCAGAGTCCATTTTTTTTTACTGGCCGCTAAATCTGTTTGATTGGAAAAATCTAAAAATGCTCCAGAAACATTGACAAAAAAGTTATTTAACCTCTTTGAAAATAATAGTGAATTAACATACTTCCTAGTATAACATTTACACGTAATTTCCCAGGACAGAACTTAAAGATTTAAATCAAATGTTAATTATGAAGTCATTAAGTAATCATTATTCTCCTTATGAGTCATTTCCCCGCTGAGCTACAGTCTGGATCTCATTAAAAACATTTCTAACAACTGTTTTTAATTAAAATTGTTACCTTGAAAAATAGGTTGGCTAATGAGTAACTGAATAGATCATGCTTAACAATCCAGCTGTATCAACAATGGCTCAACTTATTAAAAAAATGTGAAAGGACAAGTTTCTAAAGCAAACAAGGAAAATGATCTCACCCTCTATTGTTCTATTTTTCACTTTTTTAGTAGGAAAAATGGTGTTAAGAGAGTGTTTTGTTTTATCAGCTATGCGAGAGACGAAGGAGGCTCTGGAGAACGTCAGCGTGGGTCTGGAGGTTCTCCAGGAAGGAACAGGGAAGCTCAACTTCAACCTGAGCCTGGTGCGGACCAGCATCAACCGAACGCTCAGCGACCCGGGCTGCCACGACGAGGACTCGGACGCCACCTCCGCCCAGCTGTGCCGAAACATCCGCCAGTCCCTGTCCCAGCTGCAGATCGGAGCCAACTTCACACGGGTACTAAACTCAGAGCTAATATGACTTTGTATTCTCACTGTACTACAAACAAATGTTTACACACTTGCACTAATGTACCTTCCCAAAGATATTGAAGTGACTGTTGTATATTGATTGTTGTGTTTTTATCTTAATGTATGCATATGTATAAATGTGCATTTTTATATGCTGGATTGTGGGATACAGTATTTTGATCTCTCGGTCTGTACACAAACTGAAATATTGTCAATAAAGTTGACTGACTTTGATTGAATTTTACTAAATGGTTGCTGAACTATTCGGATTTATCTCCTCCACGAAAATGATGCTCTCAGCCATTAGTCTGATAACTTAATTACGACTGAATCTTGAAATACTGTCTACACAAACTCATTTAGCATTAATGTATTTTAGGGATAGGACAGGGAGGCATACTTGTCAACCCTCCCGATTTTCGCGGGAGACTCCCGATTTCATTGCCCTCTCCCGGTTTCCTCCCGTGGTCATATTTCTCCCGCATTTCTCCCGATTTCTGACAAAATTAGATTTACACACGACTGTTTCCACTCGGACTGTAATACAGCTACACCATTGTTTGGTTTCCATGGTAACACGTCTCTTTAGTAGCGCGCTCAACTCAAAGTCTGAGAGGGTGAGGCAGATATTCACAGAAAACAGAACAAGAATCGACAACTTCTCTACTCTCTGCTCACACCTTTCCAGGTCCAGCCCACACATATGCTCCATCAAGGACGGTGCTACAGGCCGCAACGCAGTGCACTTACAACTACAATAAGCATGTTAATGTTAATCTAACAGCTCCGGCGATCCACTAGCAACCCCCTCCACCCCAATTTTGCGTTTTGAAATGCTCCCGATTTCTGAGGTCTAAAGGTTGGCAAGTATGCAGGGAGGACAGAATTGTTGATTGTAATATGTTGATGTATCTCTGTGAATGTGAACTGTATATAATTACTTCTGTCTGTTTATCTTTCAGCTACCTAAAGTGAACGATCAGCTGGAAAAAATGAACGATGTAATGAGAACGGACCTCAGTGCGATCGTCCAGAAGGTGAGCCTAGAACATAAATCTATAGATATTCTTACATTGTCATGTTATTGGCTCGTTGGGATTTATTTAATGTGCTTGTTTCAACACGTTTTTTAAGGTGGTTTGTGTACTTGTGCCTCAGTCAGTGTTTTCCAACATTGGAACAAAATGGACCAAAAATTCCATGTTCAAACACTTTGTCATTTTTCTCTCACAGGGCTACTCCTCTTTGAACGACACACCAAATATGGTGATTGAACAGACCAGAAGCGTTGTTGAGAGTAAGTGTTATTTTACACGACTAAACTGTCTTCTTAAAGCAAAACATTTCAGTTATGACTACACCTAAATAAACCACTGAGATGTTTTACTTCTTCATACATCTCTTGTATTCTCCTACCTTGAGAGTTTTCGCAACATAAGTTATATATTAAAGGGGACCTATCATGCAAAATGCACTTTTGTACGTATTTTCCTCCATACCCAAATCTCTTAATAAGGGGCTGCAACGGATCTGATACAGACTGATCCAGATTTGAACACTTCTGTGACGTCACAGAAGTGGCGCTACGGCTATTGGTCCAACTCCACCAATCAGGAGGAGAGAGCCACGGACATTGCCGTTGGAAAGCGCTGGAGACGCTGTAGTACATATGCCAGGCCTGTAGATGGTGCTGTTCTCTCAGAATCAGCCCATGCAAAGACAGTGTTAAATTGAGCGAAATGAGGAATGGCTAAAATGCATGATCTGTTTGGTATTTTGAAAAATATAAAGTATAAATATGCCTTATAGGTATGATCCTACACTATATTATTCAAATATGGCATGATAGGTCCAATTTAAGTTAGAATTTGCACTTAGCTTTCCAATTAAAATCAAGTCCAATTTAAAATGCACTCCATCTTTCATTCGTGTAACGTTGAATTGTTTAATATGAACCAATCTTTAAGTGTGTTAAATTGGAAGTGTAGCTGGCGCCTTTATTCCTTTATCTATTATCTTAATATATGTTTTTTATTGAAACTGATGGATTATGGATGGCTGTGTCTCTCAGGTGTGCAAGGTTTGATGGACGGCATTGGAAATAACATCAGCAGCTTCTCCAAAGTGTTCCCTGTGCAGAGTTGCCTTTCCAACTTCACTATCGCTATCAGCCATGCCCATGCCAAGATTGAGGAGTACTACCCTGAAATCGACAAACTGGATTTCTACAGGTGAACTCATCTCCTATTCTTAAAACTGTAAAAGGTAGAGAGACAGAAAAACATACTGTAGAAAGTGTAAATACAGAAATGTGGGCTCTGTGTCGATGCTTGTGTTTTAGGTTCCTGCTCTCTAGCGGACTCCTTTTAGGAACTACAGTACAAGTAATGTGTGCTATAAAAGCTTGCCCTAATATTTTGCATTAATAAAATATTCATATGCGTTCAACATTAATTCAGTTCAAAATAGTGCACTCGAGGGAAATCTAAGATGATTTAGGAGTCATTTTATTTTCCCGCATCAAGCTTATGTGCCGTTTTATAATAATTAGTTTTTAGCTTTGGCTTCCTTGTCTTACTCAAACACATTTTTCATCCTAAGTTTGTCATCTTAAGAGTGAAATATCTAACTGTGTGTCTGCTGCTTGCAGGTGGATTGGCTGTATTGCTCTGTGCTGTATGGTGGTCCTGGTCCTGGCCTTCAACTACCTGGGCCTGCTGTGCGGCACTCTGGGATACGACAAACACGCCTCACCTACGACACGAGGCTGCATCTCCAACACGGGAGGAACCATGCTCGTGGCGTGAGTCAACTTTACAACTGAAGGAGGAGGTTTTTGTCGAAAAATAAATCTTTGATGATGCCAGGGTTCAGGTCACTGCTAGAAATGTCTTACAATTTATTGCTAGTTAGTGCTAGTGCTAGTTACTCTCAACAACAACTTATATTTCTGCCACAACTACTGCTACGATTTATCGTACATATAAGCTACAGTACTTCAGAAAGGTGTAAGACCAGAGGATTTATTCAGAATCAAGGGAAAGAACCAAAGTGCATTTAGGAACAAAGTTGACCCAGATATTTTATTGAATGCAGAAACAGAAAAGAATAACTTTAGTGCATAACATAACATTGTTTAAGGCAAAATAAAGTTATTTACTCGAACAGTATTTGTTTCCTACATGATCAGGAAATCCCGTATTTAGGATTTAAAGGGCTCTCATACAAAGTGGAACAAATGTTTTTGAATTTCGAAGCATAAACCTTTGACAAAGTATTCTACATGTCATGATTTTTGTCTTATTTTATATCTAGTTTGAGATACTTATTCACATCAAAATGAAACCTCTGCTGATCCTTTTAATTCCCCTCTTTCCACCCATTCCAGTTCTGCTACACCTCCATCTCTGTTTGTTCAATACTGTTTCTGTACCTGTGTGTCCTCCTCCACAGCGGCGTTGGATTCAGCATCATCTTCTCCTTGGTGCTGATGGGAGTGGTGACGGTCATGTTCCTGCTTGGAGGAAACATGGAGAAACTTTTCTGTGAGCCTTTCCACACCAAAGAAGTTTTCAAGGCAAGTCAGGAGTCTCCGGAAAAAATAAGCACATTCAGAACTCTCCATTAGGGATTCGACCTAAAAACTATAAAAATGATACGTCTGATCGTAGCCTTGAAATAAATGTATGGGTTATTAGTGCCCTAAACTTGTTGACATTTTTTTTTACAGAAAAGAAAAATTGTTTAAATATTATTTTGGTATAATTTCCTTCTGTGCCTCTCTCAGCTTTCTTGCTGTTTCAGTTCAAAAAGGTGTAATAAAGGGATCAAGGGATGTGTATCGTTTTTTAAAAATTATATTATTATTATGAGTAATAATATTTATTATTATTATTATTTATACAAATATAACCTATCGTTTTTTTAAGGTTTTAACGGTACTTTTATCGATACCGCTTATCGGTCCGGTCTTTTAACGGTACTCTTATCGGTTCTTTTAGAGAAAAAAACAAGGTAAACTAACTAACTAAACAAATTGTGAACAAAACTAACATTGCTTTTTATTTAAATTAAATTAATAATATTTCACACCAAAAGAAACAACAATGCTTTAACAAATCGTATTAAATAATGTGATGACAGAACTGTAAACAGAATAGCTGAAACTTTAACAAAATAAATAACTCAGTTACCTCTAATCATTAGCCCATGTTTGTATAATTGAGTTAACTCCGTGTGTTGCTGCTAGCATACATAACACCTGACGTGGAAACGTTACTCGTGGACGGGGCTACAGAGCTACTAGAAAGACAGTCCAACCCGGTGCATTCCTCCGTCTGGATGATGTGCACTTTTGCTAAATGTTTAGACAAATTGCTCGTGTTACCGCGCTTACATGCTAAACTCTTATTGCACATTTGGTAAAGAGCATTGTCCACATCGAGACGGGTAAAGTTTAACCACACCTCGTGCGCGTTCTCTCCGCCATCCCCTCCGTGTGTGTGTGTTGCTGCATGTAGCAGCTGAGCAGCTGCATGTGTGTAAACTGTCCCGCCCCCTCCCAAGCAGGCGGGGGAGAGAGATATCTCTCGACTGGATTGGAAAGATCGAAAATAATTTTAAAAAACATAGATGCATTTTGCAGTCTTATTGCATATTAGAAACGGATTTGGCGACAGTAAAACTGCAATATAATGTTTGTGTAGCAATAATACATAGGGCATACATTTTTTAGATGTCTCCAGTGCCGATAAAAAGACCGATAACGTCAGAGCTTAACGGTACCGGTCTTTAATAATTCAGCCCCGCCCGTTTAATACCGGGGCTCGGTACCCATCCCTAATCAACATAAAGCCTTTCTTAATCAAACTGGACACTAAAATATTAGTTCGGACTAGTTCAACCATTATGACCGTATTTAATGATTTAATTTAGTTTTACCACAGCTATACTGCCAGGAAATAAATGGATTGTAACAAGAGAATTTCCATTTCAGTTACAAAACTAAATACAGGAATTGTGAAGCAAGAATGCCGCTTTGTTTGGGTTTGAGTGTTTGTCTTGAAGTATCCTAGCCTTTACTTAAAGTGGACCTATCATGCTATATTTGAATAATATAATGTAGGATCATATCTATATAAGGCATATTTATACTTTTTATTTTTCAAAATACCAAACAGATCATGCATTTTAGCCATTCCTCATTTCGCTCAATTTAACACTGTCTTTGCATGAGCTGATTCTGTGAGAACAGCACCATCTACAGGCCTGGCATATGTACTACAGCGTCTCCAGCGCTTTCCAACGGCAATGTCCGTGGCTGTCTCCTCCTGATTGGTGGAGTTGGCCCAATAGCCGTAGCGCCACTTCTGTGACGTCATAGAAGTGTTCAAATCTGGATCAGTCTGTATCAGATCCGTTGGAGCCCCTTTTTAAGAGATTTGGGTATGGAGGAAAATAGAGAGGGTTGTGTTTTCTGGCACTTGGTGAGTTCCCTGGAACACCGGGGACACATATTCATGTAGAAAAGACGTACAAAAGTGCATTTTGCATGATAGGTCCCCTTTAATCAGGGCACACTAATGATTGTTTTATTTCCTTGCCATGATAATGATTGATCACTCTTCCTCTTCCTGGCTTTCTCATCCACCAGGTTGTGGACACGCCATACCTGGTCAACCCAGAGTGGAAGAACTTCATCCCGGGCTACATGTACAACGACTCGGACCTGGAGCTGACAGCAGAGAGCTTGTACAGGCAAGGAACAACTTTTATGTATTTAGATGACCGTTTAATGTTTCAGAAGCAATCCTTAGGAGATCATTATCTTCCTCACAACCTACTCCACATCTGTCTTCTCTGCATTTCCTATTTAGATCTGACTAAACAGCTAAATTAATGAAAAAACAAACAATGTATTCAATAATAAGCTGTGGAATTACTGGATGAACAACATGCTGCTTATAATTTAGTTTTGGCGCAGGCGTTGGGTCAGACATCAAGCATGCAACTGAATGTTATATCCATTGATGGGGATGCAAATGAGAAGGAGAGAATGTATTAACCTTGAGAAGTTAATTAGCATCATTTTTCTACAATATCTGTGCTGCTTTTCTTTAGCCTCTTTCTCAGTGGTTACATCAGCTTTCATCATCTCCTTTCAGTGAGAAGCTGCATATACTCAGTAAAGGGGATGGCAGTCTTTATATACTTCCAAATAGAGCAGTGTTTCTTTGACCTGTCTTTTCTTTGCCAGTATTACTACTATACTAATACTGTGTACATGATGTGAGTCTACATGGTATGCAGCTGCCTAATGTTATCGTGGGACATTTATCTTTGTTATTTTGGCAAATATTCCAGGCTTTTTGTGTAACGGTACAATGTTTTCTGTCAGGGAACATGCCAATGTCATGTACTTCCAGTCAGTTTCACTTGGTGGCAGCAAATGTTTTCAATCAAAAACGATTAAGTTGACATTTCCTCTCTCTTTTCTTCTCTTTCTCCATTATGTCTGTGTCTTTCTTAGTACTTGCAAAGAGAACAAAGGCATCTACTCAGCCATGCGTCTGGACAAACTCTTCAACATCTCCTCCTTCCTGAACTCTACAGTGGTCAGTAAACTCAAGACACAACATTAAAACATTCCTTCATATGCAGTGACTAACCAAGTATCTTTCTATTACAAGTATAAGATTATGGATGTATTTGCAAGTTACAAACGGTTCAACAAGTTATGGTGTCACTTATTTGGCTCAATACATGTATGTTTTAAATAAGCACTCGGTAAGGGAGTTCTATATTGTACTGTAGTTCTGATTTATCTGAATCTATGTTGATGTTGTAAGGTATACTATACTCTGCAACTTCATGTAACAGAAGTATTGGCAGAATATACAATAAAGAAGGCATTGTACTACATTCTCAAACCAAAGGTAGAATTAAGCAATTTGAACATGTAGCTAACAGCTGATGTAGTGTCCAGACATCTTCATCCTTGGCTGCAGGATCTAATTAGCATTACCTAATGTCTGTGCTGAGGGCCGATAGCTTTGACATGCCTCAGCCCTTACCTCAGTGTACGCCTGAGACATTACACTGATGTATGTTTCTATTTCTTGTTGGCTGCGAGCCAGCAACTCCTGCCTGCCTGAGACATTCAGTACTTTCCTGTCAGTTGGCAAAACTGTCTTGGCTTGTCCAAAACAACGCTGGCATTTCCAATGCTGCTTGTCTTTCTGCATATTGGTCATTTATCAAAGTGTGTCATCCTACATGATAGGATTTGAAAAACAAAAAAAGACTATACAGTAGGTCAGTTATTTAATTGTTTGTGCAAAAGCTATATTGAAAAATGAGTTTACCCATAACGAATAGTCGCAACATGCTTAAAACATTATTGGATCTTTAAAATTATTTAATCTTTTCAGATATTGAATAGCTGTCTATTCCACATTAAAATATCCCCTTCTTTTCAATATGAGCAACAACATACATTACATTCCCATGGTGAAACATGGTTCTCAATCAAGTCACTGTGATTATAGAGATATTGGTCTAATTCTTTAATGGGGGTTGAGATGTGAATAAAGTTGTTCTTCAGCTTGATGGTACTGTAGTGTCATTATCATAACATGTTAATCAGACCTTTTTAGTATCATATCCTCTTGGTCTTTGAGAGAGACCATTTGACTTCACCATAATGCATACCAGATGATATGCTCACCTGTTGTCAATACATGTTGTCCCATAATAACTAAACATACCGTATTTACAGGGCTACATTTACATACAGTACCTAGAGACATTGACAAGTACCAACAGTATCAAGTATCATTGCACCTATCCAAGCTTTAAAAACAGGCAGTGGCTCTGTGTCGGCCTCGTGTGGACGAACCGTCTACGATAAAGAACCCGTTTCGTCTCCGTGTGGACGGGGCCTAAGGTTGTTCTGACTTTAGTTCCCTTCGTGTAGCTTAATCTGCCAATTAAATGAATTAACTGATAAAACATTTAAATGAATTCCATCTTTTAAAGAAAAACATAACTCTACTGTATACTCAGTACAATGACTATTCTGAGAAATCCAAACCATTGTCAGCCCTGGGGTAAACTCCTGTTTCGGCATTTAAGGGCAAAGTGAAGAGAAACATTTTAGGAAACAAACATCTCCATTGCCAACATTTTTGTTGTGTTCTCTTCAAAGTGCCATAAAAAAGCTTGAAATTACATATTACTTTTCAAGCCTTTTGGAAAATTTGAATTTTTGATTATGGCTTTCATAAACGACGTTACAATAAACCCTTATTGACACATAAAGTCATTGTAGAAATGTTCTTTCATGTCTGCCCAGGAATAGATGTCGTCTCTTGGTTTAATAACTTGGTTGGATAAGAAATGCATTCCAATTTGTTCATTCATGTAGCAACTTTCAACAAGTCAACAAAAGTGCTTTATGCATTAATAAGGACAGCAATTAAGAGTTACAAGAATGATTTGTCCACACAAACAACCTCAAGAAACGTAATTCTGGTATGCTATGTGAATTACTATCCAAACCACATCTTTAAAATCGTTTTTCACCCTAGTACTAACGTTTACTTAGCATTTTTGTAGGCCTATCATTATGTTAACAATTTGTATGTATTCACTCTGTTCAAAGACTAAAACTGTGACGTACATAGAAACCTTGGTGAGAGATGTGAGATGTTAGGTTGACTATTTGAGAATCCAAAATGTAAAATAACATAATTAAGCCGTAGTGTTTTACATGCAGTCCTTGTTAAAAACGGTTCCTTTTTGTTCGCAGTTCACTAAGGATGTGGTGAGTCAGCTGGACAGCGTTAAGATCGACCTGAGGGGAATAATCCTGTTGGAGCCAGAGGGGAAGCAGAACCTCATGGATTTCTCTGACGCAGGGCTGTCAGAAATCAACTATGCAGACTACCTGGAAGAGGTGACACATAATACATAACATAACCATTAGGGGTGCACGATTCGATTCGATTTCTTGGGGTCATGATTCGCTTCACAATCGATTCGCGATTCAAAACGATTCGCGATTCAAAATAGCTCAGGAGTCCAGTGAGTCATGAAGAGTGATTTCCTGGTGTGTTTCCCTGGATGCTGCATAAAGTCTAAGTGCCATGTTAGCGGGACATTACGGAGCTCACGCCGTAGAAAAAATGGAAAACAGCGTTGCGGCAAGACTGAAAAATGTGAATCGATTCTCGGAATTTCTGAATCGATTCTGAATCGGCAGAGATAGAATTTTTTTGCGCACCCCTAATAACCATTAACTGCTTACTGTAAGGGAAACCTCTGTGTAGCAATGCAGTGGGAGTCACCGACTCATGAAGGAGACACGGGAAGAGCAGGAGCTTTGATGTCAAACACTGATGGTTTATTTAGGAGCTTCGGCCGGAAAATTCCCACCACAAGTCCAAGAGCCAGAGGTTCTGACTTCACGGTAGAGATACCACGTCAAATCTGAAGAACTCTAACCCAGACCCATGCATTCAGCTAGTTCAGAGAGAATAATCAACATGCTGCAAAACAAGATAGAATCATAACACCTCTACCAGCTGACACCAACAGGCAGGAACAGGGAGACAAAGCACTGAGAGGTTACAGGTGCGTGTGCCCAGTCAGGACAGTTTGAACTGATAAACTGGGTCAAAGTTATGGGCCTTAGAAAATATTTCCCCAACACTGACAATTGCCATGCTTACATTTTGGATTCTTTATTATGAACTTTTTGCTACTTTGTAATCAAACTGCTGCACCACAATTTCTCTTAGGAGAAATAAAGATTTATCTAATTCAAAAACGTAATAAGTATAAGCCCAGACAGATCACACTTAAACTGTGCATGATTCAAAATCAAATACAGAACAAATGAACTGAAAACAGAAAAATACATTCACATAATAACTATATATGATCTGTATGGAAATTACAAAGTCAAAGTCAAATATAAAATGTAAGACATATTCTGAAACGTTACTTTAGTAAAAGAAGCAATACCACATTGTGAAAAGTAGTAGAATATGTTTTCAGTGATGCCTTTAGGTGTAATCACCAAGTTTAAGTGAAATATAAAACGAACATTGTCCCTAAGATATGCAGTTGAGTAAAAGTATAAAAAAGCATTACATGGAAATATTCAAGTAAAGTCAAAGTACCTCAAATTGTAAATACTAAGTAAATCTACTTCCATTCTACCACTATAGGCTCTGACGTCAATTCATTAGTGATATCTCTTTATACAGTACATACCACTTCAATGAAAGACCAGGGTAAATATTGATAACAGATTGTTCTATACATATACTATAATGTATGTACTTTAAAGGACTGTTACCAGAAATAGCATGGTTCCTAAGGGTCTGTTAAACCTCCCCCTCCCTGGCTGTCAGTTAACATACAGCAGGCAGCCATGCTTTACCCAATAGGAGCTGCGACCTGACACAGTACACTGGGTTCTGTTGAGCATCACTGAAGCCTGATTATCCAAAAGTATTTGTGCCAAGGCAAAGAGAGCGTAGGAACAAGCCGGGACTCGGTACTCCCGCCTTCTTCGACACCACCTGTCAGGTTCACTCAGATGTATTTCTTCTGAGAGCAAAGAAGAGGTTGAAGGACTCCATTCAAGTGCAACACCTGTCCTGATTCACAACCCACTCTCAACAGTCAGGAGGAGAGGTTTGAGGTTCTTAAACTTAGATAATAATAGTGTATTATGAGAGCAACTCTAGTCGAAATATATTACAGAGAGGACCCTTACAATTATGCAAGTTTCCAAACCCCTTGTCTTGGCCATTTCCTGCAATATCTATAGAACATTTAATCTAAATAATCTTTGACTTTTTGGAAAATTAATTACAATTGAGTGTAGGGAGGTTAAAAAAAAGAGATTGTGTATTATTCAGATGATCAATAGTTCCTTTCTTTTTTTAAATATTATGGTTTTAATCAAAAACTGCTACATAGAGACAACATTTCTCTGCTGCCAAACACACTGATTTGATCTTGTGCATAATGTAAGTGGCTTTTTTGTTAAAGCAGCTTTACAGGAGGTTTGAAGAGGTTACCTAAAGTGATAGCACCATGTTGGCTTTTTATTTATTATTTAGCCACTACTATGTCTTCATTCCTTTTGTTATGTGTACCTCCTGAGTACATGGATTGCCTCTGAGTTTAATAAGTATTTACTGCTTGAGCATGTGCTTCCAAAGGAAATACTGGAGCAGTGAAGTGGTTTTAAAATTCAACGTTGCCCTATTGATGTGTGTTTTTACTACAGCAGCTCCGGCTAATTATGTCTCAAGTTAACAGTCATTCCAAGGAGCAGTGGGATTTTTGAAATGTAAAAGCAACAAAATGAAGTCATTTTTTAAACCTGTTTTATTACAGTATGCAGTTAATAATGGATGATAGCCTCTTAAGTGTTTTAACCTCCAAAATGACCACTGAAAGAAGATTATTTATTCCTCTCTTTATACCCGCGTACCTTCAGGTCAACAAAGGAGTTACAGCGATGGACCTGCTCACATATGCCAGAGAGCTGGAGGCGCAGACAGACCTCATGGTAAGAACACCTTGATGCTTATTTACGTTACGTTACATTTAGCTGACACGTTTAAGGCTAACATACACACATGTTTCTTTAGAGGTACATCATTAGATTAACTTGTTTCTCCGCCCGTGTGTGTGTTTCAGCCCAGAGGCGGTCTGCAGAGCTCTCTGAAAGGTCACATCGGCACTCTGCGGCAGATCCACGCTCAACAGGTCATCCCCATGGAGCAGGCCATGGTAATGCCTCATTATTATTTTTCAAGCTACTGAAATCGCTTAAAAACGTTGCAATAACAGCAGCTTTTATTGTATTTTCCATCTAAATATGTGGCTTAAATCTGTTGTTTTACGACGGGGAAACAATGAACTGGCACGATATCAGGGTAGAAAATATTTGCAGCTGAACCTAGAAGTTCTCTCGTTAGAATTTTGTCGAGTTTGGCAGTCAGTGTTGAAGAGGAATGGACCACTTTTCTTAACCACACTGGCCTTAAAAGACCAGAGAGCAATGCAATGAGCGGGGCACGTTGTGTGCGACTGAGGGATGCTTTTTCTTGTAAAAAATGTACAGCTCTTGTTCTACTATTGCTGTAAGGGCAAGTAAATGCTGTACGTTCTTAACAACTCTTAGCTTGGAGGGTTGCTCGGGGACACACTGGGAAAAGAAGGAAAAAGATGAAGCAGGTTGAACTAGAGAATGCAAAACTGGATTTGACCTTTTAGGGTATCCAGTCACTGAAATGTACTGTATGACACAGGATTTGATATATAGGACAGTAAAGTGGAATACTTTTTATTAATTGCCAACTCCTGCCAATTCCTGCCCAACAGACTTTAAATCAAAAATATAATTTAAATAATATTGATAATAATATAAATATATCTATATAAAAACTAGATCCAATGACTATTGTTTATATGAAAATGGCAATCATAGCAACAAAGTCAGAGAATTGCCCTCAGCTTGGAGAGGAATTTAGCATCTTTGAGCTCATTGTTTTGGTCTTAGGGCCCGTAACGTTACAATACAGCAAACCCTTTTATAATTGTAATTATAGCTCTGTATACATATATAAAATAAAGATGTGCGTGTGTAGGACAAAGTTCATAGAATAAAAAGGTAGACAAACAGTATTGCATGTACGTAATGTAACAGTCCAGGCTTGATAGCAACAGTATTATGATATTACGGCGAGATGGTGGGGACCAAAAACAGCAACAAGAGAGAACATTTTGACTTGTATACATGCATCAGGTGGCTAGAAACGCATCTCTAAATGAATGCTAATGTTGAATGTGTTTGTAAAATGTTTAGCTGCTAATTTAAAGATCAAAGTGAAAATGTGTTCACAGCTTATTTCACTGCCAAAAGGTGACCCAAAAATTCATTAAAGTAGTCATTAAGAAACTCTCCTTCAGAATGCAGTCAGAGGCATTGATTTGTTATCAACGGGCTAATGCTAATTCAAGGGAATGATTACATATTAGACTAACATATTCATATCATTACAACGTGGAGTGTTTTGACCCTCAGGCCACGTTCAATCATCCCATGTTGTGGAAAACACATTAAATATCATTTTTAATTTTCCCTGTCAATACTATATAATATTGAATTAGGGTTTTACAGCTACTGGACATTCAAACAGTGACGCGCTTCAACACGACTTTTACAACAGATTCTTGTGTTTTTCTTTTTCCACTTTCCACTTCAAGAAATATGTTAGAGCGAGGGTAAGCTGAAATGTGTCCATACCATGTATTTAGTGTCCCCATTCATTATATGGATCATTTAGAGATATTGTATCTCACAGATGACATATAGTAATCTGAGAAATCTCATTCTGGGTGGTATTGTGGGATATTGTGTGTGCTTGTGTTTGTATTTACATAAACGTATCCTATTCAATGGTTTTAATCATGGTTTTGTACCAAAATATTCAATGATATCCACTTTAAGAAAAGAAATGCGAGTTTAATCCAGTTATTCATTTGGTATAAAAGCTCTGTTCTCTCCATCATTTTTGTGAAAATCAAGAAAATATTCATAATTTCTTTCTTTGCAATGTGGATATTACATTTTGGAACACAAATCTTCAGCATGCTTGTTATAAAAGCAGAATATTGTTCATCAAGTGTTGTTATTACCGGGTCTCCCTTTGTGTTTCTCTGGTGTAAATGGCTCCTAAGTGTTTCCCCTGACTTTTCAGGTTTATGGTGTTAAATTGTGCGGTTTTTTTCTTTTTAAAGAGCGCATTGAACCAGAGTATGAGGTTCCTGGAGAGAACAGCTTCAGACCTGCCAGTAAGCCAACAAGCTCTTCAGTATAAATCAGAAATATAGGCTTAGATTAAAGTCAAAACTGATTAAATCTGTAATTTCTTCCCTGCAGAACAAAGTTTTAGCAGTTCTGGAGGCGATTGAAGCGGCCCAGTACCTCATCTCCCAGAATGCAACACATTTAATCAATCAGGTAACGCATGGATACTTTAATTTGTTCATATGTTCTGTTGATCTGCACCTCACATTTTGTCTTAATCTATTACAGGAAACGGGAAAATACACAGCCACCATTGTTGGCTACTTCAATCAATACATAGAATGGGTCAAAACTTCAGTAAGTGTTTGCGTGTTGATTTGTTCGCTTTATTTGCACATTTTTAAAACACCAAAAGGAAATGAAAAGTAAAATTAAATCTAAGAAAAGTCAAATACATGTGCAGGTGAGGTAGAAACCCATTATAGGTTTATCAAAAACATATTTAAGTATACAAAATAAACGTATCTTAGGTGTATACTTGAAGAATTACATTATTAAAAAGACTTAGTCAAAACCGAACAGTGTTAGTACAAAGAGAGAAATGCACTTTGCATGGTACATGAGTCAATTCAGAGAAGACCAATATAACAATTACAACGACTATAAATTGGAGGAATTTTCTTTGTGGCTCATTGGTTTTGGCCGTAGCTAGCTAAAGGAATTCACAACAAAAGCAAAGACACGTCTATCACAATGTTTTTGTAGTTTTGTGAGAACACTTAAAGTACAAAGACCTACTCGGACTTATTGTGCAATGACAAGCTAGACTTTCCGTAAGTACTTAAGAACGGTACCAAGAGAGGATTTCATCTTTTTAAGCTGCAAACAGAATGAAACATAAAAGTCTGATGTGTTCCTGAATCTGTTTGTGTTGATGTTTACTGATTATATCTCTCTCCCTGCAGCTGGCCTTAGAGGTCGCACCGTGCAAGCCTTTCAGCAACATGCTGGACACGGCGGAGATCATTACTTGCAGTTTTGTGGTCGACTCCATGGTAATGATATCAGGGAGAAAGAATCTTTTAAATATGATTGGGAATGTTTAAAGAGGGGTGGTGCACCAGAACTCTTTTTTGTATATTACATTTAACAATGATCAGGTAGATCAAAAATATGCAAGACATGAGTTGGGCAAAAGTGTGAATTTGAATTGACATCACAGTTTGTTTGAAGCTAACAATTTAATTAATCGAGATATTTTCTTTATGCACAATTTCGTCTGTAAAATGTCTGAAACTTCATCTAACATGTAGGCCCAATATAGCAATCAGTAAATATGACTATTTTGTCCAAACAACCTTCTGAAACCTAAAAATATTGAATTTAAAATCACTAAAGATAAAAAAAGAAGCAAATCCTGTTCTTATAACTCGGGGAAATTGGGCATATTGTCTGGGTAAATGACTTCATTGATTTATAACTTATCACAATTAAAATACTGGACTATTGGTTTGTTTTTTCTCTCCACAGAACACCTTCTGGATGGGCCTGGGCTGCAGCGCTCTCTTCCTGCTGCCCAGCATCATACTCGCTGTGAAACTAGCAAAGTTCTACCGCAGGATGGACACAGAGGACGTTTACGACGAGTGAGTAGTCATATGTGTTACTCCTTTACAGCTGCATACATTTATTTTATAGTTTAAACTGCAAAAGATGAATCTCGTTAAGACAGTGTTTAGTCTTTACAATTGATATTATTGAATATGCTGTGGATGGTTCTTTCTCTCCAGCTTCTTATGTTCGGTAACACTTTATTTTGATAGTCCATAGTTAACACTCTATAAGTCATCAGTTGACATTTAGTAGCATGTCAACAGCGTATTAACCAATACTCAACCTTACTATCTGTCGATTGTGTCAACATCTTCAAAATTGACAATCAACTACTCAAAATCAATCTGTCAGTTGAAAGTCAACAGGGTCATGTCGACTATTTGTTGATAATCTGTTGAGAGTCAAGATGTCAACTAAAGATGACATTAAGCATTAGTTGATGATCAACAGATAAGCAACGTCAGAGTTTAGTTGACTATGTGTTGACCGTCAACTAATCTAGAGTTGACAATCAGTATACTTTTAGTCAGCATTCTCCACTAAGCGTTTGTAGGCATGTGTTAGGACTATCCAATTACAGTGAAAAACAGTTGAGAACAGTAGAAAGTCTATAACCTATCAACAGAACACATACATTCATCCACTAATTATATGCAACAGACGTGGGAATAAAGCAAAATGTTTTCCAGAACTGATCACGAACACTGGATAACTGAAGTCAATACCAGGCTATAAAGCACAATAATAACAGTTAATAACCTGTTGCAAAAAACATGTTGACAGTCAACAGACGCTTTTTAAAATCTATAGATCAACACTTGAGATGTACCTTATATTCTACTGGCAGTTAGTTAAATGCATGTTACTTGTCTGTTGAAACAGTGTTGTTGATTGTCAACTGATGACTTATAGTGTTAACTATGGACTATCAAAATAAAGTGTTACCTTATGTTCTACCCGCCTTCTGTAAGTTATATCTAGCTAAGCTGCAGAAAGAGGAATTTGACTTTTAAGTTTGTAGTTGTATAATAGACATACTTAATCATTTGAATATCATTTGAACATAAATTGCTTCACGTTTTTAAATCTACACTTCTTCACACTCTACAGACACTTTTGAGTTTAGGATTCAGTGACTTCTATAATGTGTTTTTTCGTTGATGTGTTTCCTTCTGCCTTTTCTCCCGTTTGTAGTTCCTCTGTTTCTGGGACTTGGCATTTTACTTTGTGATAACCATTTCTACGATTTCCATTTTCCATATTCTTTTTTTTTATCGTTTCATCCCTCTCTGTCAAGCACTTGGCACTTTACAAAGAAACATTGACACATTTGTCAATTTACATTTCTTCTCCGTGCACCTTCTGTTCTCTCATTTAATCCCAGCTTCACACAAACATCACGCAATGTCTCCATCAGCTGTCAGGTGATCTGTGCCGGGTCACATGTCTGTGGTGCATTTCCATCGCTCACCATTTCCATCAAATGTTTATGTTGTTGTTTTTTGTGTATCTTTATAGCATTGAGACAATGCCCATGAAAACGTAAGACTTTTAAACCACCTCCCTCTCCTTTTCAACTTCTCTCACTCTGTGCTTTTCTCCGGATCTTGTAAATAGACTTGTTTACTAAATTCTTGGTGCTGGTTTTACGTTTTTAAGCTTGACATTGCTCTTATGGGTGGATGGTGTGGCTTCTTGTCGTGTGCTACCTGTGAGACGTGCCCCTTACCTTTTAATGAAGGGCTCTTGAAATCATTACCTTACAAGTCCACCTGTTTTTTGTAAGTTAGTGTAAATAAAAAACGATGGTTTATACTCCAACAAATATTTATCTCTTAACATTCTTGAAAAGTTTGATGACTTGGAAAATAGGCATTTCTACTACAAAGCTTTGATCGGCATGTCTCTTACATTACATTTCTCATCCCTTTTTTTTGTATACGACATTTTGTTTTCAGTATGGAAATTGGTAATAATGGTTATCATAGTGAGAGTTCACAAGGTATCCCAAATCCTATGATGACAAGGTAATCCTTAAAATAATCCTGTTACTGCATGCTATGGGAGGTGGAGGCATGCCTGGGGACGTGGGATTCTTCACAAGCATTATGACGGACGAGTGCATGCCTTTGAGGGAGTTGATTCATTGCACACACACGTACAGTACACACACACACATGGTGGTCAGCTAATTGACAATATCAACAAAGCTGACAAGTAATGGTAGCTTTTATTAGAAAAACATAATATGTAAGACGTTAAGAGTATTTTCATAACAAAGTACTTTAAAACAGATTTTGTGAGGAATTAAAGATATATATTTAGACGATTTCAGAAATATGCATATTTCCTCTCTTAAGTGGATTTTTTCAACTATATCAACAATGCGGTTCAATTCCGTGTTTTTTCGTGAAATGCCATCCATGAAATGCACACATTAGGGTGAATTGTAATGACTTTAATGGTCTTTTCACTTTTAAACTAGCAAAATACTCAACACTTATTGGCTAACACACTAAACTAAGATGGGAAAATAGTAAACGTAAACATCAGCATGTTAACATTATCATTGTGAGCATGTTAGCATATTGATATTTAGCCAATTCAGTTAGAGTAACAGAGATTAATTAACAAGACAAAACATCGGGAATCATATTTGTTATCTTTTAAGACAGCCGGGATATGTACTCCCGGTGCCAGTCTTTATGCTAAGCTAAGCTAGCCCTGTCCGTATTTAATGCAAAGCAATGAGAATAGAGGAATCTGCTGTTGTAAATTATTTACTGAGTCGTCATGGTAATATTTTTGCTACCATTACTTCTCGTTATCTTCTTTCGCTATGTTCTGCTGTGTGGTTTTCGGGGGAATCTACTAACCTACTGCATGCTCTGTATGTTCCTGTGGAATGAAAAACCTTCCTGTTTCTTCTCATTCAGAGTGAGCCAAAACCCACCGAATACACACCTGATCATTTTGTTCAGAGAGAGGCAAGCATGTCAAGCTTTTTGGTGTGACGCTGCAAACGCTGCTCCTTTGTTTCCTCCTTTATTAACAAAAGGTCTAACTGCATGTTGTGTGTTTTCAAGTTGCATTTGGACGAGGAGACGACTGTAACAGAAGCTACAGGGAGAGAGCAAAACAGCTGGACCAAACATCTTCGCTTCAGCGTAATCTTTTAAACTCATTGAACTTCAGTATCATTCCAAAAGCTGGAAGGCAAAACCCAAAGAGAAAATGTTTTTGGGCAATTTTTATGATCTTTACTGGTAAAACATTTCAAAGATATAAAATCTTAAAATGAGTACAAGATGTTGGAATGACAATTACGAATCACTGTCCACAAATACCGCATGTATCCACAACCTCATTTGAGCTAAGGTTACAACGGCTGCTACTGAAACACTGACCCTCCAGTTTATCTTTAAAAAGTATTATTTTTTATAAATTAATATTTTATATTAACCTGTAAAGAGACACAAGCAAAGTGGTCACATTCACACAACCGGAGTGAGTGAATAACATTTTGGAAGCCAGACATTTTAGAACCTGGTTAAATTATCCTTTCGTATTGATCAGCAAACCCCACTAATGTAAACTTCATTTTATACTTTAAGACAACTCCCTACTCACTGCCCCTAAAGTGAGGATACAGTTCATCCATCGTGATGTTTATAAGCTGTTTTGCTCTCTGCCTCGTCAACCACTCGTTCTGCTTCTCTCGAAAGAAGAGAAGCAAGCAGAGGTTGTTACGTTTCTTTTATGTGGCTGTTAATGTTTTGCCCTCTGTGTGTGTGTGTTTTGGTAGCATCCCTACCTATGACACTATGAACAGGTTCCCGCGGGCCTCGGCTCCTCCGAGGCACATCGACTGGTGACAGAGAGCCGGCTCTGGTTCTGGCTCCTGAAAGGTACAGAAAACCTGCGTCAGACCTCTGTTTACACTTTTTTATTTAATTCCTTCCTTCCAATCTTTAGTCTTTCTTTTGCACAGCCATCATCTCGTCCCGCTGTTCATCTGTCATGAACACGTAATCTTTCCCTCTGCTGTTTTTAATCGTAGTTATTTTTAGTACCTCTTCTAACCAAACTCTTTATCACTTCTTTACAGCTTGTTTTAGTGCTGTTCTGCTAACAGTGACTTTGCAGGAAAACCATCATGGTGAAGGTTGCCAATTTTAGAATCACTCATGAACCATTAAAGGGCCCATGTCATGCTTTTCCGGTTATTACCCGTCCCCTTGTGTGTTATGAAGGTTTTTATGCATGTAAACGGTCTGCAGTCATAACCCTCAAAGCACACCCTGTAGGGAGTAAAACTCTAACACAGAAAATACCTCCCCAAAACGCCTCGTTGGAGATACGTCACTGTCCATTGATTCTTCTGGGTACCGCATGATGTCATGCGTTACCCGGAACCAAATGGACCAATCCGTGGAGCCGTTACGTTACGTCCGCGGAGCCGTTAGTTAAGCCCCCGCTGATTGGTCCAAATTGACCAATCCACGGACTTCCTCACACACACACTCAGTGAAGGCAGCTCTGCTGATCTCTCCTCCCTGGCTGCAGGCTGATAACAGACAGTTGGGATCGCGGCGAAAATCTCTCTGCAGACCCATTCTCACAGCGTTTATCAACCTTTCTCTTACTCAATATCAAGCCACACTTATTGTTTTTACTTCGGCTGTGACTTTGTGTCTGCTCAGGGTGAGTTTGGATGTGTTTCGCTGTGTATCGCTAAACAAGGAAACCACACCTCCACGGAGCTCAGCGCAATTCACAACGTCTCGACCAATCAGAGCACACTGTGCTCACAGGGAGGGTGGGGGCTGGAGCTACTGGAGCTACAACGAGCCGTTAAAGGCAGAGAGTGAAATTCAGTGAATACACGTAGTTTACAGAGATGCTGTTTGAGAAACCAAAGTGATTTTGGAAAATTGCACAATATAAATCTATTCTAGTAGACCTCAACAAAGGAATTATGATCAGTGGAAATGGCCATGACATGGGACCTTTAATGTCTTTGCCTTTTTTGATGCTGGTTGAAAATATTGTATGTTTTCTTCTAAAAACTGCTTTATTATTTTACTGAACGTCAAATAGCATAATGTCAAGGTTACTCCCAAACATTTTGGAATATTTCTAATACATATATTTGAATATCTGCAAGGAAATGCATTATCCCCAGAGGAGAGCAGGTTGTATAGGACTAATATAATAAAGGTTACATTTCTTCAGTTACAAAAAGCACCACGCAGTTATTGAAATTCCTCTGTGGAGCTTCAGTGAAGACTAATCTGACTGCACTCGTATGTCTGTTATTTCACAAAACAGTCAAAGCTACATTCATCTCCTGGTTCATTCAAAAGAAAAGAATATGTTATGCTAATTACATTACATGTCACTTGTATCCGATTTACATACTCAATACTGTGGGCAATCCCCCCAGGAGCAATTTGGGGTGAAGTGTCTCAGGGACACAACGACATGCTGACTGCAGTGGGGTTTGAACCTGTGCTCCCCCTGATCCGAACACCAACGCACTAACCCACTGCGCCACACAGCCTCCCTAATGAAAAAGAAAAATGTTCTTTGAATATAATTAATTATTTGGAAATATTTGTTTTTCTAGTGCCATCACAAACTGGAACTAAAACACACCATAGTAAGTATGTTTGACTCATTTACATTTTAGAAATAGATAAAAGGTGTTAAATCTTGCCAAAGTCATGAACACTTCTGGGATGAGGTGCTTTATTGAGAACAAGTGATATTACCTCATGATAAGTTTTTAATTTACTGACATGAAGAGTTACGCAAAGCAGTAAAACGTTTGGTACAACAGTGGAGCAATGCCTGGATATATTCGGTATATTTTTAGTTTACTAATTAAAACCTTTCTTTTGTTCCTTCTTTTTTCAAGCTGTTTGTTTCACGAGGCCTCGGACCAGAAGAAGTTCAATCGAAGCTGGTTTCCTTACAACAAAAGAACACACAAAGCCCTTTGGGTGTTTTTTTGTGTTATCTTTAGTGATCAACTCAACCTCCTCAATCAAGCAGATCACAGCCTTCGGTACAGAAGCCTGCTCCCCTTCAAAGAAACTGCCTGCAGGACATCAAACGTCTCCTTAATCAATCCGAGTCTGGCTTGTTCTGCATTTTTTTTTTTTTTTTTTTTTCATGGATTTCAGCGTCTGCGTTTACATTTGTTCAGACATAAAACTGAGCTGAAGAATAATTTCAGCCAGAGGACAATAACGGTGATGCCTGTTATCGTAATGTACTTGTCTGTGTTTAGGAAGTCAGGGACTGAAAGGTCATCTGGAGGTCATGGCGAGCTGCTAGAGGAACTGTTTCTCCTGCTGTTAGGATGGATCTATCACATTCAAAAGACGCTTATTCTAAAAAGGGGAACAGTCTGTCGTTGTATCTCTAATGCGAGGTGCAAATTAACGTGAAATCCAATGTGTTTAGTTGAGAATGGCACAGCGTTTTCAGAGTGTTTCATGATGAGTGAGAATTGAATGATAGAAATAAGGTGGTTAAAATAGAGACAAGTTGGTCCCAGGTGGATATATATTGTGATTAATATGAAAGACTTTAGCATGACTTTAAAACAAAAATGTTTACAATATTACAAAACATCCAGACACCACTGCTGGTTGCGGGGATTTGCAAAAGACTGGTTGCCTTTCAGAAGTTTGTTTCATGCAGTTTTTGTTTTTACAGATATGGTCCTTTCTTAAAGGGAAAATGAACCCACGGATGCTCTTACACTGAAAATGTCATTATTAATATCAGAAGTTTGACCAAAGAGGGATTTCCATGCTCAGATGCATTCATTCATCACACTGTTTTTAATGTTACATGTTCATCATCTTGGGACCCCTCAGGTTTAGCTTGGGACCATTTGGTACCACATTTTTAGACATCTGAAAAGCATACCTCCATTTAAGAAATCCTGGTTTGGGCATTAGTCAAATGAGTACCATTGATACTCAAACTAATTCAGTAAAATGCACCATTAAATATAATGTAACCAACGGTGTAAGCATTGAGGTGGATTTTCCCTTTAATTCATAAAGTTAGTTTATATATATTACAAAGTGTCAGGCTTATAGATTGTTCCCTAGCTGATGAATCGATTAACAAGCTATCATGTTGAGTTCACTAACATGACACTTTTACTGAGATGTTTCTTGCTTTCATAGTGATGATATGTTTAAAGTGGAGAAATACTTCTCAAGCCAAATTATTTTTCTTACCATAGGTCTGAGTCTTTAGTAAATGATGTGCATATTCAGTTTGTGCTTTTTAAACCCCACTGTAGCTATGGATACATTCGCAGTATACTGCACAAGTGAATGTATTCAAGAGCTATTTCTTATTTTTGTATAACTTGATGATGTTGGTTGAGAAATATGCTGAACTCTTATCGATAAAACGCATTAGACAAGCCAGTCCAGTCGTCCCATCCTCGCCGCAATGTTTACACATTAGATTTAGACAATCCGTTCACGGGAAAATTCAAATATCAGAAAACCAGAAGAATGCTTTCCGGTTTACACGGTGGATGGAGTCGAAGCACACTGTAGAAAAATAAATGTCCATCTTAACATGGAAAGCTTGATTTTTACAGGTCTAGCTAATTGTATACGCTAACCAAACAATAGCGACCTACAGTCATTACTTAAGAGTACCAAATGTAAGAGTTTAAAATATAAAAAATACGATTTAAAGTTTATTCAAGGAAAGAGAAACTGTGAAAAACATGAAATAAATTCGAACAATTTAATATTTAAACTGTATTTTGGTAATATTCGTAAGACAGCTGACTAATTTAACTCATTCATTAGTTTAAATTATCAAAGGAATAAGTTTCATAATTTGGGATAAAAGTTGTGACATAACAAAAGTACTTAACATTAGGTGGCTAGTGGGTGTTTCTCAATGTCGAGGACGCTTCCTTGGTAGGACATGTCTTCCGAGTCAGGTCCTTCAGAAGCGAGGCAAGAATCCTTCCTAGCCTCGGAAAACGAATAATGGTCGGAACAGGCTAACAGGTTTGCGTCATATCAGAGGCCCCGCTTAAAATGTTCCGCCAATTTTTTTTGAAATTGGTCCGTGCGCAAAGCATTTTGGGGATTTTAAGACTGCGGAGGACACACATGTGCAGCCTCGAAATTTCCCGCAACGAAGGACGCCGGCCTCGGTAGAATTCCAAGCATCCTGGACATTGGAACAGTCCTTCGGCGGGATCTAGCTAGCTCTCTTGTTCTAAATACAGTAACTTATAAACTACTGCATATACACGAATGTATACGTTAAATATTCATAAGCAGTATGCTGCATACTGTAGTCTTAATGTGAAAATCTTACTATCATTACGATATCATTCAAAATCTAAAGCATGTCTTCAGATGACAGTTTTTACTTGTTTCTTTATTAAGATGGACATTTTTGAAGTACCAGTGTACTCACTTTGACAGGCCATCATTCTTGTCCGCTATAGCGTCTGTATGTGACCCGTCTTGGGAGATCAATGGTGTGATTTTACTTTAAGTGCTAAAACTCGGTATCGTGTATCTGAACCTTCAGATACATCAAAGAAAGGTTTGAACATTGATGCTCTAAAGTTAGGCACTGATGGATCAACTGAAGAGGAACTTCTTATGTTGGGGGGGGGGATGAAGAGAGTGTATAAATTGTGAATAAACTTTGAAATTCAGTCTATCATTGTTTTGTTTTTCAGTTTTTATTTCATTTAGTGCCTTCAAAACAATGCCAAACTGGTTCTGTCAACATAACAAGTGTGGTGTCTTGAATGGGAAGTGCGTTTTTTGAAAAAAAAAAAAAAAAAATGCAATATTTGTGGAAAAGTACCCAAAAAAAAAAGCACACTTGAATACAAGCAAGATTGGCAAACTGTAAATATTTAAGGCTACATGAATTAAAATAGTGATAAGCTATTTAAAGGGACTGTATAGTAGTTGTTAATGTCAAAACAATAACATGACAAGTCAGAGAAAGTGGTGGAAGAAGTTGATCATAAGTGGGACTCGACTTAAAATGTGTTCCTAAAAAAATGTATCATGTAATTGTTGACGATATATTTTTGTTCATGATTTATTCAAATAAAAAGTAAATAAAAGTAATCAATCAAATGTAATGATGTATAAAGTGCACTATTTGACCGTTTTAAAGTAGCAGGATTTACTAAACGCCTAATTAAAGTACCTGAGTAAATGTACTTCTTAGTCACATTGCAGCACTGGAAAAATGAGACATCCTGCTCAGAGTGTATTTTAAAACTTTAACACAATCCTGCACATTCTTCTGTGGTGCTGCCACTTCTGGCCAGAGCCCACTGGTTGCAATACTGGTCAGCTATTTTCAATAGGAGATGATTATCTTCTGCCATAGGCTTCGTTCTGAGGTTTCCTTCTGCACCAACCAGCGTGTGGATAAACACCACCAGAAAAACCACATGCAGACTCATTCCTACCTCTAAGTAGGCTTGTATAAAACATACATGAGAACAAACAAAAAAAACATTCAAAAACAGAAGCAGCGGTTCAGATTAAATTCTATTTTGTATTTGTTTACTTGCACATCAGTCACTGTTTTTAAAATGGTTATTTCCCAGCTTACACAAGTTGTACATTACGGTAGAATGGTTGTTTTTGCAATTCAGAACAAGTTGTACATCATGGTATATGCAATGTTTGTTTTCTGAGATTCTGTACTGGTAGAGCTTTACACTAAGAGCTGGAGATCCAATGGCTCCTACAATAATGTGCACTATAATGGGCTCTGGAGAAAAGCTACTCGCATATTAAAAAGCACAAAACCGTCTACTCAGGATTGTTATTGTTTTTTATTAATATTTGTATTATTTCATAGCTCATTGTCCTATGTTAAGAGCAGCCACACAAAACAGCGCCTTACAGGAATAGATAGTAGAAGCTGTTTTAAACTCAATAAGATAAGAGGCATTGGACAAAGTGTACGGTGGATATGCTGCAATCTCAGGGGAACACAAAACTCTCGGGGTAGGTTGGAGAAGAGTTTAATGAGAAACACTGCTGATTCTGTGTTTAGAAAAAAATGGGAGCTTAAGAATTTCATCTGAGAAAAAAATTAAAAAACGTCATCCTATAATAGTGATAACACTTCTGATGGAATTCACTATGGGGCAAATAATAAATACACATCATTTTGAGATGCTTCTCATTGAGTATTTACATTTTTGTGCCACTCTTATACTAGTGCATTTCAGAAGGAACCATTGTAATGTTTACCCCCTCTTTTCAAGCTGTAAAAAACATGCATTTTACATAAACACAGTATTGAATGGAAGACTACTTACTATTTTTACTTAAGTAAATGAATGGACTGTACAGTAAGAAAAAGTTGTCATTGTTTTTGTTTGGTTTTACTGTAAATCCATAAACATTTAGGTTACTCATGGTAGGCCTACGCTACAATTAGTTTTCACTCATGTCTCACAATGGGACCTTTCTCTCTATATGGAAATGAAAAAAAGCAATGTTATACATAGCTAAACCCCCTGGTCTTTTACAGACATCTCTTGTTATTTCTCAATTGACAAAATGGCTTTCCACGCTCCTCACTGAATTTAGTCTGCCATGTGTGACTTCCACACACGTTACTTTGTGGTTGTGCAGGCTGATTGTGTTTATATTTGGGAAAGAAATGACAGGGTACCCAGCATGGTTGTGAGCTAGAACTGCCTTTTAAAAACAAGCAGGAACTTGAAGGCTTTGGGGAGGCTTGTTTACATGAGCGCACTTCCAGACATTTCTTTCTAAATGAGATGTACTCAGCAGACATGGGAACATTTCTGAAAACTATACTGTGTGCAGAGAAGAAACTGTTCTATAAGATGACTGACATCATTTGGTTCTTCTTTATGTGGGACAGGTTGTACTTTTTATGACATATCACCATGATGAACACGAGCATTACTGTAAACAGTTTGTGGTCCCTGCCTCCTCAAGACAGCTGATGGAGCCTCCTCCTCCTCCTCCTCCTCCTCCCATATATGTTTTGTTTAGTCCGTTTTTTTCGCAACATGAATTCCTTGCTCGGCCAATAAATAGCAGGAGGGACTGTCAGCTCGAGCAGTCAATCTCTCCTCCTCTTACACTCAGCATCAGTCTCACACCATGTGGACCCAGGTCAGCGCTCTGCTGCTCCCGCTCGCCTGGTGCCTTTGGTCAGCCGAGGCTCAGACTGCGAACAGACAAAGCATCTGGAACGACCCCATTCAATTCCAGACCAAGGCCAAGGACCAGTGCACCATGAGCATCACGGGTCAGGGGGATTACACACGGCTGAGGCTGATGTGCCAGAGCCGGCAGCGCTCCTACTGGTGCGAGTACGTTGGACAGCCTCACACCTGCGGCAGCTACAACAAGAACCCTCGCCACTACTTCGTGCAGATGATGTGGGGCCTCAGAAAGCTGCACAACGCCTGCCTGGGGCCGAGGCAGATCAAACCCCACATGTGCAGGAAGGCAGGCGATGAGTCTCAAATGGTCTTCTCAACCGGTTCCTTCTCCAGAACATCGCCGGAGGCTCCGACGAGGGCAAAACCAGCCGCACAGCCTGCCGGACCTCAACCTCGGCCAACAACACCCAATTCTACAAGGCAACCCAAAGCAAAGCCCACAGCGAGATCCAATTCACAACCTCTGACGCCACCTGTGGAGAGCAACGCTAAGAGGCTGGCTCAGCAGTACTGCTGGAGGTCGCTTCGAGGCATCTGCTCCTACTTTATTGGCTTGGTTCGGAAAAACTGAGGAAGGTAAGCAGCATTAGTCCGGGTCCCTTCAATAAACCAAACTTATATTATGTTGTTTTTTGACTAAAGAGAGACTACTTTCATTTTTTTTAATTCAAAAATTGCCTCCAAAAGGATTTTTTCTTTTTTTTCTTGCTTAACACACTACTGATCCAAATAATGTACAACTGAAAGCATCAAATGAATGCAATTTGATATGCATTTCTCCCCTCTGTTACATTCACAGATTTACAATGAAGATAACTTCAACTGTCTGATTATACCAGCCATCATGGAGGGAAAACCCGAGCAGCAGTCTGGTAGAAATTGTGGAAGAACTGTAGCGCCCTCTCCAGAGCAAGAGACGGTACTGCTGGGACCGTCTGAAGAAGGATTTCTGTGAACCTTGAATGCATCATCTTACAGATGTCACTGCTTGGAAAGACTCTACTACTGGTCTTAATTGGGTAAAAAAAAAAAAAGTTGTATATGATAAGTATGAAATGTAAAGTTTGACTTGTGAGAAGGTTTCTCCTGCTGCAAAAACATTCTCAACAACGCATTTGCCTTACTGGTTTCACTCATTAGTTGTTAAGCTGTTTACCTATGCGTATAATCTACGTGCATCACTTAATATTATATTGTTGGGAAAGAGCAGAGGTCTGATAAGATAGTGATTTATGTACTGTTGTATTTGAGGGAATATATAATGAATGTGAAAATATCTTTATTAAATAAATAAATATTATGATCCATTATTCTGTGTTGATCAACTTTTTTTCTTGCTTATTTGATGAAAAATGTGTGAGATTTGATAGCAAAAGAGTGTCAATATTGGAAACAGCTGCTATACACTGTATGTGATATATATTATAAATACAAATATCATAAAGTCTTAAAGGTCCCATGTCATGGCCATTTCTTCTGATCATAATTCCATTGTTGAGGTCTACTCAAATACATTTATATTGTGCAATTTTCCAAACTCACATTGGTTTCTCAACATACAGCATCTCTGTATAGTATGTGCATTCACTCTCTGTCCTAAACGGCTTGTTGGAGCTCCTGCCCCCCCCCCCCCCCCAGCCCCCCCCTGTGAGCCCAGTGGCCGTCTGCGAGACAGCGAGACACAGCGAAACTAGAGATGTCCCGATCCGATCACGTGATCAGGGATCGGAACCGATCACGTGATTTTCAAAAGATCGGAATCTGGACAAAAAAATCGGGGATCGGATATTTTTATTTTATTTTTTTATTATTTTTTTTATTCAATGTTACAAAACAAAAATACCATGTTCAAGTCTTAAAGTCATCCTGAGGCCTTAGTTTTGGTTTCAAATTACACAACATCATGTATGTGTTGCTTCTTTGGGGCTTGTTTTCATAGACCTGGTTGCTTATTTCTCTCAAATCTGGCAACAGAGTGGGCAGGGCGCAGTGTCTAATTGTAGCAGTAAGCTAACGAGTACTGATAAGCTTTATTTTGTTTTGATCCAATGCTGCACAACTGAACTGATCCAATGCTGCTGTGAAAGAAAGAAGCTATATCCATGTTGGATAGAATATCCAATTTAAATAAAAAAATAACCTTAAGGGACAACTTGAATGCTTTTTTTTCTCTTAATGCATTGCATAAATATCGGATCGGGAAAAATCGGTATCGGCAAATTGTCAAAATCAAATGATCGGAATCGGATCGGGAGCAAAAAAAGGTGATCGGGACATCCCTAAGCGAAACCCAGCCTGAAACACACACACTCCCGCAGCCTGGCTGGGAGTTTGTGTGTGTGCCCAGGCTGAGTTCCGCGTGTCTCGCCGACCCCACACCAGTGAGCCAGCTCACAGTGTCCCGCTCCTCGCAGCAGCGAGCCTCGCAACATCCCGCCGAGTGTGTGTGTGTGACGCAGTCCGAGGATTGGTCCAAACGTAACGGCCACAAGATGTACTTGCTTACGTCACTATACCCGAAATACGTCACTATAACCAAGAAGTAAACAATGCAAAAAGAGAAGTCTCCAACGAGGCGCTCTGGGGCAGCATAGACAGGTCTTCTCTGTGTTACAACGGCTACAGGGTGTACTTTGAGGGTTTGTGACTCTGCAGACCGTTTACATGCAGAAAAACCTTCATAACTCACAAGGGGACGGGTAATAACCGGTAATAACCAGAAAAGCATGACATGGGACCTTTAAAAGATCTTCATCCTCATCACCACATTGCAACACCACATTTGACCATTAGATGTCGCTGTTGTTTCAGTTAAACTGATCACTAAGTTCAATCAGTGATTTTCTCCTACAGAAAACATCTGGCTCTTTCAAGATATTTCCAGTATTAATCTTTAGTAAACTGTTCTAACAGATGATGGAGTTACAGTTTGAAAAGACTCAGAGCTAATTTGCATTTGCTTGCCTTAAAAGTGAAGTTATCGTAAAAGCAGCTGAGACTTCTTAAAGCAGGCAGCACAATCTACAATAACAGATCATTTTAAGTCTTGAAATCTCACATAACGCCGGTAGGTGTCTCCAAAAGTTTGAAGTCTCGAATGTGCTCGATGGGGAACGAAGACAGACAGAAATTAGATTTCAAAGTGCATAAAACAGTGAGGACATGTAGTCTACTCTGACACAGATTAAATACAGTTTGGTTGCAAAGCAGGATCTGATTTGGTGCTTCTTGTAAAGTGACTTTACCAGAACAATTTCCATTATTTGATTAAATCAACATGTTACAAATCTGCATAAGAAGCTTTGGTAATGGTTTGGGGTAACACAGTCCTTACAAGCTTTATCAGAATAGCAGGATATCTCTAAGGACCACCCTTTCATTAGATGACTGAACTCAAGCCGTCCAATCATGCATTGTGTGTGAAGGGGAGGGCTGATCCTGCAGCAGTGCACTGTGGCTGCAGGTACATTAAGCAGAGGAGACTCTCAGCTCTCAGGTGTTGGAACTTTAAACTCAAGTTTACTCTGAAAACTTCAGGTAAGTTTAGCAATCACTGTTTTTATCTGAGCTCACTCTGTAATGATTACTAATCTCTTTGGATTTATAGTATTAGGATTTATAGTGCGTGCTTGTTCTTATAACACTCCTACGGTGAGTTAAAATGCTCTATATGCTACAATACAAATCCATTTCTCATTACAATCACTATAAACGGTGTGTTGGTGCACTAAGAGTAGTTGTAGTATTGACTTTCTAAACAATCACTAAATTCATGTCACATGTTGTTCAGATTGTTTCATCCTAAAAAATCAAGGATTCAATCTCTTTATTCATTTATATTTCTTGCACTGATACCTTTCATTCCAATTATTATTCAAATGTATTCCTTAATAGCTTCTTTTTGTTTTCCATTTTATTTGTATCCAAAATCCAATATGAGACTGATATTGCTTAATGTTTTTATTATGTCTTTCCCAATGCATTTCATTGTCTTAAATTGCCTTTTAAATTGCCTAAAAAGATGATATTCTGGAACAAAACTTTGGATGGAAAACTAGTTATTTCCACGTAACACAAGGGCCTAATAGAGGATTGTAAAGATTATTATTAAGAAAGGGAAAGTAAGGGATTGTGGTCATATCTAAATCCTAATGTATCCTCTTGCAGGATTGTGTGTGCTGCTTTCATGGCTCTCCTCACCAATGTCGCCATCCTGCTGGTCCTGGCTTGTATTTCCCATCAGCTGATGTTGAGCAGCTGCCAGAAAAGCCATGGACGGCGGGGAAGAGAAACAGAGCGAGGACAACACAAGGACAAGCTGAAGGTCAGCCGCCAAACTAAATCTGTCTCTGCACAGCCCATCAAGGGAAAACTGGTGACCAAAGACAAGTCTGAGTGCACCTGGGCAGCAACGCGTGAGGAGGTCTTCATCCTCGGTGTCAGCTGCAAGAAGGGGGGCCGGAGCTTCAGCTGTGAATACGTCGCCAATCCGACCGTCTGTCCAGAGTACGTTTCAAATGTCAAACTTTACTGGAAGCAGATCGCCCGGTCGCTGAAGAAGCAGAAGACTCTGTGCAAGGACAGTAGTACATTGATCAGGACAGGTTTGTGCAAACGAGCTCCCAGAGAGGCTCATTTCAGAATCCATAACACCCCGGGGAAGACTGACGAGCGATCAGACCGACAGCCTGAACCCCAAGCTGTCAAATCCTGTCAGCCCCGTCACAAGAAGCTGGCGGGAGAGCACTGCAACGACTCCTGGTCGAGTTTCTGCACATTCTTCTTCACTATGGTGCAGGATATTGATTGCTGAGAAAGTGAGGACCTCAAATAGAATCAGCTATATATGCAATCACGTTAAGACCTGTCTCTATTAAACATTCTTTATAGATAATTGCTGCTTGTATAGACATATTTCTCCACATGTTGTTTAATGTTGATTCTACACATCAATAAACACTTTTCTATCTATTCTCTAATGTTTGTTCTGGGATCTGGTCAATTTGAGTGAAATCTACAGTTCTGATTACTATTGCAAGTTTTGTTTCTAAACATCAGATGTGTATGCAATTTCATTTTAAAGGAATGTATGTTCCATCATACCAACTGTATCCTTCATTCAAAAAATGTCTTAGTCAAGAGAGCCTCATCTTGTCCTTTTCAGCGGGAACAATTAGAGCAAATTACAAAACAATGCTTTTCTGAGCCTCTCTAACTTTGAGGTTTAATGCTCGTCTTTGTTTTTAAAGCGTAGTAAAGTGAACATCTTTGGTCTTAGACAAACCATTTCCTGACAATTGAAGACCAAACTATTAATCAAATAATGTAGAAAATAGTTTAATGAACACTGAGATGATCTGTAGGTGATACCTTTATATAATTATATACAAATAAATGTGTTTCCCAGCATACCCATTTCATTTAAACTCTGCGTCTATCCAAGCTCTTGTCTCTGTTTTCCAAATGTGTGTGCAGAGTCCTGCTGAACGTACTTGTGGGAGATTAGAAGTTTGAGCATGTTGGGTATTTACACAGTAATTTAACCAGAGGGAGTGAGATTTTTTAGAAAGCCGTGGCCTGCATACTTTGGCACTGACAAGCCTCTGAATTCACACACGCTCAACTTGCAAAATCAAGTTCAAAGGGCAGCAGGTTCTTGGATTAGATCATGATAATAACAATAGAGATTTGGCAAATCCAAGTCAAGAGACATTATTTTTGGCAATTAGAACAGGAACATTATACATTTCCACTGCATTTTACATTTGAGAAAAAATCTTTCCTAAAATTGCAGTAGCAACCAAATCTATTAAGAGTATCAAAAGTAATAGTACTTATAATGCAGCGTGGCTACTGTCAGCATCATTATATTATATAACCGGATCAGTATTATCAATTCAATAATATGTAAGCAGCAGTACTTAAATGTTTCTGCATTAGTCAAATGTTAATAACTATGCTACGTTAAAGCCTTGGTAGTTTTTTTGTAACAATGGATTCTGCCTATTCATGTGTGACTTAAATCTTATTTTTACCATCAGACTTGTTTCTTCGAAAAAGGTGAATTAGCAATACTCTCTTGTCCCTTAATTTGAGTTAGCCTTCAGAATGAAATGTATCCCATTAGTCTTATTTCTATCATTGGTGGGGAAAGTGAGGGCAAGAAACAACAAGAAAAAAAAGTCCTGAAGTTAAAAGAACAAAATGTGATATCATATCTCGCTAAATCATGGACAAGTGTCAGTACAAATGTTCACTTCGGAGATCACAGAGACATTTTTAGGGAAGAGGCTGACATGCTTTCTCCACCCACAGCTCCAACAGACCAGAACAGAGCAGCCTCGGGGACGTGCTGTGATTTTTTGAAAGGGGAATGACTCATTATTCTTGATGATTTTAGCTTCATCCATCATAATGCACTACCAACAGCCGAAATCCATCAAAATCCAAAGACTCTCAGCAGGTTGCATTCTGGGCCATGTATACAATCCCTTAATGGGGACATGAGGCAGCAATGTGGCTGCAACCAAAAGTAAATTAGGTGGCAGTCATAAAATATATGCAGGAATGCGAGGAAGTAAAGGAATGAGTTTTCTTTTCAAGCATGACTTTGAGCAGCAGCTGCAACTGAAAACACCAGACTTTGATTCTGTGGGTCAGCTTGTGAAATGTGAGGCAAAGCAGACAATTAGTAAATACAAATCCCATGAAAAAGACAGAAAAACCCCTATTAGTTATTGTTATTTTAACAGCTATAAATTGATTAAAAAACAGGACTGAAGTCAGTGTTCAAATCTATTGAAATCATTTCACATTAGGGGCCAACTGTCCTTTTCAAACGCAAGCAAACCGAGAAAAAACTATATTATTAGGGAGGTTAATGGGAATAAAAATGTACTAAATACATTTAATATGCAATCATTTGAATGCCTCGGACCAATTTCAGTGACACTTGAATGACCAGCTATTGTTATTCCCTCTGTCCACATTCTGCATGCCTCAGTAAGTGGATAAAAGGGAGTACTGTAGAGCCGGTGAATGGGAGTCGGAGGCGGCGTGTTGAGTATGGAACTCCACACTTTATTTTCCATTTAAATTTACAGCAGGGCAGAATACTTTGCATACACGCTACTCAAGCTAGAATGATAACAACCACCCGGTACACTCTAACAGGTCCGTGGTGCAACACACACTTTATCACAGTGAATTATGTCCCGTAATGTTCTACCACAGTACAAAGTATATTGTTTTGTTTTTTATTTAGTGCAGTAGAAGCATAATATAGAAATACTTAAAAGGTCCCATGTCATGCTTTTCCGGTTATTACCCGTCCCCTTGTGTGTTATGAAGGTTTTTATGCATGTAAACAGTCTGCAAAGTCACAAACCCTCAAAGTACACCCTGTAGCGAGTAAAACTCTAACACAGAAGAGACCTGTCTGTGCTGCCCCAGAACGCCTCGTTGGAGATTTCTCTTTTTCTTCCTGGGTACAGTGACGTGCCCATGCCCAAATGGACCCATTGGTCCAAATGGACCAATCCGTGGAGCCGTTTTGTTACGTCCGCGGAGCCGTTACGGTAAGTCCGTGGATTGGTGCAAATGGACCAATCTCCGGACTTCCTCACGCCCACACACTCAATCTTTTCTCAGCTGCAGCTACGCCGATTTTTCCTCCCTGAGACGGCGGGACACACTTTACCACAGATGAAAATTCGAATGAGCACTCAGCTGTCTCACTGAACTGCTCCATTTCATTTGAATGCGTCTCCAATGTGGAAGAAAGGTCATTTTTACCGCGTTGTCCTTCTGTTTTCATATTTGGTAATCCTCTCGGTGTCCGAGGTTTTGAAAGTGTTTTTCTTGAATAAAACACACAGGAAGCAATGCTAATGCTATGTTAGCCTCACATGCAAGCTAGCAGTTAGCCACTTCGTCCTGGAGAAACACTACACGTTAAATCTAGTTCTTTTTATCAGGAGGACATAAAGGACAAATTCCAACGGCAGGGTTTGATTGAAAATGTATTTTAAAATAGACTTAAAAACATGTGTTGTAGAACATAATCCAACTCGTAGTTTTGGTGACCGCCGTCATTATCCGCTTTAAAAGAAATTCCAACGTCAGGCCTGCTATGAGAAGTAACAACAGTCCTGGTCAACAACCAATCATAATTCAGCAGAGCACCAGGCAGTCACTCTGCGCATGCGCAACACTGAGCCGTAAATTCGTTGTGAACGTAGCGACCTGTCAAGCTAATTTAAAACACAATTTAAAAAGCAAACTTTAAAAGCTATTAGTCTAATTTATAAAAAGATGAATAACTGTAGCATTCTATAAGTATGTATGTCTTTCTAAGTGGCTGTGTGCCACTAAAACTAATTGTACTGCTGCCAAAAGGTGGCAAAGCATGGTTACTGCATTGAGATTTATCAGTGTTTATAAAATCCTCAAAACTATTAAAGTTACAATGCAGTTGCAGCAACTGCAGGTTATGAAGGTGAACATGTTAAGAAACAATAACTAAACAAATGTAGATGTTATCCTAAAATGTGTGTATCTAAAATACCTGGTAAAAATGGTATTGTGTCTTTTTTGTTTTTCTTACTAAAGAAGGGACAATTCACGTTGATTAACATGAGCAGCTGTTCCTGTTTCAATTCCAAAGAGCACTCAAGAGTACCAGCAATCATAAAAAGCCCTCTGTGAATAAGTGAAGTATCCAACATGTAATTGTTACTTCTATATCCCAGTTTGCACAGAGCGCGTTAGCTATTTTTTCAAATGTTGCAATTTATGCCACTAAAAACCTCTCCATGCCCTATTTTCTGGTCAAAGCATCCTTCCTCTGGTGATGTTGGTGGCCTGACCGCCTGTGGCTCCTGATTGGCTGAGAAAGGTGGGCCTTGGTCAACACAATCCGGCACTACAGACATTAAGGAGATTTTTATGTGTGTACAACAAAGCTTACTATGAATGCTTTGTAAGAGAGTGAAAGGGCATTTGGTTCATAAAGAGCTTTACTCTCTTTGGAGCCAAGATTACAAACTAAAGAGAATTAATGAAACACCACAAATGTTAGGCTACATTGTTAGCGTGACGTGAGACTGATAAGCGTGTGAAGCTGGTGGCTGGTATAGTCCAAGCAACCACAAGAGAAGAGAGCAGAAAATCACCTCAAACTCTTTGAAGAAGCAAATGTTTAACATCATTAGTTCTATAATGAGTAGAAGAAGTGATCGCCTTTGTTTGTTTTTTTGTCTATATGTTGCAAAGTTGTGGAGCAATATCCCCAAACTGGCAAAGGCAACTCAAAATGTATTTAAAGTATATACCTTTAAACACATTTTAGATGAAAATAGTCCACAGAGGCCAACTACAGTCCACGATTGAAGGGACCGTTTGACTTTAGTTTTGTCTTTTGTAGTTTACAAAGTCATAAAACATTTCTTAACTCAGTAATAGGGATACTACTTCATCTTTATCTAAATGTGACTCTGGAGGCTGGATTACAGCATCTTCCTGCAGTGGAAATGAGCACAAAGTGATTTATGACAGCCAGCTGCTGGCCACATAAACCCTGAGTCATCCTCATCGATTAAACAACTGCAACAACAAGCAATATTGCAGACTTATTATAGGGATTTTGAATTACAGCACCGTTGAGATCCCGACTATTGCTCCCGCTGAAAGCTATAAATAACATCAAGTAATATCCGTTTTTATTATTTTTTGATTAAATAAAAAGATAGCAATTTCTGCAGGAAGCAATAAACACTTTATTCACTGTTATTGTTTCTGATCAAGTTGCTCATTAAGAATGACTGAAATGTGTCCAATCAGGGAGCATTAAAAACAGGCATGGCTTGACTCAGCAGGTTAAGCTTTCAATTACAGGCCTGCTATCAGCACCCAACAGCCACTACTGCACTTCACCATATGCTTGCATAAATGTCACATACATAAATGAAAACTTAAATATTCATATTTTTTCCTGTATGAATGTTGTGGACATTTCGGGAAGTCCTTTATGAATAGATACGTTAAAAGCACATGTAAAAGTTAATTTGCCTTTTTTTAAGACTAATTAATGTTAACATACATCTGTCTCCTTTTTTAGATGGATTGCAGTTTGGTTTAAATACATTTCAGAATACTTGTTGATTTTGCCATATACATGCATTCATTGCAAAACATCATTCTCATGTTGTGCCTCATAATGAAATAAAAACACACGAGCGTAGCTGCAATAAAAAGCTCCTTACCAGAATGCCTATAACTACAGAGTAAAGGTAACATCATTTTTGCAGTAAGATTTGAGGGAATACGTGTCTGCAAAAGGGCACATGAGCCTCTGAGGGAAAACATGTCAACACATGAAAACATTTTCCAAATTGAACCTTCAGGTGGTTTTTGAATACGGAGCACAACGTCTGGCAGGCAGAGATTTAATGCACATAATGAGAGGCTTATAAATCACAGAGAGACATCTATAAATACCCATGCAGGTTAATTTTTCTGACAGGCCTGTGTTTAAGGTGCTGTTTACACTGGAACGAAACGGTTGTATCCGCTACTTTTCTCCTTCGTATAGCCCGTTCGTTCACACGAGGCCGTAACGGAACCGCGGAAACGGACCCCTAAATCGATAACTGGTCCCAAGGTGGATAGATCTGCGGACGGAATACTCTGGGGGGCCAAACGGATCCGTGTGTACGTCCTATACGAGCCTCTCCCCACCTCTGCTGCTCACTGCTGTAGCATGGTCAGTAGCTACCATGCTACAGATGTTAGTGCGAAATCTACAGCTCCTCTACCACAACCATCAGCAAAAAGTGGAGAACTACATGTTGCTAAATCCACCTCGGAGAATAAACAGAAGGGCAACCATGCTCGGGGGTCTTCTTCGCTGCTTTTGGTGTATTTTGTGGCGGAAGTACAGCGCCACTTATAGGCCCGGCATATGTACTACAGCGTCTCCAGCGGGTCGAGCGGTCTCGTGTGGACCTTTATATATACACAGTCTATGGTGTGAACGGACACGTTTATTTAGCCGACTGCGCGTGAACGGAAGACTTTTTTGATATCAAATTTGGATTGTTTGCGTTCCCGTGTAAAAGTCATAAGGATAAAACCACCAAGCCTAGATTTCCATATTCTTTAAGAGTGTGGCAGGTAAATAGATACTTTGTCACTCACTTAAGAATCACCCTGTTTTGATCATGGAAACTGATGTATTATGCATCCAAGTAGAGTCAAATATTAAATAGCTTCCTATTTAATGTCTTAAAACTAAGAAGTCCTGTTGTTAGGACAATTACTTCTGAAACCCAGAACTTTATTTGAAATTGCAGCTCCGATTGAAAGGTTTCCAAAAGGAACAATTTGAAAGTTATCCCTTTTTTTAATTTTTTTGTATTACTTTGGTAACCGTCTCTTTCTTCTATATAAAAAGTATTAAAATGTGTTTTTTCGAAATAGCAGAACGTGACATTGAGAGAGACATACAAAAACAAATTCAATTAGGTGGTATTAAAGTCTTTAAGTCCCTGTGAATGAAGTTAAATTCAGACTTTGCTGCCACCCTGTGGTTCAACTCCAACTAAATCTATTGATCGAAAGACCCAATTTGTTTGACATCGAGCCTTTTCATGCAGAAAGACATCGAGGCAGTGGATGTCTTTATATGGGTCAACAAATATCCAAAAGTGTCATATTATTTATTGATCACCGACAGCGATATTGTAATCCGAGTCAGCAGTTCATTTGTAATTAATGAAGGCAGGAGAGCTGTGGAAATATCCCGTTTAATAATTCAGCATCAGTATTGTGTTTTGTAAGCTGCATTTTACACACGCTTACAACGCATTACAAACAACTGTACATTTTTATTCAAAACAGGAGGAAGTGTTGGGGGAATATTATTGACTACATTCAAAACAAAGCCTGTACACGACATTGAGCCGTTTTCTTTCTTCTGTTGTCAAACCAAAAGCAAATAAGACTTTAACTGCAGTTCATGAAGATGTACGTTTATTGTCATAATTCAAAAACGTCAAGGAGGTAATTCACACTAATTCAATCAATAGCAAGCCAAAGTCAGAAAGAATCAACAACTCCAGATCAATAACCTCATCACATGTGCATCTTTGTCCCGCAGCAGCAGTTCATCATTCAGTGCTGAGACTATAGAACACCATTAATCATTCCCACCACAGAGGTACAGTAGAGCCTTCTGGTAGTCCCCATCTGTGTCCTCCTGCAAAACAACACTACATTATTATCAGCGATGGCAAAAGTACACACATCCTTTACTCAAGTAGAAGTACAGATACTTGTGTTTAAAAAAAAGTACTGACTAAACTTCTTTACTCAAGTAAAAGTAAAGTAGTATGGGCTTCGAAATGTGCTTAAGTAAAAAGTACCCATAACTACCAGCTGTTTTAAAGAGTACCTGACCTCTCTTTATATCAATAGAACAATAATGTCATTGTTAGCTAATGAATGTTTCGATGCTGAACAACGGCAACGTTTTCATTGGTCCCTCTTCTTTAGAAAAGACCAGGGGCCTCATTTATAAATCCGTGCGTAGGATTCACGTGGGAAGGTTGCTTACGGAGTAGAAATCCAAAAAATAGGTACAGAAATGTTGCGACATTTTCCGATTAACCAAACATTGCTTACCGGGGAGGAAAGTGCGTACGGCACTTCCTACGCCGGTTTCCATTTATAAATCACAATCGACTCGAAATGCGGTGCAGCTTTTGCGGGCTTCACGTAACGCCCATATTTGCCTATAAATAGTCAAAGAAACGCCCTTTCATTCATTCATTTTGACTGACTGCATGGAGAAGATCGCAGGAAATGTCGACAGAACAGCTAAAAAAAGACATCTCACACCGTGTCAGATTTTGGTTATTTTGGGGCGGTCGAGATAAATCATAGTGTTTGGTGGATGCAGTTTGAACCAGAGTAGCAGCATGGAGGTCAGATCGTCAACAAAATAAATAAATAAGTGGTCCGAAAAAGGTTAATGACAAAAAAAATACACATAGCCTTCCTCAGGCAGTGTATGTACCGGGGACAGGAGACCCCCCGTGATGAGAAACTGTAAGACATGATCGGGGAATCCCTCCAGAGTGGAGTCATGACGATAACTATCCGTATTTATTTATTTCTCCAAGTTATGTTTTTGTGTGCACTGAGGAGTCTCAAACAGGCGTTTGTTTAATCATTTTAAGATTGGCTTTAATCAATGTTTGAAAATGAATTCATGATAAATTAGGTAACATTTGATTTATGGTATTATTTCCACATATTTCTCTCCATTCTTCCTTCTGCCAACGGTGTCACAGTTTCTCGTCTCTCCCGTTTTTGTGCTTAGTGCGTACGCATGGGTTGAGGACCGCACATTTTCCCGTCAAGTTAGTATTTTATAAACCGCAAACATTGCATACGCCATTTTTTTTGCGTATATCCCTTTATAAATGAGGCCCCAGGAAATGATGGATACACGGATGGTATTCAAATCAATAGGCACGCAATGACTAAATAATAACGATCACGCCACCAAACACACATTCACACTAAAGTAACTAACCGGTTTTGAAGTAGACAGTATAGGTATTGGTGTTAAAAATATAAGTAAAAGTAAAAAGTCGTCAGAAAGATAAGTAGTGGAGTAAAGTACTGATACCAGAAACATTTACTTAAGTACAGTAATTAAGTATTTGTACTCTACTACTTCCCACCTCTGATTACTATGCATGTTATAACATTCTGAAGGTTCCCCTCAACTTGATATATTGATCCCGAGTTGATTTACCAACTGTTCGTTTCCATCTAATTTGAGCTTTTGGCGCCTGTGTAATGCATGTAAACTATATAGGTGCAATTTCAGGTACTGCAGAAGGAAATGATCTTTTAGCTGTAATCTGGCATGATAGCATCTTTCTCTCTTTGAGATTAAAGCAGTGTTGTGCGTGGTCCTTGTTTAATAAAGATATAATAATGTAGTATCCTAATAAAAGAGTAATATGTTGGTCTATTACAGTTTATTCTCACTAATTTGGTTTATTCTATAGATGTAATTGTTCTACTGTTGATGCATTTACCGTTTGTTATTTTTTTCATACATTTTATTTTTTGACTCTTGTGCAATGCATTTTGAACATGTTACAGTTTCAAAAATCCTGAATAAATAAAGTATTTCTTAGTATTAGTACATCTTTTTGCTCACTTTTGTTTAAATGCCCTTTAGGTATTTTTTCAATGACACCTCCATGCCACGTCCCTTTCTGTCTGTGTGGGCGTTTGTGTCTCAGGTGTTTGGATCGTCTGCTCCTCCTCCCCACATGTCAAAGTGTCCTTGACTGAGACACTGAATCTCACATTTCTCAAATTGTCATTGTAGCTTTTCACAAATGTGTCTGACAAATGAATATAAATAATTAATGTTTTTGTCACACATCTCTGAAACCCTCGCCCTTCAAACTATCACCGCACTCCACGCAGGCTCAGTAAATGCTAACAATATGTAGCCAACTAGCTCATTAAGAAGTTCGTGTTTAACCAGAAACCAAACCTAGGTTCTTCTAAATTCGGTCAATCGATTGCAAATGTCTGATTTACTTAAAGGGACCATATTATACCTTTTGAGATGTTCCCCTCCCTGTAAGGTAGTGGATTTGTGTGCATGTAAATCAGGGGTGTCAAACTCAAGGCCCGGGGGCCAAATCCGGCCTGTGACTTCATTTTATGTGGCCCGCAAGAGCTTGCAAAGAATATAATATGTTTACATGTCACTTTACAGAAGCAGGTTGCCCATAAACTACATGTCCCACAATGCATCTTGTTTTGTGACATGCACACTGAAGGGACTTGCAATTATTTGCCCTGGACTTCTGCTTTCAAACGTAGTTAGGTATTACCCTATCCGATAATAATCCAATTCAGAGGCAATAATGTAACATATTACATTATTTTATACATATATTTATATAGTTACAACCGGCCCTTTGAGTGCAACCATAATGCTAATGTGGCCCGTGATGACACCCCTGATGTAAATGGTCTGAAAAGGCTCAAATCTCAGAATGTCTCTCCCACAAACCCTACACGATGTGACGGGGCCTGGTTTTCCCACTCAGCAGCTGGTAATATTGTTATTAATTATTTGACATAATTATAAATGGAAGAAGATTGGTTTCTTTCTCTAAGCTTGATGTATCTGGAAGAAGCTGGCAGTCAAGTGGGTGGAGAGTAAGGAAGCAGGAATTGGTGAAACAGACATGTTTGTGTTATTCTGCACTCATTTCATGTTGAATGTATAGTATTAGTAGCAGCATTGATTTAAAAAAAGCCCATAAATCCATTATGAATGAGGGTTCAATTACATCAAACGACAGACTTCGGCTTACATACGTTTTCTTTTTCCAGGCACTCAGCATAGTGAGTTTATGTGAAAGCTTTTAACAAATAGGATGTGTGTTAATATGGTACCTCATCACAGAATGAAAAGCCCAGGTGAAACTAATACATTAATAATGACTCATTTCAAGGAGCCAGCGTGCAATTGCAGAAAACCATCATGCACTGCACCATGGTTGTGAAATATAATTGAAGAGCAGCCAGTCATTAGTTACACCTGTGAATGACATTTTAAAATATAAGCAGTGAGATTAGACGCTAATCATAAGAAATGAAATCATTGGGAGTAATACCTCTATCAAATATGACTACTTGTGAAAAATGAAAGGAATACTTGAAGTAATAATTGCTATAATAAAATGGATATTATTTTTGTAGTCTTTGCTGCTGCTACCGGAGGATGGAAATAATTCTTCACTGCAGGAACATCTGGCCCCGGGAGAATTGATTAATTTCTCTTCAGCTCTTGTGAATAGCATCTCATCTCAGTCTCATCAGGCTGCACAAGGCATTTAAAGTAAATGACTAATCTTTACTCCATCACTGCACTGACATGAATGGTGTATTAGCAGCAGAACGTTCGTTCATCCAGCTGCTGTTTTAAATCATGCAGAGGGAGAGATGGGCCATTTTAAATATATTTACTTTCTTCTGAAGGTTTGGAGCTTTTAGAACGTGTAGAAACCCTAAAAAGGTCGATAATAACTTCAGTACCTGGATGGTGGTGTAAAGAGATGCTCCATATTTCTTTTTGAAGCAGGTTCGGATGTCCAACATGTCTATCTCGCTCCTCGACACCATAATCCTCGTCAGTGTGGAGTCATCTGTTCCAGCACGCTAATATAGAAACAAATTCAGCAGTTGGGAGTTAATAATCTATGAAATTGCATTTTCTTTCAGCTTTCTATTCCAACTGTCAAACATCCAACTTCATCTGTTTCGTTTTCTTTCAGGTGCTTCAAAGACAAAGGACATTTCCCAAATTAGAGTTTAATCCCCTTCCTGTTAATCCACTTTGGAAAGAGGTGTTTGCATTTGAGAAAGATAATTTCAAAGACACAACTGCCTTTGTTTTGAGAAGGTAACCATTTAATAATATAAATTATCGGCCCAGACTCTAGGGGTTTTTAAAACAAAACTAAAGACTCACTTCTTCTCCCTGGCATTCTAGTCCGAGCAGAGTATGACTACAGACAATTCCCTGTGTTGGATTTTTATATTTGTTGTGGTAATTTATTGTCTTCTGTTCTTTGCGAATGTAGTAATGCGTTATTTATTATTTGCATGTACAGCACTTTGGTCTCGACCAAAAATCGTTTTAAAATGTGCTTTATAAATAAAACCTGATTTGATAATATAAATTATATTTCTATAGCACTTTTCTCTAACTCAAAGATGCTTTACAGTCGGGGGAGGGTAGACAGACAAGGACAGGCAAAAACAAACAAAACAAATAATAAATGAATAAAATAAAACAAATAAAATATGATCAACAGAAAGGGCAGTCAGGAGGAAGTTGATTCGGGGGGGGCTTATGGATATACAGAGTTGAAGAGATGAGTCTTGAGGCGGGACTGGAACAGGGTGAGGGACTCAGAGTCACGGAGGTTTTGGGGGAGGGAGTTCCATCGCTTCGGGGCTGCCACAGAGAAGGCTCTGTCCCCAAAGCTCCGGAGTTTGGCCTTGGGGGTGGAAAGCAAACGGGCTGAGGTGGATCTGAGGGACCGGGGGGGTTGGTAGAGGAGGAAGAGGTCAGTGAGGTAGGGGGGGGGGGCAGATGGTGGAGGGCTTTGTAAGTGAGGACCAGGAGTTTGTAGTGGATGTGGTGTGAAACTCCGCCAGTGGAGTTCTTTGAGGACCGGGGTGATGTGATGCCATGATTTGGTGAGGGTGAACATTTAAAGAGACTACCAGTGATTTGAGACGGTTTAGCTCTTAATCACACACACTGCATACATTTTTTTCAAAAATCTTTTCCACAATAATGGCTTGACTCCATCATTGAAATCCATGAACTCTTGACAACCTGCACTGTGTGTGTGTACCATAATTTAGCTACCTGGACTCACACATCCAAATTGAAATGTATATATATATATATTGAATACACCCATAATTAAACATGTCTGTATATATGTAAACACCTTAAATTTAAGTTATACTGTAATTGTTTTTACACTTTTTATTAGTACATTTATTTACTTCTATTATTATTCATATTAATATCCTTGTGTGAATTAAAAGGCTGTCCAATATTGTGCTTTTCCCCCTTGTTGCTGTTTATGCTAAGACACTTGAATTTCCCGTATGCGGATCAAAAGATATCTGCTTATTTTATCTTAAATGCATACTTTACATTTGTGGATGCATTTTTCCAAATTCCTGCTTTGAATAAAACATATATGTTTAGGATATATAAATGTTTTAGTCACAGTCTGCAATTTTGGGAAATACACTTTGAACAGAGCCAGGCTAGCTGTTTCCCCCTGTTGACAGTCTTTGTGCTAAGCTAAGCTAACTAGCAGATTTATATTTATTGTGCAAACATGAGGGTGGTATTCATGTTCTTATCCAACTAACCACAAATGCTTTCCAAAATATTAACCATTTCTTCCAACTGCATTGATTTAACCCTTTTGTTGTGTTCGGGTCTCCCGTGAACCGTTTCAAGTTCAAATTATATAATAACTACGCTCTAGTTTTTTTTTTCGGAACAAGGCTTCATGATATCCTCCACAACAGCTATATAAACACTACGAAACAGATTTGGACAATTTTAGCCAAGTCTGAAGGTCACTTAAAAGAAAAGTGTATAATTTGTGGTTCGGGTCTGGGGAGACCCAGCAGAATTGTTGTGGGTCACTCGGGGTCAAATTTGGCCCAATCAAGATTCATCTTTTACTTTAGACACCCCAGCCCCTCGCCATTCATCCAATGTAACAATATTTTTTTGCAACATGCACCTGAAAAAAAGTCAGATGCTGTCGGGCACCTACCCTCATAGATTTAGACAGGCCTTCAGCGAAAAACTCTGGCACACTCCTGACACATTTCACTGTGGAGAAAAGAAAGAGACGTAAAGGTCATGTGTGAAATGACTTTGTCATGTGGATCTCTGCTCTCTACTGCCAAGTGTTATTTTCTTCTGCTCCATTTCATTCTAACATGTATTGCAGGAAAGAAAAGCTCCCATTCTTCGCCGGCTGTGTGATCACTGAGGTGTCATCCTGATGGATCACAGGTCTTACCAACGGCCAGCAGTAAGTTCTCCAAATTCCCAGTGGTCTCTCCCTCAATGCTGTCCTCTAGTTCAGAGCCAGAGAGCTTCTTGTAGGCATCAAACACTGCAAAACAAATACAGAAATACTTCAATATAAAACATGTTTTACTCAGCATTAAAAAAATATTAGAAGGTTTTGAGTTAAGGGCAACTCATTTTGTGTGTTATATTGCATCTGGTTTAATGTAGCCCGTTCACTTTATTAGGTAGAATATTATCCGCCAAAAGCACAATCACATTACCACTTGATATTCTGACTCATATCAAATAGCTTAAAGGAAACATTTGCAGCCTTTCAACTGGATTAATATTGTTGTTTTTAGGGTTGTTTGTGCAAATGAGCCAGTTTACTTGGAGTTATGTTAACACCGAGTGACGCTGAACGTCTTAATATACATATAAGTATTGTTAGGAAAAGCAATTTTATTTTTACAAAATCTAGCAGCTGTAAAAAGCATGTGACAAAAGCAACTTTTTCCAAATCTGTTTCACAAGGAGCACCCCCATTTTTATACCATTGTGAAATGTTCTAAACATGTACATTTTAGAGCAATATATACACACATATAGATTATTTACCTTACCTATTTTGTTAACATATCCTGAACCTGTCACTGCGGTCCTGCCTGACTCATCATACTACTACTACTTCCCCTTCACTGCTCCCACAGGATTGTTGACATCCTCGTTGATTCATCTTCTTATTATAGACACATGCCTACCTCTCTGAAAGGTCCCAATGTGTTCATTTTGATGGGCTGTCTTCTGAGTGGTTAAACATTACTAATGGTGTTCCTCAAGGTTCTGTTTTAGGTCCACTTTTATTCTCCATCTACATCAATAGTTTAGGTGAACATGTCGATGGAGCAACCTTACATTTTTATGCGGACGATACCGTGGTGTACTGTGCAGGTCCCTCCATTAAGGAGGCTGTTGTTGAATTGCAAGCAGTTTTTAACATTATTCAGACTCAGCTCTCTGAACTAAAGCTTCTTTTAAAATGTTGATAAAACCAAGAATAAAACTTGAAGTGGTTACCTATTACAAATACCTTGGTATCTGGCTTGATGATTGTCTCACTTTTAAACGTCATGTCAATAACCTGCTTAAAAAAAAACTGGAGGGTGAGGCTAGGTTTCTTTTTCAGAAACAAGTCCTGTTTCTCTGCTTGAGGCCAGGAAAAGGCTAGTCACTGTAACCTTTTTACCTGTGCTGGACTATGGTGATTTGATTTATATGAATGCACCGGCCAATTGCCTGGTCAAGTTAGATGCTGCGTATCACAGTGCACTAAGATTTGTGACAAACTGTAAAGCATTAACCCATCACTGTACCCTGTATGCAAGGGCTGGTTTGCCTTCACTAACTGTACGGAGGATCAGTCACTGGTACATTTTTATATACAAAGCCATGTTAGGGAAACTTCCATCCTACATCTGCTCCCTGATCTCACGGCGAATTGTAAGTGGCTACTGCCTGAGATCGCATGCTGTAGTTTTATTAAATGTGCCAACTGCTAGGACTGTCTCAGGGAAGATAGCATTTAGCTGCGCAGCTCCACTGTCTTGGAATAGTCTGCAATTGAAATGGAAACTGAGCAATCTGGTGCCACTAAATGTTTTTAAAGCTCGGTTGGATGCTACTCAATCGGAAGCTGTTGGTACCTGTTCATGTGGATAGTTATTTAAAATTGTAAATCCCTGTAATGATGCTGTATGATGTCCTTTTTGTTGTTCTGTTTTTCTGTTTCATGTGGAACCTACTTGAGCAGGTCTCCCTTGAAAAAGAGATCAATGATCTCAATGGGATACACCTGGATAAATAAAATGTTTGAAATTAAATTAATGCATTTCCAAACATTTGGTCTACCTATATTGTAAATGTATTATCTTTTCAATTTACACACGGCATCTATTGCACGTCTGTCCGTCCTGGGAGAGGGATCCCTCCTCTGTTGCTCTCCCTGAGGTTTCTCCCATGTTCCCCTTTAAACTGTGGGTTTTCTCTGGAAGTTTTTCCTTGTACGATGTGAGGGTCCAAGGACAGGGTGTCATATTGTCATACTGATATTCTGTACAAACTTTGAAGTCCACTGAGACAAATGTAACATATGTGACACATTGATTGATATCCCAATTCCATTATAACCCAACTAGCTTAGAATCTGCTTACTTGGCTTAGTTTGTTTCATTTCTGACACTTTGTAAATGTGAATAAAGTCTATTATTATTATTATGAGACACAACGAGTGTTGCAGGTCATTTTGGAAGACACATCCGTGTTATCCTATTGTTTAGCTGTGAGGACTTGGTAACGCACCTTAATACGAAGTTACTCTAAAGAATCACGTTCACCGTTTCTCTCAGCTATGGTAACCCGTTAGCTGACCTGTTTCTTGCTGCTCGAGTTCATCCACTTAAATGTTGAAGTTTGTCGTCGTCTGACTCACACACCAGCTTAAACCACTCTCCAATTTCCACTCTGACCTCTTTCTGTTGCAGCCAGACATGTTTACCCCTCGGGACGAACAAGTTGTTTTTTCCTCAAACCTTAATGAACTCTGCTGCTTGAGCTTTGTTTTTGAAACTTTTGTGCTGCTTATATTGGTTTGGTCTCTTATTTTTAAATACTTTAAATTATTAATGAAGTCTTGGTCAGCAACAAATTGTTTCTTGTCCCGTTTCCCTTGAGTGATGCAGTTTCCAACTTTTGACGTTGCTCTTTTAAACAGGTGGCTAACAAATCACACCTTATCACATACTGACATATTGTGTTGCCACAAACACTCACCTTTTCTGAGATGTTCTACCCTCCTGTTGCCAAGAATTGTGATGAATTGTTCCTCATCGGTGCCAAACTTTCCCTCACCAGCGTCAAACAAGGCCTGAAATGTCAGACACACTTTTACACACACAGGAAACCTTGTGTACATGACCTGACTTATTCACACAAGCAGAGCAGGAATGACAGCCCTGATGGAGGAGCTCGTACCGCACCAAAACAACACGGAAAGTTTTTCACAATTAGTGTTTGCTATGAAAGAGAAATTAGAGTTCTTCACCTGCGGCTGTATGTATGTTGTTCTCATCAAGTTTTAATTTGTGCAAATGAAGCAATAATATTGATTCTTAATGTTTAATTATGAATAGTGTATTTCTGCTTCTTCTTTGTTTTGCACACACATAAGATTGAATAAAATCCAGAAGAAAAGCAAAATATAACCTAACAAGGAAGTTGTTGCGTCTTTCTTACATACAGTATGTTAGAAAGACAAAACAACAAGTGATGTATTGTCTTTATATTTAATAAAGTAACTAACCACAAATGCTTTCCAATAATGCTTTTAATAGAGTTGAGTTGTTCCATTCTATGCTTTAACAATACGCTCTGGTTGGTAAGTTATAAAATACAACACTGTATAAAATGAGTCATTTATCCATATTGAGTCGCTTTTAAATTTGAAAATTATTACTCTTATCTGTACTTTTACCTAATTAACATTTTAAATTCATGACTACAATTAGCAAAGCATTATTAACAGACTGTGATATTTCTACAAGGATCTTCCTTAAGAACAGTTGTTGACATTTAATACTTTAACCTTTTGTTACGAGTCAAACAGGACTGGCTTGGTAATTTTATTTCACACATGGGACATTTAATCTTTATTAATAGATCCCAACTCACAACTCAACATCAATAAGTAATGGCCCATAAAGCTCAATATGAAGCCAGATGTTAAATTCCTGGATGTTGATATTCTTTAATTAACTTATCCTATTATCTGTTTGTCTGACCTTTGTTCACTGCACTGTGGGGAGAAAACTCAATTACATGATCACATCCTTCACATGTTGACATTTGAAAAGAAGACAGTGAAATAAAATATGCATTGTACCGTAGAGGTTTCTTGATGTTTTGCACAGGATTTCTGCATCATTTTCAGCTCTTAAAGTTAATGTATGTTGCAATTTATAAACAACACATTCCTTTCAACACATGAAGTGTAAAGAATTAAAACCACAGTGCTTTCAAAGAAAGACTATCAAGGGTGTTTTTTATCAAGCCATCACTTTTACCGTCGGGCTTATGTGCTGGACTACTTCTCGGCTGTTGCCAGGCAACTAGAAGTTACTCTGAGAAAAGTACTCATATCTTTAAGTAAGAGTTCACAAGTATTAGCTTTAAGTTCTTATTATTTGGAGTGGCCACTTTCAGAACAATGTGTGATATGATTGAATTATAATTGCTGATGCTTTAATGTTGCAGCTTAAAAAAGGAGGAGCTCTGTCTCTTTACTTCGGCTCTTCACAATTCATTATAAAAAACACAGCACTACTAACTACTGAGTAGGGCTGCTCGATGACAAAAATCATAATCTCGATTATTTGGGTCAATAATTGATATCACGATTATTAAAAACGATTATCCATTTAGTTTGTTCTCCAATAAATTGATGTTTTCAAAATGTTAACAGTATGTGTTAAACAGTTGACTACCCTGAACTTTGAACTTTTAAGTATAATTCAACTGAAAACCAATAAAAAAAAAAACGTTTGTTGTTTTTGTAATCGTTGCAAGCCATAATCGCGATTAAAATACGATTAATTGAGCAGCCCTACTACTGAGGTATTCTACATGTACCATAAATCGAATCCACACTGCATTAGGACCCAGGACTATTTGGTCTTCCAGAATTATCATGGTAAATCTGAGATAGGGGTACTGGTTTTAAAATGCTTCACACATTAGATGAGAAAATCCCTTTGACTGATATCAGGATGGATTATTTTTTGTAATTGTTTTTTGTACTTTATGTTGATGTCCCTGTCCTGTTGCCTGCATAATTTATTGATATATACTGTAAGGTCTTTGTGCTTTATATGAACTGTAACAAGACCCAGTACATTAACTGAGCTATATGGCGGCCAAATTACTAAATATTTTGAACGAGTTAATTTAGTGTAGTACCCTCTAGTGGAGTGAGTTCTAGTGATGTGGAAATGCTTTGTGTAGAAACAAGACATTCTCGTGTTCTTTCTTCTTACCTTTGCATCTTTATCAATATTTTCCTCGCCTAGTCCATCCTCCCTGCTCCCCTTCACAGGCGGACAGACGAACAGAGAGACACAGGTAGACAGACGAACAGAGACACAGGTAGACAGACGAACAGAGAGACACACAGGTAGACAGACGAACAGAGAGACACACAGGTAGACAGACGAACAGAGAGACACACAGGTAGACAGACGAACAGAGACACAGGTAGACAGACGGACAGAGACACACAGGCAGACAGACGAACAGAGACACAGGTAGACAGACGAACAGAGACACAGGTAGACAGACGGACAGAGACACACAGGCAGACAGACGAACAGAGACACAGGTAGACAGACGAACAGAGAGAGACACAGGTAGACAGACGAACAGTGACACAGGTAGACAGACGAACAGAGACACAGGTAGACAGACGAACAGAGACACAGGTAGACAGACGAACAGAGACACAGGTAGACAGACGAACAGTGACACAGGTAGACAGACGAACAGAGAGACACACAGGTAGACAGACGAACAGAGAGACACACAGGTAGACAGACGAACAGAGAGACACACAGGTAGACAGACGAACAGAGAGACAGACGAACAGAGAGACACAGGTAGACAGACGGACAGAGAGACACACAGACAGAGACACACAGGTAGACAGAGGGACACACAGGTAGACAGAGGAACAGAGAGACACACAGGTAGACAGAGAGACACACAGGTAGACAGACGGACAGAGAGACACACAGGTAGACAGACGGACACACGGGTAGACAGACGGACAGAGAGACACAGGTAGACAGACGAACAGAGAGACCACAGGTAGACAGAGAGACACAGGTAGACAGACGAATAGAGAGACGAACAGAGAGACACAGGTAGACAGACGAACAGAGAGACCACAGGTAGACAGAGAGACACAGGTAGACAGACGAATAGAGAGACGAACAGAGAGACACAGGTAGACAGACGGACAGAGAGACACACAGGTAGACAGAGAGACACACGGGTAGACAGACGGACAGAGAGACACAGGTAGACAGACGAATAGAGAGACGAACAGAGAGACACAGGTAGACAGACGAACAGAGAGACCACAGGTAGACAGACGAACAGAGAGACACAGGTAGACAGACGGACAGAGAGACGAACAGAGAGACCACAGGTAGACAGACGAACAGAGAGACACAGGTAGACAGACGAACAGAGAGACCACAGGTAGACAGACGGACAGCGACACAGGTAGACCGACGAATAGAGAGACGAACAGAGAGACACAGGTAGACAGACGAACAGAGAGACACAGGTAGACAGACGAATAGAGAGACGAACAGAGAGACACAGGTAGACAGACGAATAGAGAGACGAACAGAGAGACCACAGGTAGACAGACGAACAGAGAGACACAGGTAGACAGACGAACAGAGAGACCACAGGTAGACAGACGGACAGCGACACAGGTAGACCGACGAATAGAGAGACGAACAGAGAGACACAGGTAGACAGACGAACAGAGAGACACAGGTAGACAGACGAATAGAGAGACGAACAGAGAGACACAGGTAGACAGATGGACAGAGAGAGACACAGGTAGACAGACGAATAGAGAGACGAACAGAGAGACACAGGTAGACAGACGAACAGAGAGACACAGGTAGACAGACGAACCGAGAGACGAACAGAGAGACACAGGTAGACAGAGATGGACAGAAAGAGGAATCATGTCAGTGGATGGGAAATCCTCTCAACACGTAATAACTGAAAATGACTTTATCTGCCATGTCCCATTACCAAGAAGATTACATTTCTGTCTGTACACCAAAACACATTTCTGAAACCAACAGTGTTGGTGTGTTGTAAACCCTTCTCCCCTCCTGCTCCAAACTCTCATGCCTGTGTAACGTAATGGCACCACCAGAGGCTCTCATTATTTGGAAAGGAAACTTAAGTCTTTGCAGCAGCCGCCACCACCCCCCCCTCTCTACCTGCAGCAGGACCACCAGTAGTCTCTGATAGTGCCCCGAGGTGTCACCGAGGATATCGGTCTCCAGCTTTCTGTTGAACTCTGGGGGAAAGAGGAGAAGAAGAGCAGCGGAGCAGAGGATTACTTACACTTCTCACACACAACAGCCACTAATGACTCTGCAGGAGGATTTACCCAAGCAGAGATTGGATAAGTAAGCTAACGGACACCATGGTCTTCTCTTATCCAAACCAAATAACTGTTGCATTTTTTATCGCATAGTATTTTTTCCATTGTGGTTTGTTGCAATCAGCTGAGGAAGGAGAGGGTTTTCATTATTCGACAACTCATAACACTAAATACTCCCTTTAGACATTTTGCTCACAGATCAAGCAGGATTGTTTTGATGGTGGATGTTGGAATTAAAGAGTAATCAAAGGCTGAAAAGCAGTTGTAAGTGTTTTGCACAACACAACAGTGATGTCACCCTGGAGTACATTTCTACGTCACAGCTGCGAGATAAGTAAAACCACTGGAAGTCAGTAAAGTTTCTCTTTACACTCGGATTTTACATTTACAACTTGCACTAGAACACAAAGAGCCTGACTTACACTCAAGAGTAAACATGTGTATCTGTCTCTCTCTTTCCCATCGGACTAACTCACCTTTCTTGTACGCTTTGACGATATTTGTAATCTGTTCGCCGGTCCTGGAGGCCAGGATCTCGATCAGCACCTCGTCCTCAGTGCCGAGGCCCTGGGAACCAGAAACAAGACGTGGATGAACATTGATTGGTGCAGCAGCGTGTTCTCAGACATCTCTTGTTGTATACCTTTGTTGGCCAAAAGCAAAATACAGGGAAGCTAAAAAAAGTTATAAGAAAAATGGTTGAAGGACATCAGTATAGGTCTGCATAAAAACGAAAAAGTATGCAATTAGAGCTTTAATAATCTCAGTTAAGAGGGAATTAGCTTTGAGGTTCATTCATAATTTAAATCAAACACTCTTCACTTGAAGGTTAATTAAATCAGAGAGAAAAGAAAAATGTCTGACAAGCCAAACCAATGATTCAGAAGGCGAGGGGAATGTCAAGGACAATTTTTACTGCTTTGCCTTCACTTTGATTGAACGATTCATTTGTGCTAAGTGTGTGTGACGTTTCAATGTGATGAAAGAATAATGACCAGGAGCCTGGAGTTTGAAAGAAACGCTTTTTCCCTGGGGGGCCCGTTATGTTCATTTTCAGGTTCTTGTGCCTCTACTGTGACATGTTTCGATGCTTTAATATTCAAAAAGCTCTTTATTTTTCTCATACCGTCTGTGCTGCAGCACCCTCTTTTCACCATCTGTCTGAAACCAGAGCCCAGTCTGCTCTGATTGGTTAGCTAGCCGGCTCTGTTGTGATTGGTCCACCGCTAAGAGATGTCCCGCCCCTTAGTTTATAACATACAATGTGTGTGTGGTAGAGAAACTTCCTCTGGAGTGAACACAGGGATTGTAGCCTTTGCAGATCATTTACATGCACACAAACCTATATAACACACAACAGGGAAGGGATTCGGGCTGCACGATATATCGTGTCGATAATCGCGATATTCACGACATCGCAGGACGTGACGATTAAAAAAAAAGAAAAAAAGGACTTGCGATATTAAGTAAGCAAATTAACTCAAACACTTCATGTTACAATTATTTTGCTGCTTGCTACAAAAGGAAAACTTTCGCGGCTCTCATGTCAGGGGTACTTGAGTGAGTGACATGCAAGCTCTGCATGCACCGCAAATCACCAATCACAATCTAATCTCCAAAACAAACGGACCCGGTGATTAAAGGTAAAAACACTGAATTAAGTGTTTCATGTGTTTCTCCAGGGCAGTTTGGCGCAGCTAACCGAGCTAGCTCAAGATCCAGACGTCCATGACAAAAATCCTTCATCCGGTTAAATATAGTTAAAAAATAAATAAATAAATTGTATAGCATTAAAGTTCAAGAAGGATGGTTTGCGGGGGGGGGGGGAAATGGTATTTTCTTCAATTCCTGTATGTTTTTGTAACGGAGGTGATCTCTGGGGCCATAGATTTCGGCCTCCGTTACAGATTGTGTAGCTTCGTTGGTGGCGAAGTGTATGTAGTGTGTGCATCTGTCTGTGATTTTAGTTTGTCTGTCTCTGTTTGCTGGTTTTGTTTTGAAAAGTGTCCCCCTTCCCCATGTCTGTTACTGTCGATTGTGTGCACCTGGTGCCCTGTGTTGTCTCCTCCCCCCTCACCTGTGTCCTGTTGGGTTGATTGGTCTGTGTGCATTTAGGCTCTGGGGTTTTTCTGTTGGGCTGGTAGTGTGGTGTAAAATCCCTGTGGTTGGTGACGGTGGGCACATGTTCAGCCGGATTGAGGCTGTGAATCAGGTGTTTGATTTAATAAATGCCCACACCGGGTTATATTTATGGACGTTCTGCCTCTGCCTCCTTCCTTCCTTCCTTGCAGCTCAATTGTCAGCTTCACAGTTTTCATATCGCAATATATATCACAGGGGGAAAATAAATAAATGGCAATGTCAGTTTTTTCCAATATCGTGCAGCCCTAGAAGGGATACAAAAATCCTATTAGGGCCTCTTTAATGCTCTGTGTGATATAAAAAGCAGCAGGTGCTCAGTTTATGATGCCCAAAAGCTAAATAAATCGATATTAAAATATGAATAATTTCTGTAACTATAAAATAATTAGCAAATCTACAGCACCAATACATTATATTTGTGCTCAGATTTTATACCTCTGTTCTGTTACAGCCTGCACTGAAACAAAGCCCAGGAGGGAAGGCAGTCACAAAAATATTAAAACAAGATTGTATCTCAAGAGTAGCTCTAATGAAAACAGCCTGGACCTCTGACACCTCTTGAGAAAATAACACCTTGTGGAAGATGACTTTCATTATGAAGGACTGTGTCGAGTGCTCGGCCTACATGGTCATATTTAAAATGTAAATGTCAACTTCATTTTCAACCCAACAAGTATACCGCAGGAATTTCATTCAATAAGCACAGAATACGTTTCGGTACATTGCTGTAATAAAAAAATAAAAAAAATAAAAAAAAAATCAGCTGGTCATTCTTGGTTTGATACTAAAGCCTGAAAAGAACAAAGAAACATGTTACTATAGCAGTGGTTCTCAAACTTTTTCTGTCAGGCCCCCCATTTGGAGAAAAAAAAATGTCGGGCCCCCCCCAACACAAATAGTCAGGCTCAGTGGCCAACACAAATAGTCGGGGTGCTGTGGGGTAGCTTGACGTTTCATAGAGGGTGCTCAAACATTTAGGGTTTCCCATTAATGTACCGGTCGCCACAGTTGAATTTGAAACTACAACAATCCCCACGCATATACACAGTGTACCCACGGCTGTTACAATTAAGGCTTGATAATCAGCTCACGGCATAGGTGTAAGAAGGGGTAAAGTGCTATTTTTATAGGTGGTGTGTGGACCTCACACCACCTAGACCGGGGGGTCCGGGGGCATGCTCAACACCCATTTGAAACAGAACTGTAAACAGATTGACTTTTTCTTTATGGATATTTTACAAATCACCCTTTTAAACTTTGTTATTTTTTTACTGTCATATAGTATTTCATACCTGTTTTTAATTTAATCTCTTATTTTTTTATAACTATAATGATCATATAAAGGTGTGCCTCGGAAATAATTGTTTACATTAATGGTGACCAAAACGTTTGAGACCCACTGAGATAACACTGAGAGAGTCCTTTAGCTCACTGAGTCTCTCAGTCTGACAGGAGAGGACTCTCCTCCACCTTGTTGTTGAAAAAACTCCTTATATCCGTTAGCGTAGCTCGCTAGCACCAGAAGCTAACAACAACGATCTCCGGTACCGGTGCGCTCTCTCTCTCTCGCTCGTTCCACACACACAGCTGAGCTTTAATGAAACACAGAGACCCAGACGTAATAGTACTGTACTGTATCATATTATTTTCGAATAAATAATTTTTCAAATTATGATTTTAAAAAATAATAATTTTATAACCATTTTTCCTCCTGGTCTCTCACGCCCCCCCTGTCATGCCTCTGCGCCCCCCAGGGGGGGCCCGCCCCCCACTTTGAGAACCACTGTACTATAGTAAGATCTCAAATCATGAGCAAACTATCTAAAAAAGTGTGCATTGTCCCTCCAAATGACTTGATACAACAAACCTAGTTATATTCCAGCATAGGGTATTCATCACTCTTGGCAGTTGTAATGCCATGTAGTCTACTGTGATACATAACTATTTTAAATGTCAAAACACAAAACGTTCTACTCTCACAGCGTACATTCAAACTTGTTGATCAGGTGATGCCAATGCCAAAGCTCTGCATGCCGTTTTAAGTGCAAGGCTTAAAGAGCCTTCGCCAGTGTTCTCCTTCTGGGACAAGTGGGAGTGAGTGCCTTTGAAAAGGTCCGGTGCTCAGCTGAGTGTTTCAGCATCAGATGTTGGAACATCTGTGCACTAACACCACGGTTTCCTCTACGAGTTTGAGGCTCATTTGCATATCAAATCTGCAATCTGTATTAAGTGGAGCATTGGAGGAAATGTTCATTAGTTACCTTCAGAGCCTTGTGCAGTTGGGAAGCATCATATGAAACAGGAGGGGTCATCAAGGCCACGATCAAACTCTCAAAATGCCCCCCGAGCTCCGACTTCAGAGCGCTGACCAGGTCCTGATGTGGGGGAAAGATTATTAATAATAAGAAAAAAACTATGTGTTTTTTAACATCAGCCAAATGCTGTTTTAATAAATACAGGTTTGATTGGCGGTGTTAAATTCCTGTTCTTAGATTGTGATCTTTTTTCAATTTAAATCTATTATTTATCCGGGCTTTATTCATTAAAATCCCTCATTTATCTTTTAATTTGCCCATTTTTGATACTGGTCCAATCTCAAAATACAATTGCATGTCATCTATAAAAATATAAATGTCATGACTCTTTTTTATATAAATGGACACAATCCGTAGTCGACACAATTATAGTCTTTTCAAGAAAGAATAACAACTCAGAATAAAATGGCCATCTGGACATTTTAAGTTTCTTCATAGTAAATAGTCCCACAATATTGTATTCCAGCAAAGAAACAAAATCACTTTACAGTTCCCCTTTAAACTATTACAAATAAGGCAACGGAACTTCCTAATTAAAGCAGCTACATGCAAAATCTCTATAACGGAATAAAAAGTAGTAGTAGTGGAAGTATAGTGGGAGTAGTAGTAGTGGAAGTAGTAGTGGAATTAGTTGCATAGAAAACCCCAATGACAACATTAGGGCTAAAATATTAAGTGATTCTTCAGAAATCATTATAACCCTTGCTCCTCCCCTTGTTGCTGACATGACTATAGTAATAAGAACAAGACATGTACCTGCAGAGAGACGTACAAAGTATTTCTTTGCTATAACTACCAGCTTTATTGATTTCTGTCATCAGATATCAGGGCATTGCTGGGAGCAAACCCTCATTAAATACGGTGAAAAGAGTGAGTTATACTGTGTGTCTGTTAAAGGGATCCTTTCATCTACCGTGCTTGGCAAGTTCAATATAGAGTCAAACACTCATCTCTTTAACGGCTCAATATGTGAGACCTCTAACAGAAATATTATTTATTTCTACATTAAATAATCCATCTCTTTTCACAAGCCGTTTCGATTTCAAATGAAATTCTAGGAGGGGGATTTTTCAAAAGATGAATATTGCAGTGCATAAATGACACTGTCTGGTATAAACTGAAACTAGCAGCAGAGAAAGAAGAGTATGCACTCTACAGGAGATGATAAAATATCTCTTATTTTAGATGGCATTGCTAAACAGTAAGAAGAAATGTTGATAAAAGGTTTATTTGGCAAAACCCTGTGATATTCAGAGATACTCCAGGAGCAATTTGGTGATTTTCAGATGCACCCTTGTTTCCTCTCAAGCTGCCACTCTGCACTTACATCTGCTTTTCCACAACACCCAGGGAAAGCAAATTAACTCGCAGCTTTCAATCCACAGGTGGTCATAAAATCGCTCAACAGCGAAATAGGAGTGAGAGCAGGCGAGCGGAAAATGCACAAGGTCGGGTGAGACCAACTGCACTGCACTCTGGTCCACGGGGGCTAGGGGAAATTGTCACTTCTTGAATGAATGTTGCCGTGTGTGGCTGTTGAATGTTAATACAAAATGTCAAGTCTTGCTCTTTCATTTTTAATGACAGAAGGAAGTTATTATTTATGATGGCTGGCAGACTTTTAAAACTCAGTCAGATCCTTTACTTAAGTAAAAGTAGCAACAGTTCTGCTTAAAAGGATGTTGATGTAATTGGGCAACATATAAAAACCTTCATTTATACTGTAGTTAAAGTAGTATGTGACACAAATGTAGACTTTTGCACCTCTTAAGAAAATCTAACATTTTGGCCAATCAGAGGTCAGTTCAGATAGACAGAGTTTTTGCCAATGCTTCTGTTCGTCCCGTCAGTGCACCAACACTATTCGGAGCCATAACTAATTTGTTAGGTTCAAGCACAAAGAGTCCATGGATTGACTCAGGAAAATAATTTTTTGGGTTAAAATGAATGGCGGAAGTAATTTAAGGGGCCTGCCATGTCAAACTTTAAATGGACCCATTCCCTTTTAAAGAGCAGAATATCCTGCTGGAAAAGTAGCTCACGTCTGTGGTTAACAAGGGGCTAAATCTCACCAACATATTCTCTTCATCTCTAAAAACGTTGTCGATAACGTAGCTATAATGCCTCGAATCACAGTACGCCCTCTCACAGGGCTTTAGAAGCACACAAGTCTGCAAAGAAAACGGAAGGTCATTCTCATAGAATTGCAGCCATAACGGCATCAGGACTGTAATCACTTTATGCTAATGTTTGAATTGTATGCAATGTCAGGTTGCTGTTTGAAGCGTGTTTCTATGCCAGTGCTCGTTTGGTTTGAAGGTCTTTGGACAGAGGGGGAATAGGAGAGCTGCATGGTGAGGGCAGGTCGTTTTTCTTTTTTTCTTTCAGAAAACTGCCCACCCTGAGGTACCACTTGAATTACAATATGCTTAAAAATGATAATCAAATAGTGCCTCCCCTTCCCAATATTTGCTTAGAAGATACAGAAGTTATTTCAGCAGTTTGCACTTCAAACTTGTCCTGCAGAAAAATTTACTTTGACTGATGGGTAGTATTTTACAAGCTTATAGTTACTTATTTTTGATGGTATTCGTTTTCAAAAAACACATTATTGAATACCGTCAGCCCCGCTCTTAAAAAATTAACTTTATCAGATATATCCGTGCCTTTAGGTGTCTACACGTGATGTGGTGGACACGGTGACATAACCAGTAACCATGACAGCAGCTCGTCATCGGCTCCGTTTCCCCTCCAGCAGCTCAGCTTACCTTTCCGTGCACCTTTTTATACACCGCCTTGATATCCTGGCGCTGATCGTTGCTGCGTGAAGTCAGAAGCATGAGGATGGTGTCTTCATGCGTACCTGCATCAAGTCAAGCCAGCATTAAATAACATCCAATAGTGATGATAATATGATTTCTATAGCCATTTCTCGAAATAATGTTAGCAAAGCGATTTATAAACAAGAAGCATACAACTCTGTCTGTTGATGCTGCGTAATCATGATTGTGACTATGATATGTTCTCCAGTTTTTAATTTGTTGTCTGTATCCAGTCAGGATTTGTATCAAAAATGAGACTTGTCCTTGTTTAAAAAAACAAAAAAACATTGAAATTCAAACCCAAGGCAACAATGATATAATAAAAATCTCAAAACAACTAAACACACCAATTAACAGAAGATGCAATTAACAGATATCATTTGACAGAACATTAAAGTGCACAGTGGTAATTCACATTCAAACCTGTTAATAAATGTGTGCTTTTAGAAGATCTAGAACAATACCAATATTTTAGAAGCCTAATATCTTCAGGCATTTTGTTCCACAGTACAGGCACCATTAGTATAAAATAGAGCTTCACATAATCGCTTGCCAGATATAGGCTGAATGGTTTGTACCAATCTGTTAGCAGAAGCATGAGCTCCTTGAAAATAATTGACAGCGCGCAATCTCCTCCTTAATGAAAAGTCGGCAAAACCATGATCTAACAATAAATACTCTCCACAAAGTCACCTGCACCCCCGAGGAAACGGCTCCCGAAGAGTGTTTTTTCCGCAGAGGGATCAAAATGTCAAATGAGTCCGAGGTAATTACGCCACAAAGCCCTGCTGATCTGTGATCACTGCTCTGACTGTAAATGTCTGTTCAGGTCGCTATTGTGCTCCTATATATATTTATAACTAAATAACTACAGTGGCCATTCTTAATTACTCTTATTGTGAGAGCAATGAGCTGACAGGAAGCAACAAGGTGGGGATTCAGTAAGGTTATATTAAGTAAGAAAGCATGAGTTTTAATGGTAACACACCTTTAAATCAGTGATTGTCATTTGACCTATTGATTTGCACTAATGACTGCGGGTGTTTTTTTGCATTTCTGCAATTAGAAATAACGTCACCTGAGAGAGGAAGCCAGGGTCAAATGTCAAACTGTTGAAATTGTATCCAAGATATGCCGAACAGCTTTCAAACAAAGGTGTAAATTATGTGACAACGTGACGCATCCTTTCAATTATTCATCCGTGGCAAATTACTACTGGGTTAACGGATCTGTGACATTCTGTTTTGTGAGCCTGTGATCTTAGTACACCATCCACAGGAATACATCAATTACTCACCCTGTTTTATATTTAAATATTGAATGAAAACTTGAAATTGAGAAGATGCCTGATGATTTGAAGTAAATTGTGCTAAAAGATGTTTTAATTAAGAGTCAAGGCCCATTTATTTCAATAAATAGAGAATTTTCTAAATGTTTTGATTTCTCAGGTTAGGGTATTGAGTTAGACATAAAATAATAATTTTGAGGGCATATTATTCCCTTATGTAAAGCAGGCCTATAAGAGAATAGATATTGACAATGTGATAGCCTCAAAAAATAAATAAATAAATAATAACCCTGCTGCTGTTGTGGGGGCTCACCTTACAGGGAACCCTCACACATGTCCTCTGAGTCACAATACACTGTAAATATTTCATTATGTTTGTACAGAATATTTTGGATAAACCAAATTGTTGCAAAACAATTCATGCATTTTCAACTTTTTATAGGAAAAACACCTTATTTTGAAATTCCTAAATGTTTTGCTTCACTTTAAGATGTCAATTTTAACTAAGTGTCAGTTGTATTCTCACCTCTATAATCTCGTTAGCAAAGATTGAAACTATTACTACAATTGTTTTACTAAACATCTGCCTGTGCCGTCACATTATAGACGTTTCTTTTGTGCGGAGTGTCTCGGTTTGACGCTACAATAACTGCTCATTACTGTGTTTCTTTTTATGTCAACATAAGTTTAAAACTGGGTGGTGCTCAGTTTCTCTTCTAAATTAGACCAAGCACACTGTGAAAAGTAAAATGATTTATTTTGCACCACAGGAAGAATGTCAAAACTCAGTTAAAATCAACCACACCTGCCATCATACCGTCACTGCATGCTTGTTTTTTTTACTGATTATACACTTACTTTCTAAGTGTCTTTGCATGATTCAGCCTCATCATTCCTCTCCGTTTTGTTATATGGTGTGTTTTTTATCTGCTGTCAGGGAACAACAATTGCTTCACTGTCACATTTACAGTGATGTGCATCAATGTGCTTTGTCCCGGAGAATAAATACCTAAATTAAAATAAGATCAGCAAATGGAAAGTCCACCCTGACAACTGTGTCATCACTGATGTTATATTCTTTTTTAGAGAGGAGCAGAACAAGCGTTTGATTGCATTGTAAAACTATGTATTCTACTTTGCATCATTCCACTTCAATTATAGTTCCCCATCAAGGTGACGTGTGGAACAATGACATTACTGCCAGGGATAAAGTAGCAGAGAGTGTAATGACGCTTTATATAAAGAATCAAGCTCATTAATGACCCTCATGTTCCCCTTGAATTTATAAAAGATTTCAAGGATCAGTGGGATCCCGTGACTATGTTAGTTGTAACTGCCACCTAAAAAAAACTTCCACTGTGTAAATCATGTATCTATGTTTACATTTCCTTGTGGTGTTACATGCCAAGTGTAAGAATGAAAATCTAGAAATCCTAAATAAGAGAGAAAACTGACCTATTCCCTTCATGGCTGCATGGAGAATTTCAGCATCGTGTTTGGGGTTGAAGTTGACGAAGGGTCTCACGCTGCCTCTGTACGCCTGCGGGAAGAGTGCAACACCAACACATGATGAAAAATGATCAATACATTTTTAACAAAAACAAAGGTTTCTTGTACTGGTTAGTGAAACTGCTGTGAAAAAAAAATCAATGTATGAGTTTGCTGTAAGAGATGTTTTTAATTTGCAAATGAAATTAATTTTTGTTCCAACAAGTATGTCTTAAGGGAAGTAAAACATATTTTAGTTATGACACTTATTTTCAGGCATCATATTTGTATGTTTTGTCTCTACTGGGACATGTTTCCATGTTTTAATGCTCAAAAAGCTATTTTTTCTCATACTGCCTGTCTTTTCACCCTCTGTCTGAAACCAGAGCCCAGTCTGTTCTGATTGGCTGGCTCTGTTGTGATTGCGCAACCTCTTAGCGATGTCCCCCTTAGCGATGTCCCCTATCACGTACAATGTGTTGGAGCTCTAGCCAATAGAAGTGTGAGTGTTGCGTAGTGATGTCTCTACGGAAGTAAACAAAGGAGTCCAATTGAGTCGTTTCAGACCATTTACATGAACAAAAACGTATATCACGCACTACAGGGAAGGGAAAACCCCCAAAAGCATAAAAGGGCCTCTTTAAGTGGGTTGCTGTACCTTTAAGAGACGCAATAATAAAATGAATATTGTTTGACTATTCATTTGTATTGCCCTCTAATGGTCTCTGTGTATTATACGAGGAGAAGACGCTACCCTAATAAGAATAAAAACCATGGGCATAAAACATTTAGAGGTACTAGACATTACTGCAGAAGACATAAAAATGTAACTCCATAAAAACCCACCATAACTCCGAGGCAAGTACCTTAACCTCAATCAAGTGTGGCTGCTGCTTTGTGTCATGCAAGTATTTCTAAAAGACACTTGGAGATTGTTCTTCAGGGGAAATGTCATTTATAGAAAAAGCAATACAAAAACTGTCTCAGCTGCAGCTCCGATCAACTCAGCAGGAAGGAGCTGTGGGAGAATATTGTCTGCAGCTCCTCTCAGCAAAGTTCTCTGTTTTTATAATCTCTTTTATGATTTGTCATCTGATTTCAAGAACCTATTTTTGCAATGAGACAATGTTTACTTTGAAGTGTCACTTAAACAGGTCATTGTCACAGCTTTAACCCTGCCTGCGTCATGAAACTCAATTTAGATTTGACACTCTCTTTAGAGACAATGCATCCTTGATTCTTCTTCTACGGTAAAAAAAATAACTGAGCTATTTCAAAACCTGCATTCATTACTGGGATTTGAGTCAACGTTTATTGTAAACTCAATTTCTGTCTTTTGTCACAAGATTTCGTTTTACAAAGACATCAGTTTTAGCTTTCAAGCTGTCATTTAATTCTTGCTAACGTTGCGGCTGTCGTGGTGGTAAATACGCACAATTTTGATCTCTCAACAAACTCGAGAGGATACAATTAAATCCAGGATATGAAATGAAGCTGCTCTCTCTTTTGGGCTAATGTGAGCATACTGCGCGAGTCGTATATTTTTCTAATGAGTGCATTGTGGCGGAACATAATTTTAGTGAATTACGGATCATGAACAAGTCAGGGGATCTAAAGCCTACATGTCAAGATTTCACAGGAGAAGGAATTAGGATTTAATGAAATCAAAATGTATGCAAATAAAGCATTGAGTGTTGCATGCAAGTCGAATGCTGCTGCTGACAGTTATTTGTGATGTGTATTATTGAAGGCTGATCATGCAGCACTACAGCTCTCGGTGTGGTTTAAAAATACACTGACCTTTCAGACAAGACACACTTCATCACACAAACAGGTTAATTCTGGTGCTGTAAACACTAGTTTTAATTACCTCCAACAGTGAGGCTATGCTTGTTAGCAGTAGAAAACTACTGGGCTAATTGCCATAAAACCTGGTGGAAAGGTGAAGCACTGGTCAAATTATTATATTATATTGGATTGGATCACAATAAGATGTAGACAATATTATTTTCACTGTAAAGACGGCCTTGAAGAAGATCTGCGCTCACTGAGTGCCATTTTGAAATCCACTCCAATACAAACAAAAACAGAGTTGTTTCTGGCAGTTTTCAAAGCCTAAACTTTACATACTTTAAGGATATTAAATGTAACATAAAATAAAAACAAATAAAACAAACTCTTACCATTATTGTTGCTGATTGAAAACAAACGAAGTAGACTGGAAGAAAATGCAGCAGATTCATATTGCAGGGTTAGTAATATCTATGTAGTGTAGGATGTAGAAAAGTGTAGCCTATATAATGAAGCTCAGCGCAAGTTATTTTTGGAAGACTGGGTAGGCTATACATTCACTCCGCAGCTGCATATAATCAGCTCATCACGGGCGTTCTTAACCAATTACATTTCACCTCAATCTCCAGCAGCCAATCACCGTGCTGCAGCCAAAGTTCAAAATGGTTCTCCTCTCTCCTGCAGTCAGCTGTGATTTCAGGTGTGATTTCAGGTGTGATTTCAGGTTATCATGCTGCCGCCCACCTGCTCCCCATCCACCTCCTACCCATCCGCCTCCTTCATCATATCCAGTGTCAGGAGAGCTAACCCAAAGACCTCATCCCTAGTGATGGCGAGATGAAGCCTTATGAAACTTTGAAGCTTTCCAGCCAATTGGTTCGCAAAAGGGTTCATCTTGTCATGAGGCTTCGTCATGGGCTTAATTTGAACACAAACCCCCCTGTTGGTCAAAGTGTGTAAAACAGGCAGATTTGACATCTCAACAGTGTGCTTCTCATACCGAGTTCCCAATGAGTAAAGCCTTAGAATAACTCTAAACAACTAACATAAAATAATATTTTTATGTTAACAATATTGTTTTTATTCCAGTTTAATGATTGTGATTGAAAAGCCTAAGGAGGCTGGTAAACATTGCAAAGAGGGATTTGTATTCCTTAATAATATTTGTAAACTTAAAACTATGTTTATTCATTTATTCATGTTTTTATTCCTACATTTATTTATGCTTTTATTTATTTATACTTATGACATGTTCCGACCTCTATATAAGTGAGGGTCTGAGCTCTTAATTCCATCGTGTAACCGGGCCCGGGTACAGGAGGGGTAATATCGTTCTTGTACATCCATGGGTATTATGAGCGTTGTGGTTCAACCGATCTAAAGCACTTTCTGAAGCAGTCACGTGGTATTGAGGGGCAGCAAGGCTTCGTTTGTCATCGGTGACGTCACTGGCCCAAAACGATACAAGCCTCGATACAAGCTTCACAAAAAGCTTCCAGGAATACTCGAAACACAGGGTGTTTCACAAGGAAGGCTGCTCCAGAGCCACTATTTCAAGGATGCTACGTCATCGAGTCCAGCCAATGACTGTTCCAATGTCCAGGCTCCTTGGAATTCTACCGAGGCCGGCGTCCTTTGTTGCGGGAAATTTCGAGGCTGCACATGTGTATCCTCCGCGGTCTTAAAATCCCCACAATGCTTTGCGCATGGACCAATTTCCAAATCTTTGGCGGAAATCGCGCTCCATTTAAGGCGGGGCCTCGCATATGACGCACACCTGCACACCTGTTAGCCTGTTCCACCATTCTTCGTTTTCCGAGGCTAGGGCCGTTTCTCAATCATGAGGATGCTGGCTTGGTAGTCGCGTACTTCCAAGTCACTTCCTTCAGAAACGAAGCAAGTATACTTCCAAGTCACAGCTTCGGAAAACGAAGAAGAATGGAACAGGCTAAAAAGTGTGCCACTCTCTCTAATGGTTTCAACATAACCTGTAACGAAAATAAATACCTCACGATGTCTATCTAATTATGAAATTGCTTTACTTTCACGGAACACATTTATGGTGGTAACAAATTTAACAAAGTAACAAATTTACCAACACATTTTCCAACCCACTACATACTTACATTTAAATGTGTGCTGCGTCGGTTTAGCCATTCTCCGCAAGGGTTTTTGAAATTGGTCCGTGCGCAAAGGATTGTGGGGATTTTAAGGACACAAAGTCTACCAATGTGCAGCCTAGAAATTTCCCCCAAACCAAGGACGCGGCCTCGGTGGAATTCCAAGTATGCTGGAGATTGGAACAGTACTTCGGCGGCACTCGATGACGTAGCATCCTTGAAATATTGGCTTGGAAGCCAGTATCCTCGAGATTGAGAAACGGCCTAGGAAGGATTCTTGCCTCGCTTCTGAAGGAAGTGACTCGGAAGACATGTCCTACCAAGGAAGCGTCCTCGACATTGAGAAACACCCATGCTCCGAAGCCTCGACGCAATGCGTAACATCACTACTCATCACACCTCTCCTCTTCATCCCATCTCCTCATCAAATCCAGATCTTCAGCATCATCACCATCGTCTCTAGACCCTGGGGTTATATGCTCACGGCTGCATTTCCTCCTCAAGATATACGATTTCAGGATCGGGTTCTAATCGCCAAAGACTTAACATTTATCATATGGCATGTGTCAATGTTATTTAAACAAAATGAAGTCTCTCCTGATTGAACTGTTGTAAGTACTGAAACACAAATTCAAGGTAGGCTACTTGTACTTTGTACAGAACATTTCCATTTTACACACCTTCATCTAAGAGGAACATTTTAATAGTAACCTCTTTTTCAAACCATGTAGCCTAATTATAATTGAATTAGAATGGTTTTAATAAACTTAAGCTTGGAGTCTTTCTTTGTAGATTGAGAGGTTCTCCTAATTCTCTAAACTACTTGAAATGCCTCTTGGATCAGCTGGGAAATCAATTACAAACTATTAAACAGGAATCTAAAAAGTCAGGTTTTTAGAGACACATCCTCAGAAGACAGTGTCAAGCAAACCAACACATGATGATCTTAAAATATTATAAGGTAAGGTACATCATCATTAACACTTAATAAGAAGACTGCAGAAAGGAACACAATAAATAAACATAATGGAATAACAGATGCATAAAAGAGATACAGAATAGTTTAAAAACAACATTGTAAATACGGTAGGTGCTAAAACACGTTAAAAGACTTCTGGATAAGTGATCATATATGATAATGAAGCGACAGTATTTATATAGGAATGAAATACAACACCTATACAGCAGTTAAAAGCAACCCACACAACAATGCAGCAGTAATATGAATCCAAAACAACCTATATAATAGTAAACCATCGACAGGGAACATTTTGCTGCCTATAATCTGTTTAAATTATATTAAAACGTTTTGTACTTCTTCCACCACTGTTAGTATGTTACTCTCTAAAACAAAGCATGAGTCCAGAGGAATTAGAAACTGTAAGTGTTCTTACCGACAGGTGTGTTTCTGCTCTCTCCTCACAGGTGAAGTGCGGCTCAGGTGGAGCTCTTTATTTTCTCCTCTGCAGCGTCACAAGGGAAAGCTGTCAGGACTTCCTCTTCCTGCAGGGATCGAGTGTCCCGCGCTGTCATTGGAAGCACGAGATCATGACCTCGTCACAACGTTTTTTGTGTGACCTTTAAAAAAATGACAAAGGGTTAAATATTTAAAAGCAAGTGGTTCTAAAGAGATGTTGCTATGAATAGTGGACGCCGTTTTAAGACGTTAAAAAATGTTCTGGTGGGGTTCCTGATATATTTAATTAATGAGAAAATAGTTTTGTTTTGCGAATAATAATTATGAATAAAGTGGTAACTAAATATTTGAAAAAAGGAACTCTAAATGTACTTCTGTCTGACTCTATACCCTTTTTAAATCAACATGTTCCGAAATAAAGTAATTAATATATTAAAAGAACAGATGATTTGTATTTGAGCCTTATCAGAGGTGGATTCTTCGTATCTTGTACTAAAATATAATCACAGTGACATTCAGTTCTACATTACATTTTTACTACATAAGTAAAAAATACTAAATACAGAAAAATATCCTCTGTCAGTGTTATACGATCTATACTTATTGAATTATGCAACCTGTTAAGCCCCGAGCCTGTTTCCAGGTCTCAGGCTCGAAAATGACATTCCCAGAACAAATGACTATAACTTCACTTCTAAAAGGGGTAAATTAATAATCTTTTTTCTCAAAGCAATGACAAACCTGTGAGTTGGATGTAGAAAAGTCAGAATCAATACAGATATTTTAATTTTAAAGTAAATTCAGATTGAACATAAATTATAGTGTCCATCCAAAAAAAAAACATTACTTACTGGCTGTGTCAACCACCTTATGTACACAGATCATCTTTTCCCCGTGCAGTGCTGGCTTACAACAGCTTCTAAGGATTTGTTCCCAGTATGTCATTGATTTTAATATGAAGTATAACGCCAAGAACAGTAGCAAGTGTGTGAAGTAAAGGGGATAAAAAGGCTGTATTTCCTCATTTTATTCTCAGTAGCAACATTCTTCTTGTGTGCAGTGAGATGAAGTACCTTGGTCATTATATCTCTGATGATCTCACAGAGGACAAAGACATCCATAGACAACGCTCCAAACTGTATGCCCGGGCAAAAATATTAACGCGGAAATTTCTGTAGTGCTCTGTAGATGTCAAGGTATCACTTTTTAAAGCTTTCTGTACACCATTGTACACGGCTCACCTGTGGAGTTGCAAAAACTAAAAGTTGCATACAATGATGCTTTACGGTTGCTGTTGAGGGTACCAAGATGGCACAGTGCCAGCCAGCTGTTTGTTAACTTACCTACTGTACCTGTCAAGCCCTTTTAAGAAATGTAGTGTACAAATTCATGTCTCGCCTAGAAGAGTCAGACAATCATGTTATCTCGATTTTAATTAACCCTGTGAAGAGTTCTACTCGGTTCCATGATTTGGAGACATTGGCGCACCAGCCTCTACAGACAGTGAGCATATACAGTATCTGTGGCTAGCTGTAATTGGACTGATTTTAGGTTTTTCATCTGTTTTTTTGTTTATTTATTGTTGTGTATTTTGTCATTTTGTATGTGATATGGACCTTGAGTCTGAAATAAAGATTGAATTGAATTATAGTGAAAACCACCCTTGAATGATGGGATAGTAGATTAAAAGCTTTAGGAATCCAAACTATAACATATAATAAGTACCCTGTATCAAGATTGATGCAAAACAAGTGAAATTTGACCTTTTTAGAGAGGTTTAGCAAAAAATAAATACTTCTGTGGTCATTTGGGTGGATTTTCCATATCTCCGGCCCCCCTTGGTCGATTTTGATGATTGACATCTCTTTTTAACCGTCAGAGCCAATATAATCGAGGGGAAATTCTAAATCCACCTACACGTTACCAAATAAGGAGTACGAGTGATGCGTAGCCAGAATACCCAAAACAGGAAGCTGTCAAACACTCTGGTAGCTATCACAGCAGCTAATATGAAAACTCAGTTTTTGACATAAAAATGGAATGATGTATTATCACTAATCATTTCAAAGTGACACAGACACATTGGATTAACCTTCAGCCGCGTTTTTCTCGTTTTAATGCCATTGAACATAACTTTTGATCAGAACAACAGCTACGACGTTTCTCCCGTTTTTGCTCCATAAAGCTCTGTGTTGTGATGTCTGTATTTGCTTCCCATGTCACGAGTTCTGATCGCTCAGTGATGATACTAATACCTCTAGAATCTGTGGAATCTCAGCTTGCTAGCTAATATATTGATTGTGCAGATCCGATAAGTAATAAAGTATTTATAGCTAGAGTTCTGTGCTAAGTGCGTTAGCAATTTTTCGCTCAGGGCTAATTTAGACGCTTCTTGTGAGATTTGTGTTTTGTTTCAGTAAAAATGGTTCGTATCGTCATTTAGCTGAGTTTCTTCCCGTTAAGTGAGTATGACACATTCATAGTTTATTAAATCTTAAGAAGCCCTGAGACACAATTCCGTGAATATTTTTTACACTTAACCTGTTAAGCCCCGTAACCCCCCGCCGGCGTCATTTAAAATGTTGAGTTGGTTGAGGTAGAGCTATTATTTCATTTAATAATAAGATAAGATCAGAATGTTTTGTATGTAAACCCAAATGTGTAAAGTAACAATGATTGTTAAATGAATGTAGTGGGGTAAAAGTAAATCAGGGTTTAAACTTGAGTGAATTAACAATACCTGCATGTTTTACTTAAGTAATTTGGTTATTTTCTATTACTGAATATCAACAGTGAAAGAGATTCCTTTTAAATAATAATAAACCATTTTGCAGTGAGATTTAACATGTCATTTTGATTAGTTGGCTGCCTCTCCCTTACACATATCCAGTGTATGTTTCATTTCGGAGGACATGTTTTCACGAACGGTTGATTCCAGGCAGACGAGTGTTACTGCAAACAGGAGACGAGCAGATGCTGGAAGTCTGACAGGAGTGAAGGGATCAGCAGAGCGAGTCGCCGAGGTGCATCTCACATATAATCAACACTGCCCCTGCAAACCTTAATTAAAGTGAGAGCTGTAATGAAGGATGAGAGTGTGAACACCATCTCTCAGGTTATCCGGTTACAGGCGCTCCAGTTTCATCTCAGACTGACATTGAACCAATTTTCATTAATCCGTTATAAACAAGCAGCTAATAACACATTCATCAGATTGAATATTGATTTATTTTCTTTCATTCCTCTATAATTGAGAAGTTGTTTTAGTCCATACCCTTCATGATTAATCATGCAATGGATCACTGTTTGAAAATAAAATCTATGATAAATATTTTAATTCCTTAACCCTTGTGTTGTGTTCGAAAGCTGTACATGATGTTCACGGGTATTTCATTTTGACCCATGATTTATCTCAGTCCAAAACACTCAAAAAGAATGACTATCATCCAATATTGTTTTAACTACATCATAACTAACTTATAATGCATGCATAACCGTACAATCCTGTTGTAATTGTATTGTATGGCCCAAAAACACATTACACCACATATTGCACACGTGCCTGTGTGTTTTCAGGTTCAAGTGTTAGTGTACATATTCTTTGAGAAAGGTCGGGTTACCGTGGGGGGAGGGGAGATCAGGTGCATGTTGCGAAAAATTATTGTTACAGTGAATGAAGGGGGTGGGGGTGTCTAAAGTCAAAGATGAATCTTGATTGGGCCAAATATGGCCCGAGTCACCCACAACAATTCTGCTGGGTCTCCCCAGACTCGAACACCAAATTATACACTTTTTCTTCTAGTGACCTTCAGACTTGGCTAAAATTGTCCAAATCAGTTTTGTAGTGTTTATATCTGTTGTGGAGGATATCATGAAGCCTTGTTCCGATCAAAAAAACTAGATTGTAGTTATTATATAATTGTAACTTGAAACAGGTCACGGGAGACCCGAACACAACATAAGGGTTAATGGAGGTTTTGATTCCATCTATAGTCTTGGGGTTATTCCTTTATTATGCTCATTTAAAATGTCATAATTGTATTTTGTGCCTTTATACTGTGACGTGTTTACATGCTTTAATGTTCAAAAGATCTTTATTTTAGTGGCTTAAACCTAGTATTTCAGAAATAATTTGGAAAGAAAAAAACGCTTTATTATGTGCATGCATTAATCATAGTGCCTCCAAGGAGGGCAATCAGTGCAGTGTTTTTATAAAAGCCAAATCATAGCTAAATCCCAAATTGATGTCTTTTTAGGTGTTGAAATTCTCTTCCTGGACAAATTACCTAATTTAAATGTCATACAGTATTTTGCAGAATGGCCCTGTTACTAATTTACATAAATAAAGTTAATAAAATTCATATAAAACACCCCCGTATCTCCAAAAGAAGAAGAAAATCTAAAGCTCCAGAGCAGATGGACTTTGACGTGATGTCAAATTGAGTTTCAAGATTTACATTTTTTACCTCAAAATAAAATGAGTTTTCATTCAAGAAGCAACAGCCATAAAGTGCTCTAACTTTAAAAATCAGGGAGCTGCTGACTGCTTCCCCTTCCTGCTCCCTGAGTTGTTTGTTGTTTCTAAACTGAATCAATGTGATTTTTGATTCATGAGCGTAGCGCCATGGGACAGCAGGTGTACAGAGCTGTGGACTGATCACTTTGTCAGGTGCTGACTGACAGACAATAAGCCATCATCAATCACAAGACATCCACAAACAGCTCTCAGAGGCTGTTTCATGTTCTCCTCTCTGCTGAGGGCAGGTGTTATCAATGCAGATGGCTCTATTTCAACAAATATTAGCTGGCCTCTTGAGCACATCATAATATTTGAGTCAGTTTTTTGAAGGGTGAAAATCTACCTTTTGCGTTTGCTAACTTTCCACAGCCCTGCTGGAAAGAACAATGTAGCATTGGACAGAGAGTACAGTTTCCAGTGTGGCCCATTTGAATAGACATTTAAGTAGAAAACTCCATGTAAGATGAGCACTGCCTGCTGTCCGACAATTCCTTCAAGACAGAACAATATGATGTAGTTGTATTAGCTGCACCAGTATTGATTATCTGGAGTTGATAGGGAAGTTAGCCTGTTTGCCTGTTAGCTTATAGCGTGTTAAATGAACAATCAAATGACGGCATGATGTGAGCCTTGAAAACAATGTCCTATTACTTGGGAAACTACCAGCAAAGTTAGCTTTGCCTGCTGTCAGGCATACTTGCTTCAAAACATAGGAAAGAACAACATTAGGTGTATAGTCTATTATCCGCACCAACATTGATTACCTGGAGGTGGTAGGGAAGTTGGCCTGTTTGCCTGTTAGCTTCTTTAGCCTCGATTCCACTATAAAGAAAATAGGCTTTAGGGCCTACAACCTCTGAACCATAGCCCTCTCATTCTAGAATATGCTCAGTCCTATTATATTAAGCAAAACATGTCTCTTCATCTCACCAAATAATATTTATTTTAAGCTAATAAGCATGACTACTTAAGATAAGATAATTGCATCTTGCCATTAGATCCATATTTAGCACATCTGCATTGAAAGCTTTTAGCTAGAGATAGCATGTGATGTTTGTTAGCATAAATGCAAGCAGGGGAAACGCTGTCTAAAGAAAACATATCTGGGTCATTCCTAGCATTCGGTGCCATTTCATTTAGGGTATTCAAAAATAAAAAACCTAATTTTCCATGTTTTTTTAAAATTTAATCTGAATGATGGCTTGTTAAAGTATAAGAAAAATATTTTGGTCAAGCTCAGGATATTAAGCTTAAACATTTATTTTTGTACCATCCCCAGTTACTGTGTGTGCACCTGTTACTGTGAAATATAATAACAGGGTGGACGGTAACAGGGTGGACATTTTATGCTAAACTTGGCTATTGCTACATGTGTGATGATAATCAAGCTAGGACTCGGTGACAACAGAAACATATATTTGATAGATATATTCACCATATTTTCTAAATGTAAAACAAATGATCAGTTCCACTAAAAATGAGCATAACAGGGTGGACATTTTATGCTTTACCGCAATAGTTAAGTTCTTTAAAACATTAGAAAAACGTTGAAGGAAGAACGCATTCACTCTGCTTCTTGAAGATTATTTCCCACTCAAAATGTATCCTTCTTCTTCTTGAGTCATACAAATAGTAGAATAGTAAAGGGGCGTGTCCAGACGGATTCAAATCAGAGTAACAGGGGGGACATTCAAACAGGGGACACACACTTTATTTTCAATACAAATGAATTAATAACAACAATTTCAATTTGGTGAGGAATATTAGCAAAAGGGTCATACAACACTCACAAAAATGTAGAATTTGTTTCTATTTCTTTGATTTCTTTTTGTATATCTGTTACAGAAGTTGAGCAAACATGATTGGGGACACAGCAATTTGGCCTACTTGTGCTAAAATCAGAGTAATTATTTAGAATTGTTTATATCCTGGCTAAATAACATTGTTGTTTTATGGTAGAGGGTATAAACATTTAAAACCAAGCTTTTAAAAAATAAGCATTAGACCTTTTAAATACAAAATATATGATATAATGTGGTGGGGACCTAAATGGCACTGAATGCTAGGAATGACCAGCTCATCTAAAACTCAGAAATTAATTTATAATGTTGCATCTTGTTAGTTGAGTCAATACAAAATAAATAAGTGTAAAAACCACATTGTGCCATGCTAAACCATGCTAATCATCTGCCCGCTGAAATGACCCTTAAGAACATAATTAAAAACCTGATTAAAAAGCAAAATAATGTTAATATGTTAAACTACTTAAGCATGTTAGTTAACATGTGAGCAGCAGAATAGCATGTTACATGTAAATTACTAATAAGTGAAAAATAACATCAGCTGTCAGCTTTGAATCCGTGTCTTGTGATTGTTAACAATAAATACATACTCCAAATAGGTATGATTAAGACGAATAGTAATACCAATGTAAACCGTGATACTGTTACCACTCCAAGTGTTTTCATAGCTCACACAACAACACAACCATAGGGGCCAGGAAATGGACACAGAATGTGGGACAGAGACTGTTCCACTTTCACCACATGTTATCTGATGTTCTTATCGTTTCTTGACCAGAAGCTCTCTCTCCAATGTCTTCAGGATAAACCCAGCAGGGGAATACAACAGACAGGACACTGTCCCATGGATGCTGTCACTCGGTAAATGTCTGAATTAATAAGGATTTTCTCTTATGGGTCTGCACATGTGCAATGTATTCGCAGACATATGGCACTGTACTTATTAGAGGACGATTGAGACAACACAGACGGTCAGGAGTGCCAGGGGACACATTTCAGCTCAACAACAGAGAAGGAGAAACATGGCGTCGTGGGATCTACGCACAATGTCAGACCTCATTAAACAGAAGCTCAGTTGCTGAAGGGAGCTGCAAACTGTTATTAGTTTCTCTAATAACCTGTGTTCTGACGTGTTGAAGGGAAAACCATGAAGATGTCCTTGTTTGAAATAGAGATAGTAGGAGTTTTCAGACCGACCAATAGAAGTGAGAGACCGTATTAACAGGAACAACCTTTTGGGAAATACACTTATTAGCTTACTTGACAAGAATAACACAATAAGATTCATGGCCATCACCTCTTTACTCTTTGTATGCAGCAAGTTTTAGCAGCTGGTTAGCTTAGCTTAGCATAAAGACTTGAATCAGAAGAACAGCTGGCCTAGCTCGGTCTGAATAGGCCAATATGTACACTTTGACTTCTGTACAGGTTAAAGTCGATAATTAGAAAGCTTTATAGGCAGTTATATTTTGTAACCTTTGTACAAAGTTAGGAAAGATGTTACCCCTGTTTCCTGTCTTTATGCTAAGCTATCTGCTGTTTCTAAAATGGATTCAATCAAAAATTACTTAAATTAAAAGGGGTAGTTATCAGTGACAAAGTAGTACCAAATATAAACCAGTTTATTTTGTGCAAATGAAACATAATACTGAAAACGAGGACACTCACAATTAAGACATTTGTTGACTCTTCGCAGAACATCAGTGCCCTGCTCTGTTAGGGAATTATGCAAAATTATTTTTTCTTTTTATAAAAATCAACTCTATCTTCTCATCTTACTTGGCAAGAAAATAAAAAGGCAAACAGAAGCCACAAAAACAACAGAAAATAGATGCCTTTAAATGAATCTATGGGTAGAAATATTAACGCTAAGGCATCTCACCCAAGAGCTCTCAGTCTGAAACATGTTCGTTTTAGTTCTTGCTCTTTTCGAAAATTAACTGTCGATGTTTAATTAACATGCTCCCCCTCAGGGAAGTGGATATATTGATTCCTCTCGCAGCATTTAATCACAGACAGCCTGGCGACCTCTCACTAATGACTAAAGAACATCAATACACCTAAGAAACAATGATAGAAAAGGGTTAAAAAGCCTCTGCATATGTTCAGTCACCACTTGGTAATGAACACCGGCGAAACTCTTCTTGCAGTTCACATTTTGCTTTTCCCTCTAGGGTCTCGTTTACTCTGTCTTTTGACATGGACAGGGAGGTGAAAGGAAGCGGCACATAGCTCTTTTCATATTTCTCCTCGTTGGCATATCCTCAATGTTCCTCCTGCCAATTTACCAATGAGATGAGAGAAATGCAAATGGCCCACCTGGATGCAATGCTTTAATCAGCATTTTAATCTTGGCAGTGCTTTTTCTCAGCAAATAAGATGCTTGTGCTTGTCTCTGTTTATCCACCTGAGAGATCAAATGAAATAGCTGTTGCATTATAATAAGGTTTTTAATTTTGCAGGATAATATAGATGTTTCCTCATGCATGTCAGAGGGACAATGTTGTAGAAACCATATTACACTGTTAAAAAGTAAAAAAAACAGACAGTGATTTCTATAGACATGTACACGTTTTATTATTTTTAGAGGGAATATAAGCATTGGAGTTTTAAAGTCATTTTCTTACATGAATCTGCAAAGAAACTCCAACACGCCTCATCCCTGGCATTGTTTTTGGCAGATTTGTCCCCTTTTCTTTCACAACACGTGCTGAAGCCTCTGTTCTAAGCCAGGTTGCCTGAAAGAGCGTCCAGGCTGCAGTGAGGATTTCCCCACCGAGTTACTCAGCTGCTTGAGGAGCATCCAGAGGAGAAGCAGCATGAGGGTGAGGAGTCCGAGGAGCAGCCCCACGTACAGGCTCAGGTTCACGCTCCAGTCCAGAGCCAGGGGCAGCGAGGTGGACTCCACCAGAAATTGTCTGGGGGCAGGCATGAGGTTAGGTAGAAACCCACCCTGCCTACCTCTTCCAACAATAACGAAAAAACCTCTTTTCCCACACTTTGATCTTCTCAGGGGTTTACAGATGCTGTGCTGTAGCTGAAGGAGCCATTGTACGAACAGGTATCCAACTGGTTTTGCTATGTTATTGAATTCCCCTCTGTTCCCATGGTTTTATTCTCGATAGAGTCCCATGTGAGTGCCGTCAGTAAGATATAAAACCTGTTGAGAGTGTGTGCATGGTCTCAGCTGTCCATTCTCCTGAAATGGTGGAAGGCTCTCTGCAGCTGGATGTGCTTCCTCTCTCCTGCCAGACTCCTCGCACAAAGCCTGCCTCCCAATTTATCATGAGAAAGTGGGGAAGAGAGAGAGATGCCTACAACGTCACCAGCTCTCTCACTTCACTTTCACCAAGGAAATCAAATCAGTGAATGACGACTAAAAAAAAAAGAAGCCAATCTGATGTCATTAATAATTCATGCAGACAAAAAAGGAGCAATGGCTTGCCACGCATGATATTTATGTTTCCATTATACTAATTAAAAATTCAGTCTAACAATTTATTTAGACCATGTTGGATTTACATTACTTACTTTGAGGGATAGTAATCATTTCATTGAAGAATTTTCCATAGGCTAAAGTGTAAATGCGTTGTTCAAGCCATTCTCCTATTTTATAAACAGGCTTTTTATTTGACTAAATCTTATTTCTGTGAACGATTTAACAAGCCACGTTTAAAGTTGGAAGTGTTTAGTACATAAACACCTTTTTGCATATGAGATCATTTATTCCTTTGCTTTAAAAGGTTAGCCTTCAGGTGTGTCCAACAGTTTAAACGTGTCTATGCAGGCTATTCCCCACAGGTTAAATGATGGTCTGAATACAATCAGAGCTACGCTAACTTGTGTTGACTTTTCTGTTGAAGTCAGAGTGTTTGAACTCAAAGTATTGCAGAAGAGATGTTAAAAATAGAATGTCCACTTCAAGACATGGAATTACCATTAGTTGAATTTCCCTTTGTAAATAGAAGAAAACCTTTGAGCAAAAGTGGTCCTCTGCTGCCCCCATGTGTTCAATGTGAGCATAAAGATGTAGACATGAAGTCTGACTTTAAATGCATTTTATTTACAAGAGCCATATTTTACAGTGCAGATGGTGCCTTGACAAAAGCAGTAGAATTTACAAGACTCCAATATAATGACAGCTGACTCCACTACAGACAAAATGTACTTTAATCTGCATTTCACGACGTCAAAAGTTTAACCATCAACAATGACTGCTTTTGACCCAAAACCATTAAAAGTGTAAAAAACAGGTTTTGAGTTCAGAACATTACAGGTCTAGTGGAGATTAAGACGCTGTAGCTTGAAGCAGAATGAGCGCTGATAAGGCCTCTACATTTTGTCTGTGATTAGAAGTCAACATTAAAACTGCTTGATTCACCAACAAAACTGTAGCATCTGGTGTGATGTCAGGATTATATAAAAATACCTTTTTAAAAAAAAACTCTAAACATCTAGCGCTACCCCAAGAAGAGTAGGCATTTTCATTTTAAATTGTGGTATACATCATTAAAAAAATATTGAAGACCGACAGGGTTACAAAACTACACGGGGGGAGGGGGGGAAGAGAAGTTAGTTCAGCAGCAATTTCGACGGTGCATCGATGAGGGAAACTTCAGAGTACCTGGAAGATAAATAAAGTATTTTAGAACAATTGTTCGACTTCATAAAACAATAGCCAATCCAAGGCGTCCAATAATGAGACTAGTAGAAGCTACTCACTTGGGGCCCTTGTATTTCTCTCGAACAGACTGCTGCGCATGCTGAGCAGCATTGAGGTAAATTTGGTGCAGATCCTCAACACAAGGCATCAGATCTTCCAGGGAGTAGCCGCTCATCTCTGTCAAGGACTTGGGCTGAGGAGCAGACATGGAGAGTCATGTTGCCGTTTGCACACACAAGGAAAATGATTCCCATTCAGGGGAAGCTAGATGTTTAAACTGACATCTTTCAGCAGAGGCTTTCACAAATATATCTTTCACATTATGGTGTCGTTTAGACCATTTTATCTAAAAACTTACCCATGAGCCACCAGTCACCGTGTGGTTTGCCAGAGTGTAGGCTGCAGCTGCTGTGTGGGATGGGATGTACTTCAGGAAGGGATCAGAGTCGACCAGACTGAGCTCCCCAAGGTACTGCAAAACAAAATGTAGGGATCAGTCGTTGCCCCCTTGGATAGAAAATGTTTGATATCGCGTCCAGAAGCATTGGGACTTTTATAAAATATTTGTTCTGCAAGCTTACCATTGCCAGGCTCTGCACCTGTTGGTTGACTGACTTATTGAGGAAGTACTGGGAGAGAAACTGGATAATTGTTGGAGCAGCCAGATCAAAGGAAAGCACTTTAAGCACCAAATGCTCCATTCTCAACACTTGCTTCTTTGTGTAGGTGTCGTCTGTGATGTAAACAAACTCTGCCACCTCTGGGGGGTAGATTTCTTCAAATTTCCTGCAGAGGAACATTAAAATAAACATTTCACACATCAGGAAAGAATACAATAAAACATTGCATTTCAATATAATATGTGTACATACGAAGCCAACAGCATCGCGGCGGTGCCGACCAGCTGCAGCTTTCCCCTCAGGACAGACATGGACGAGAGGAAGCGATCGATGTAGTTTACAGCCAGGTACAGAGTCTCATTCTGGAGCTTGTACTCTTCTCCAACTTCGACCAGCCAGTCCACCAGGATGGCCCTCATGCTGTTGGTGATGTCCGGCTGCTTCTTCATGTAGCCTGCTTTAGGCCTGGTCTTAATCTGTGGAGCAGAGAGTTACTCAACAACTTGCAGGAGAATTGTGAATACCTGAATGAGCTCTAGAAAAGGCCTCGTCAATTATATTTAACTTGCAAAACATGGCTTAAAGGATTGAGGCAGAGATGCATTTGTAGTATTTCTCACCTCCATTTCCCTCAGGTATGTGTGGATTTCGGCAGCATACTCTGGGACATCATTTACATCAACTAGTTTCTCCTCCCCCTCAACCACAGACATGTCCATGGGAGAGTCTGAGGAAAGAAAAGTTTAACATTTAGTGCAATCAAAAGTGTGTGTTTCTGCAAAGCACAGGATTGTGATTGTCAATTACAAAAATGAAGATGGTTTGTCTGAGGTGTCTTGTAAAGGTTGCAATGTATTCAGAACCCACCAAAGCTGACATCCATTGATGATGGAATATCGAGGGTGGCCAGGGGCTGTCGGAGCCGTGCCACAGCACTGATTGCGAGGGAAGTCGCTTCAGCGCTGGCCTTTGCTTTGACCACAGGCTGTGGCTTCTTGATGCAGGCGCCATCAGGCTCATCCACATGGATCTGGAAGATGGGTGGCTTGGCGACTGGCTTCTCTGAGCAGTTTCTGCCCAAATCTTCATTTTTGCAGGACAAGGACTGTGATGATTCCTGAAAGCAGAAAAAAAAAAAAACTGTTCAGCTATTTATCCCACAATGGGAAATGTTTACACACCTGAAATAACCCTACAATAGTACAAGACATTAAAAAGTGTTGGTTCTACAATCTAAATATGTAATTGAAGGCTCATATACCGAGGCTACAGAAAGCATGAGATTGTAAAGTGTTTATTTGTATAGGGATTTAAAAAAAGAAGGTCACTTCGCATCAAATCAGGCATGTGAAATTCCACAAGCTACTTTTAAAGCACATCGATATTGCATACATTTTTTGTGCATCTAAAATAGGATGATAGCATCGAGCACTTATGCAACAGCCACTCATAGTATACAACCAACAGAGAAGGCGGGAGGAACTCACGTACACACAGATGATTAATTAGACATTAAACCACAAGACAAGTCTGTAGTGAATAATAAAATCCGCTGAATACAGCAGTAAAAGGATTAAGTATTTCACAAATGGTGAGATTAAAATGGCGGACTATCTGGAAAACAGAAGTATCCAATATCTTTAAAAGTACATTAATCTGCATTGTTTTATAACCATGACGCAGTAAAGCTGAAGTAATGTTAACTAGCGAGTGTAACAAATTATTTGCCTCCAAAAACTACAATGGCACCCCCTCCTTTCTTATTTACAGTCATAATTAGCAGACACTAGCTGCAGCTTGGTGAGCTATGGTAGCATCGTTGTCCCCACACTTACCTGTTTCTCGCACTGGTTCTGGGCTTTGATCCGCAGGTTGTTCTGCAGGGCTCCCAGCACGGTTCTGCTGCCGGCGGCTCCTTGTTTCGGTGCAAGGTTTTCTTGGTTTTCGTTTGCAGCAGCTCGGGGTTTCATGGAGCCTCTCAGTCGTGACAGCACATTCTCTTGGTTGTGAAGCGCACTAGTAGCCGCGCTTCTCTCTCTGCTAACTCCAGACATGTTTCCCCCTCAAATAACAAACTGTCTTTGCTTGCCTGAGATGCTACAGCTGGTGTGTGCTCTTGTAAATCACTCAAATATAAAGCGTTTCGAAGTATCGCGTATGGAAGGTTATATATGAAGGCTAGCGTTAGCTGCTAGCTTGCTGAGGAAGGTTCTGTTGAGATGGCAACGACTCTTGGAACTGAGGCGCTTAAATAAACAAAGTCACAAAACACAACCAAGTGCACCGGTGGTACAATTACAACGAGGTTCAATGTGTTTCTCAAGTCGCCATACTCGAGAGTAGTTCCAAAATGATTTTACCAACCTACAAACAGCAGCAGCAGCTAGCCTTCAGTGCATAAACAGTAAATCGTGCAGATGTAGGTTTGTAGCTTTCTCTCAGTTCAAGTAGCCCGCGAGGATTGAAACGGACCAATCACAGACCGCACAGGGAGTGACGGAGGCAGTTGTACGGGTGCCGGTAGAGGACAATATTCGCTTTATTGCATATTCACAACCGGTTTGACACATTTGAATGTAAAAGGCGCACAATTTATTGTTCAGCGTAACAGCTGCGATATGGTATCCACAGCGTGTATTTAAGTATAACTAGTAATAAAGCTTTGCATAAATACTCTGGAACAAGTACAAGTATTGCATTTAAAAGTATTACCATCAAAATATACTTAAAATTACTCATATGTAGTATATACCTTGTGCATTAATGAGTAAACATCCTACATTAATATATTACTAATAATAATAATAATAACTTTATTTTATTTATAATAAAATATCATCAGACAATACAAACACATGCTCTATTGGAATTTCATTTGCTTTCATTTCAAGTATACGATATAGAATCATTATTTGCAGCACACACATTAAAGTTATTTAGGTTAATGTGGCTGTGATCGTTTATCAGTGGTGATAGATTTTAGTTTCTGTACTTTATTATGGTAAGAGAAGCATGACAAGCATTTAGAGTCGTGTGGCACCTTGTAAAAATAGATAGGCATAAAGGCTATGGATATAAATATATGAATAATTATAGGAATGAGACTAGAGTGTTGTGTGGAAAATTACTGCACATTTGTAACATATGTCCCATGGTATCACACACGTTTTTTCTTCTTATTAAGTTGTAATTGTTCTCTGTACTTTCCAATAGCTCCTTGAATTACTCAATGTTTCCAAAAAAGGGGGAACTCATAGTGCTTTATAAATCTGTGTGCTTTTAACTGGCTTATATTTGGTCACTGAAACTTGATCCAAAGCTTTGTCACGAACAAATATAGCAACCTGTACAAACTTTGCAGTAGTTTATTAAACAACACAATTGTTTTTAGATGCTACCAAAATAAATTATATAAATATTTATGTACTGTACAACACATGTAGGTCAATCTAAATGACGGTATAACAAAGGACATTGACACTGATAGTAACTATCATCAAAAACCTAACTTTTGTATTTACAATACAAATATAGCACAAAGGAAGAGACTGAAAGACAAACAAGTAACTACATATTCACCCTTTGATCTACATGTTCTCATGCTTCATTGAAAAAGTCTAAAAGTGAATTTAAGTCATAATTATCAAGTATCTCCAGCAATGAGGACACCTTGCTTTTCACATTCTGGCCTTTAAACTTGAATTTGTCGATGAAGAGGTCTGTGATCATTCCTACAGGAAAGAAAAAAGAAATATTAGTTTATAATATTATTTATATTTCATAATAAGAGAGTTTTTTTTATTTATTCTACTAATTCATCCAAAAAGAAAAAATATAATTCATACACACAAAGATAAACAAAATGAGTAGAAGCGGGGGGGCTGAAGCATAGCTTATTGGAAGTAGCCCTCTCGTGAATCATCCTAATATCACATTGGCATTATTGCCTCAGAAACGTATAGAAATGAAGGAGTACAAAGAAATAAAGAAAAATAAATGCATATATATATATATATATATATATATATATATATATATATATATATATATATATAAAAACTAGATATAGGATCATTTTCTACACATGTCAATAGCAGTTGACTATCATTTTTGAAAAGGAAAATACTATTTATAAAAATATATGTACTTGGCAAACAAATAATAATAATATATGCATATACACATTGTGAACACTTATTTTCAAGTGACTTTTTTTACATTCATATGTTCACACATACACAGAATATACATAAGCACCATATGTTCAGGTGTATAAGTACACACATACTCATATACACCAATACAAATATTACAATGCAATTTCCAGGGCTGAAATAATAATTCAATCGCATAACGATGAAAATAAATAAGTAATGTAAACAATATTAAATAAATAAACAAACTGAGAAGTTATTATTTCTAAACAAATGAATTGATTCTGGGAATACCCAATATTTGTTAGCTGGAGAAATCTGCAAATATACATTTTTTGAATTTAGTGTGAGTGAAATGTAATGAATAAGCTGCACCGTAAAGCCTCTCAAGATGCGCTGGCTGCTTCTTGTACTCCACAAGTAGATTATTGGACTCATCCAGGATGTTACGGTACTCTGGGATGAGGAAGTCAGCGGTTCCCTCATGGACCTGAAGCTCCTGCCAATCAGAGACATCAGAGAGAAAGTGAAGTAGAGGTTAGTAATTGTTGTTCAGGGATGCAAACTCATCAGGTATGAAAAAGGTGACAAGGATCCGAGCCCCCGGCTCCCCCACCCCACGGAATGACAGAGGATTTTAGCAGTCAGAACAACTAAAGCAGCAGTGTTAATAATAACAGAAACGCCAAAGAGTCACATCTAATAGAAATATATAAAAGCATTTATTTTAAATTGTAGCAGTCAGTTTATAATTTTGGCAGCACTGTTGAGCATTTTGAAAATGTATTTTCATGCCTCTGTGCAAGGCTTAGGTCTTTTTATCTTTATAGCCACATGGTGTAAAGTAACTAAGTTCATAAACTCAAATAGTACTATACTTGGGCACAATTTTGAGATACTTGTACTTTATTTAAGTATTTCAATGTTTTGCTACTTTGTTCTTCTACTCCACTACAGTTCAGAGGTAAATGGTGTACTTTGACTCCACTCCATGTATTTAATACCTTTAGTTACTTCACAGATCTGGATGAATTAAGTGAAATATAATCAAGTGTTGAATCAGACTTTAGTTCCACCTGGAGTAAATCCAAAAGCTACCCTGCAGTATACAAAGTCATTCAAACTAGCTGCACCTTTACCAGCTTTGAGAACACTTTAAAGTGTAATCATTATAAAACATATCATATCTATTATTCTGAAATGGACCAATCTGCACAATGACTACTTTTACTGTCACTACTTTCACTATATGGTGATGAGAATACTTTTCTACTTTTACTTGAGGAACATTTTGAATGCAGGACTTTTACTGTAACAGAGTATTCCTACACTCTGGGACTATTACTTTTGATCAAGTACAAGATCTGAGTACTTCTACTTTTACTCAAGTACAATATATATACTTATACCACCTCTGTTTATAGCCTATGAAAAAAACTATTAGAAATAGAAGGCTAAAGCTAACGTTAGCAGATAGTGACAATGTATGCTAGCTAGCTAGCTAGCTCAATGATTTCTTAAATAATATTGCCACAGAAAAACTTTTCAGTTCACATCACGCTCTGCCGCTCCGACAGGGAGCTCTGCTCTGAACACCTGAACGGCCCGTTCTAACAGCTGTTCACCAGCGGTCCAGTCTGTGCCACAGTGACTCCGGACGCACAGTTAATATTAACGAACGCACCCGTAGGTAATGTAGCTGCTGAAGCTAGACCATCATCTCGGAGCAGCAGAGCCTTATTATACATCCATGAGCAGAGCCGACAGGCAGGAAGACTCGAGCACACAGCTCGCACTTCATTATACCATGCGTGTCATGATGGCACATAACAGCTCACGGCCGCAGATTACTCCGGGTCCCAGGCCCCCCCATAACCTAAAAATATTTTTATTGCAGATCTACATGAATCCCACAAACGACCTATTTTGGATTCAAAACGGCGAATTTCGCCGAAAGGTGACAAGTTTGCATCACTGGTTGTTGTACAGCCCACAGAGAATGGGTGAGTACTTTTAACCAAAGATGGGCTTGTGGGCATACACGGGAACATATTGAAACAGACGTCAGCTTCAGAATGGATTTTTCCTGAAAGATGTCACTTTGAACCAATACATACTTTTAGTGCATCGATAAGCTGGACTTTTCTAGCCAACATCAACTGGTACTCCAGCTTTGGATGTATCATCTTCAGGGTGTGGCTCACAGAGTCATCATTGATATCTGAAAGATTAACAAACAAACATTTTGTTTTACAGGATTTATTTTGGCATAGATATTTCCCTGGAGCTTTATGAACAATTACACATACCGTATGACACGTTCAGATTGATTTTCCTCTTGGTGGCTTCTTGGAGAGAACATCACTCAGTATGGAGATGGTAGAGATGTTGTCTGACTTGAAGTGACCCTCCCCTTTGCTAGGAGTAAGAATACAATTAAAACATTTAATTCCAAGTACAATCAGAAACAAAACCTATACAATTAGTAGGAAAAGGTTAAATGATGCTCAGCAGCGCAAGTTCTTTCAGGAAGACTGGTTCCCACGCTCTCATTCACAATTCTCTCTCACCATGCCCGGCGCCTCCCATTTGACATTCCTGCCCTCCTCCAATAAACACGTTTTTATTATTTATAAAAAAATATATATATATATTTTATTTTTGTAATTATAAATAAACTGTGAACTTTTATGCTACGATGTATGTGATATCAGATAGTAACAAAAAAAAAATCGCAGGCTATGTCAAATAAATGCAGGTGTCTGTTGTGATTTGTGATTCGTCCACAGTTAGACCAGTCACAGCGTCACACTCTGCTGCCTATTCTGGATTTGTTTATTGTGCATTCTGTAGAATCCCATTTCTGTTGAATTACAAAATGGACATCAGAAATTGGCTTAAAAGGTCCAAGGATTTATTAAAATATCCTCCTCCTCCTCCTCCTCCTCCTCCTCCTCCTCCTCCTCCTCCTCCTCCTCCTCCTCCTCCTCCTCCTCCTCCTCCTCCTCCTCCTCCTCGCCGGTGCCTCCACTACAGACGCTACCTTGCAGCACATCAACAGGTAGGCCTATTATTGGGCCAGCAACCGCTCAAAGACCAACAGCCCCGGCCCCCAGATGATCTTGGGGTTAATAAACCCAACCAGGTGAAACTGGATCGTTATCCAGGGAGATTGTTTTCAGGAAAGAAGCTCACTTTTGCCGCTGCATGGTACTACAACAGACCATGACTTGAATATTGGTTAAAAGCAGACGCAGCCTTTTGATTCCCCTGTAGACAGTTTAAAGTAAATGAGTCTTCATCTGATGCGGCTTCTATTGTCAAAGGTTTTTGCGACTGGAAACACGCATTACAGACTGATAAAGGACCGCTAAGACAAGCCGCATCAAAAGAACACATTTCATGTGAGAGTTTGTGGAGAGAGAGAGAGAGAGAGAGAGAGAGAGAGAGAGAGAGAGAGAGAGAGAGAGAGAGAGAGAGAGAGAGAGAGAGAGAGAGAGAGAGAGAGAGAGAGAGAGAGAGAGAGAGAGAGAGAGAGAGAGAGAGAGAGAGAGAGAGAGAGAGAGACGCGAGGAAACAAATAAGCGAAAATTAGTACTTTGTTGCAGTTTTACATTTTCTCCCATGAACATCATATGCCCTCCCTTTAGATTTGTTCTGGCGCCGGGTCTGTCTCTCACTCACTCACTCGCCCTTTTTCTCAATAAGCAAAGACGCAACTTACCCCAGCTAAACCAATCGGTTGCGTCTTATCCCCACAGCCAATCACAGCACACCCGGCAAACGTTTAAATCTGCTCTTTCTCTCCCCTGCCAGCATCGTTCTGGAGAATTGATGCAACCCTCCTCCACCTCCAGCTTCATCAGATCCAAGGCAGGCTAGCCCAGAAGAACTCTCATCACTCCGGATTTTTATTTCCCTTTAGTACTCACCACCACCAGTGTCGAGACCCCGGGGAGTTTCTCTTTCTAGTCGGCTTCTCCTCCCCCTTAATTCATCACAGTAAGATGGGGTCTATTCTCCAAAACGCTATTGTGCATACGGCAATAAAGATGTTATCAACTACGAACTAAGTCTCTCCTGATTGAAATACAAACATAAACAAAACATTTCTAGGGGGATTAGACAAGAAATGGTACAACCCCCTTGTCAGTGATCTCATAATGTCATCAATTGTATATGCAATCCTGGGAGAGCCTTTCTACTGTGTACTTGTATTTACCAATAAGTTGCTTCAAGCTGTGTCCCAAGGAAAGTGTTGTGGAAATAGAAAGCGATGCTCTCTCCTGCCGGTGTTTTCTCAGGCACCTCCGGCAAACAGAAGACTACCCAGGAGTGGATCTCAGCGAAACTGAACTGTCCCACCAGACTGAGCCTGTTCATCGGCCTGTAAGACGGACACAACAAATAGGATTTGGATAGCATTTCATGGCTTCAATTAAAATCCAGATAAAAATCTAAGGTTTGATCAAGTTCGGATTTTTGTTTTACCTTTCTTGGTCTATGCTGTGTGTGCGCTGGTGCAGGGACAGAGGCTTGATCTGGTACTGGCGGACCTGGCATGTCTTTGGTTGCAGCCTCGGGGTTATGTACGCCTGCAGGGTGCCATACTGCCCCTCAATGGACCTCACCTAGAACAGTCATTGTAGATTAAACGTTATTTTTCTGTGCTGCATCCTCAAACAGTTCTGGGTCAAATTGATTAATGAAAGGAGTACTTAATGCGACTCATAATTACAGAAAGAAAGGCTCACTCACTATAGGCGCTTTCACACCGGAGTACTTTTCCCGTTTAGTTCCGATAGTTCCTGGGATTTTGCGTTCACACCAAAAAGAGAACTTAGTTTATGAGAACTTTTACCCCCTTTTTAGTACCTGCTAGAGAGCAGGTACTTTCCTGGGGAAAAAAAGGTTCCAATTTCTGATTGGCTGGGCAGATTGCAAACCACGCCCCGTAAAACTCTGAAAAGTTTTGTGAAGCCGCCATTTTATTTGCTCGCATTAGCATTAGCCCAGCGCACCAACGCAGAGACTAAATTATGACAACACAAAAGAAAACATGGGAGCGGTGGAGATGAGGAGGTGACGGCGTTCTGGCGATTTACTCGGAAGGCTTCAGTAGAAGCTGCTGGGAGTCCCAGCAGCTTCTACTGAAGCCAGTCCCCAACTCCGGGGACTTCCGGCCGGGAACTTCAGGCGTCAGTATACGCCGTGAAGTGGTTTGCGGCCTGCCAGTAAACCCAAAGCAGAAGAAGAAGAAGTGACATCAGCAGCTTCATTTGCCTAATCCACCCTCAGGGACTAATTCCGGTGTGAACGCGATCGGCTCTTAGTTCCATGGGGGTACTAAGTGCTGGGAACTAAGTGCTGGGAACTAAGTACGGCAAAGTACTTGGTGTGAAAGCGGCATTTGGTATTGTATAGACATACTGTAGGTTTAAAAATCTGCTCAGCTTTAATGCAGGTCTTACCTTGAGCTCTAGCCTGGTGGTGTTAGCTTGACATCTGTACGTGGCCAGGAGAAAGTTCCCATTAGGCTGCTGCAGACAGAATAGAACAAGTCAGATTTCTGGGAGCAGCATTTCTTTTAAAGTATGTTTGTGTACAAAGACATACCATCTCACCTCTGAGTCACATTCACTGAAACTGACAACTGCCGAGTTCTTGTCCACATCCAGCAGGTCTATAGGGACGTCGCTCTGCACAGAATATTCATGGTTAAATTACATTTGGTATGTTTATGTGTGCAACAGGGGATCGAGAGCAGGATTTATAACGAGGACAGTCTCTAGGCACCAGAAGTTACAACCCTCAGGGATTTTTTTAATGAGCACACCTGGAGCAGCAGGTTGTCGATGGCGGTCTGCACCTCCAGCATGAGAGTGTAGCTGGCGTCGTCCTGGCAGAGGGTGAACTTGTCGTTGATGCTGAAGACGGGCACAGCAGAGACGGCGGTGCTGGACTGAGACGTCTGCTGGTACTGCTCCCGGCCCTGCAGGACTTTCACCTGCAGCTGCTCCAGCTCAGACCTGCAACAGAACAATATGAGCAGTCTTACTCAAACTATTATATAGTAAGTCAAACACTTAAAGTGGAGTACCGACGCGGAGGTATAGCAATGATCTGCTGTGGATGAGGGCAAACGCAAACTTATTCTAGCCACCGAAAAGAATAAATACTGGTTTAAGTGTACACTATATTTAAAATATTTGGTCACTGTAGTTTCCTTCAGACAATTTCATAGCCACTCTAAAGTTGTGCTGAAAGGTGAAATTAATGTTTTTGAGGAGAAGTCCAGAGGCCTTGAAGTGAGCCTTGTTAACCGCGTCATCTACCCGTCTGTTTTACGTTAAGGTAAACATACATGTTGTTGCTGCCCCTCCACAGCAAACAACCACACCTCAAAACATCCGTTAAAAAAGACACGAGAACAGACTTGGTACCTGAGTGCTTCTACTTTGGACTGGACCTCCTTGCTCATTCTTATCTCGTCTCCCGGGCCGGTCTCAGCCTTCTGCGGCTCAGTTGTTAAACCAGTCACCCAACCTGAAAGAGAGTGGAATAGGCTGCATGTCAGATCTCCTTTAACTACTTTACAATAATGGTTGGGTTTTAAGAAGCTCACACTACAAGTTAGAAAGTTTTACCAGCAGGACAAAAACGCATATTCTTCTTAGAGAAGCCTTTTCCTAGGTGCTGTTTATAATCTATTTCTTTTTGTAATCTTACCTGTGTAAGTGGTGGTCAGGATCTCATCATAAGACTCTTTCCCTACGCAGCCCCCCTGGATGGAGGTGATGCTCTCTGACAACACCTGAAGGCGGGAAAGACAGGAAACTTTGAGCATCAATGATCAGAATAAATCATGCAATGCAAAAGTTATAATTGTAGGGGCATCTAAGAAAAGCCAAGCAAGGTATCAATGCAGGGGCAAAACAACATAATGCTATTGTTTCCTTGTAGTTAGTAAGAAGGAACATTGACATGAGTAAACCCGGGTACATGGAAACAAATCCACTGATAGACATACAGGATTTGTAATTTTATAAACTGATAAAAGATGAACTCACATGCTCGAAGCGTAACGTGGGCTCACTGGCGCTGTCGAACCCATAGACCTCCACTGTGCCATCATCCCTGCCCACCAGAAGGTCATTCACTCCGTCGTCCACAATGTCGTAAGTGTCAATGCAAAGAATTCCTAATGGGGACAAAAGAGTGTAAAACTACGAAGTTAGGGCAACCTAACATATTAGTGATTTGTTGAAGGGTGTGATCCTGTGAACTACCCACCTCCTTTCTTTTTGTCGTTTTCTATCTCCCATTTGGTCGACGCTGAGCTCTCACCAATGTGCACCAATCCTATTTTACCATCTGTAGTTCCATAGAGGATTTCCTCCCCTGTAGAGAAATCATTAAAGTAACGTTAGATCATTCCTGATCCGATTCTTGGTATTGAGTTGCTCTAGCACACGGAGAGGTCCACTTGCCTCCGTCTTTATTGTAAAGTTCCAAGAGAGATGGAGGGCCAGGGACTTCAATGTCATAGGCAAGCTCTGATCCCTACAGGAAACAAATACAAATAAATTGAGTCTGTTAGTTTGAGTTGAAACTAACGGTAATAAAATCAAAACAGTCAATCAATTACTTCTTACTTGCTACCCCTCTCCCTCAACCCCACTAAGGGAGTGCATGCTCGTGGACACGTTAGTTTTGCTGCTATAGGCTTAGACTGTCGGGGGACACCTTACTTCTTCCTTCTGTCTGTCTGCACCTGTGTACTCTCATGTTCCCAATAACCCAGCTTCCCCCACATTTATTTTTGGTGTCTATCTACGCCGGGATCCTGAGTCGAGGCTGATCCTGTTGCTGTGGTCCTGTGTCCTCTATCCTGAGCCCTGGACTTCGAGTCGTGGCTGAACCTGTCTCTGCGGTCCTGCCTGACTTTCATCGTACTACTTCCCTGAAGGCTCCCACAGGATTGTTGACATCCTCGAGGATTCATCTTCCTATTATACACACATGCATTTCCAAACATTTGGTCTACCTATGCTGTAAATGTATTATATTTTCGATTTACACACGGCATCTATTGCAAGTCTGTCCGTCCTGGGAGAGGGATCCCTCCTCTGTTGCTCTCCCTGAGGTTTCTCCCATGTTCCCCTTTAAACTGTGGGTTTTCTTTGTAAGTTTTTCCTTGTACGATGTGAGGGTCTAAGGACAGAGGGTGTCGTATTGTCATACTGATATTCTGTACAAACTGTGAAGTCCACTGAGACAAACTTAACATTTCTAATATTGGGCTATATACATAAACATTGATTGATTGAATCTAATCTTATTTTACCCGCAAGACTCTGAGAACCCGATCTTGGCAGGCCAGGATCGGGACAAAGCGAGTCAGGTTTTCTGAGGATAGACATGTGATGTCATTGATTTTGTCTCCAGAGAGGTAGTAGTCTTGGTCCTTGCAGTCACAGTAGTGGTTGTAGATGTAACTCGCACACACAAAAAGATCAGCGCCGGAGACATGCCTGAAGAAGAGAGATAACCATCACGGCTTAAAAATGGTGTAAATCACACAGTTCTGAATTTGTCAAGCCAGCAGTTCAAGTTAATTTAAAAAGAGTAAAAGAAGTGGCTCCTACATGGCGTTAATGCTCTCAGTGAGGTTGGCTTCAAAGGTGAGGAACTGTTTGCCTTTCTTGGTGAATCCTCGGACCTGAGAACCAGAACAAACAAAGATCTTCTCCTGTGGAGTTCCCGCAGCTCCTCCAAGATCCAACCTGGTTATTTTCTGCCCCGGCAGTGTTTTGAACACAGGCTGAAACAGAGTCAGATTCCTTTCCATTAGAGACTGAAATTCAACACGTTAGAATCCAACTGACTAAAAGAAAAATCGTACAAATGGACACTCACCACTGCTTCTCCCTTCTTCATCCCAAAACAGGTTAGGACACCATCATGATCAGCAACAGCAACCTGATACAAAGGGACAACAATGAAGAATCAGGCTGTAGTTTAAATCAAATAGCATGTATAAATATCACTTCTGCTTCTGATAACTGTGTCCTATTACAACCTCTGACCTTCATGCTATCTCTAAGGTATTGTAGGAAGCTTATTGTAATACCTTAGCCAGGGACTATTTATATAATGTTTACATATACATCTGGACCCTTCCTTCTTTCAAATATACTAAATTAAACTGTTTAATCCAAAGACAATACACAGCTACAAGTTGTTTATCTTGGTATAATGTTGCATATGCATTGTTTTGATATATTATTACCTTTTGGGTTGCCTTTTTTCCCACTGCTGGAAGCAGCCTCATAGTTTTCTGGGATGTCACACCAACCTGTGAGGAAATAGCAATCAACAAAAGTAAAAACAAAAGTAGTTTACTTGAGGCAGAAACCCTGAATAGACAGTACATCTACTAACATTGTAACAGATGAATAAGCAACCAACTTAGTAACTAAGTACATTTACTTAAGTACTGTGCTTAAGTATCATTTTGAGGGACTTGTACTTTACCTTAGTATTTCATTTTTTTTTTTATTCTGTGTACTTCTACCCCACAACAGTTCAGAGGTCAATATTATACTTTAACTTCACTACATTTGTGTAGCACTTTTAAATAATTATATGTATTCAATACTTGAATAAAGTCACACCTGCATTAAGTCCACAAGATACCCTGCAGCATAGAAAATTAGCTGCACCTTCACAACATGTGATAAACACATTAGTTCTTCAATAATTATAATCAAAACATAATACATATAATTCTGTAATAGATCAATCTGCATAATGAGTACTTTTTCTTTTGGTACTTTAAGTATTTTGATGCCAATACGTTTTTACTTTTACTTGAGTAACATTTTGACTGCAGGACCTCTGGTATTCCTAGACTCTGGTAGTTGTAATTTACTGAAGTACACAATTTCAGTACATCTTCAATCTCTGAACAAAACCAATCCATTGTCTTTGTACTTTGTGTTACCTGAATATAATCCACTCGATTAAGGTGGATCTCCATCTTCTTTCTCCACTGTGTGTTATCTTAGTGGCGAAAAAAAGTGTTGCAATTCTTCCAGGTAGGTTTTCCAGTACCACAGGAACCCCCTAAAGCTATTTAAAACGGCTCGATAACATTTCCATCGGAATTACGGGTGGTGGGTTTTGGTGAAGTGAGATTATCCAAAGAGATTAGCTCGACGTGCTATTGTTAGCTAGCAAGCTAATTGGCTAACACGATGTATTAACACATAAACTCTCTATTGTGCTAAACTGATTTAATCTTTCATTAAATCTAACGAGCCACGGAAACCTATTTGAGGCAGGCTGTGGTCTTTAAATGCTGTTAAAACGCATTTAAACCTATTTTAAAGCGTATATTAGCTCGAGTTAGGCAGAAACGTTCAGGACCAGATAAACGAAGCGCCCGTTGTCAATAGCAACGCTGCAGTTGTAAGAACCTGTCATACCATTGGATGGGATGGAACAGAGATGCATGCTGTGTCCTGATTGGTGGATAAAATGTGATACCATTGGATGAGAAGACATTTAAGGTGTGTTCTGATTGGTGGACACGCAAAGAAACTCATTAGGCTGCAAATCACTTGTTGATGTCATTGAAAAATGCGTTCATTCAACTATGCATTTATTAAAATCAACCTTTATTATTATAATTATGTTCATAGTCACATGTGGTATTTACCTGCACTACCTTACATTATATTGAGGTGTTTCCACATGTTTGTCTTTCTCATTGACATGTATACATAAAAGGGTCAGTAGTAACATTTATCATTCACTTTTTTTTAAAGAACTCATGTTAAACTACCAAATATCCATATTAGGATAGAAATGTTCTTATTTAAAACAGCCTAGGCAAAGGTCTGCACTCTTTGACCACCTTTTACATTTTAATTTGTGTCAATAACTAGGACAAGATTAAGTACAAATATATCAGATCAAATGTATAACCTCAAACCACATTGCTGTTCTTTAATATTTTATTGGTTTAATTAAGAGATCATTTTATTCTTGTCATAAAAACGTGGTTTGTCTGTAGGCAAATGAACACATTTAACACGGCAGACAAAGAAATCAGAGCATGCGTTAAGCAAAAAAAAAAATACAAACTACATAGCAACAAATAAATGAAGCAATATGAAACGAGATATCGGACTGAGAAACAAAGTGAGAATGCATTCAAAACATGACAGGCATCGTGCTAATCCTTTCATCTATCAAGCCTACCGCAAAATGCTTGGTACCTTAACATATTCTATAAAATACAGCAGATATCTTGTTTCTCAAATCAACATCATACCTACATAGACTTTGAAGTTGTTAAAAACAGTTAGTTGATGGCATTGATAGGATACACTTAAAGTTAGGCATTTAGTCAAATCAGAGCCTTGGATGCTTTGCACATACAAAAAGAAATTGGAACGTGTAGAAGCTGCACACAAACTCCATTCAACCAAGCACATCATGATCATTAAAAAAAGTATTAATAATGTAGAAGCTTATTTTTAATTTAAGTTACTAATCTCAGAATGTTAATGTTTCATCATATAATAAGCGATTTTCATGAATAAATAAGGACATAAAAAGGAAACAAAGATAACAGCCGGTACATCACGTTACAGCTGATGACAACTGAGCTGCATCCAGTGAATGTAACATAGTGAGGGTGTCCACCGCCTGAATGAGGTCACATTAAGAAGATGGGGAAAGGAACATCACCATGAGACTTCAGTGCATTACTGGCTGCTCTTCAACTGTACTCCAACATACAGAGAAGTTGGAGCAAAGAGTGTAAAGTTGACATTCGAAAAACAGTTCCTTCTGTTGATGGCAACGTCTGTCCTCATCAAAGTTTAAGTCACATCTTAAAATGGTGGAAAAACTAAACATAAAGAAAACAAAACTTCTATGGAGCGTGATCAGACCCCCGTGGGGGCGAGGCGGCTGATGAATGCGATGCTGCTGAGGCACGCCTTCCTGAAGAAGGCGGGGCAGGCGGGCTTCATGATGAAATGCTCCATGAGGATCCGCAGCTCCGTGAACAAGGTGCTGGGGAGGACACGGATGGGTTAGATACTCAAATCAGGAAGTCCTTCAAAGATTTTACATTTCTGAATCCCACACCTGTGAAGAACATTTGATGTCCTTTCTTACATTAGTCAGGGTTCATACACTTTTTCACCAATGACTTCTCCATGACCTTTACCTAATTTTCCATGACCAAAAAAAAATTCTCTCAGCGGTACCACTGAAAATGGTTTATTTTAACATGGAAAATAAGGTCTGCATATGAAACATGTTGAGCCTATCTAAAACAAATAAAATCCAATAGGCTAACTAGCTTCTGCACGCTAAAGCAACTCAAATCTCTCACCAGCAAAGTACCTCGTCAGCTAAATGCCATTTTACGTTTCATTACTATACGATACAGTATTTATTATCATTATAGTATTACTATTTCAGCGATTCGATAAAATATAAATTATATTTGATGCAACTTTTGTTACATTTTCATGACTTTTCCAAAACTTTGGGAACATTTTTGTTTTCCATAACTTTTCCAGGGCCTGGAATTAGCATTTTGAATTTCCATGACTTTTCCAAGTTTTGAATGACCGTAAGAACCCCGATTAGTTTTATTTTTCTCGAATGTCAACGCCTTCGTTAATACTCTTGCTTATGATTGATCTCAGTCCTTGCCTACAGTGCATTTCTGTAAGCTAAATAGCATGCCAATCAATCCTTTGGAGCAGACTCCCCTTCCAGTTGCTCCAGAGAGATTCAGAACTACAGCCACCCGCTTATTGCAATGTTACAGATGTTGAATGATTGATTGTTTAGTTAAATATAGAATATTCATTGCCAGGCCTTTCCACACAACACATGTAGCAGAGCCAGACTTATAGCCCGACTAGATTTAAAGTTATACATACTGACCTCTAAGAGATAAAGAATCTATTTGTGACACAGTTTCTGAATTGGCTCAAAAGGCAATTTCAATAGTAGTATTTCTCATAACATGTTGGCCAACTGAAACATCTATACCGTACTAACGATGCGCAAATCTTGGCCAATAGTATCAGTCCAGCTCCGTTATTGGTTTCAAAGGATGCAAATGGTCTTTCCATCGCTCCAAACATGCCATATCTTCTGATTTAATTGAATTTTGTTTTGCAAAGAAATATACTTTAAAATAAATGTTTAATGTCAAAAGCAGCAAAACACTGCGAGAACTGGACTGAAAAGATTCTGCAATAATGACCAGATTGTTTTATGTCCTCATTTTCATAAAGACCTGAGCTTTGTTACAACATTATTTATCATCTTACCGGCAGTATGGGTTTCTTCTGGATGTGTAGCGGAGGGTGAGGAATCGGTAGTAAATAAAAGGCAGCAGCAAGCTCCCCTGGCCACTGTTTCAAAGACAAAATGGAAACTGAGATTAAAATGCAATTCAATAAACAATAACATCAATGAGGGATGCTCCGATCGATATCGGCCGATACTCACTTTCTGCCGATCGATCGGGGTTTTCTAAAAATGGCGATCGCATGACGTAAAATACATGACACTTTTCTCTGCGCGGCAAAACAAGCTCGCCAAAATGGCTTCACCGGTCTGGCAGTATTTTAAGGTGTCCGGAAAAGACAGTAAAATAGCGGTATGCAACGTGTGTGAAGCAGAAATCCTGCAGCTCCGCCCGCTGTGACGGACCGGAGAGCGAAACACACTAAGAGTTAGACCTAACACACTTCGCTATTTGATCTACCTCTGGAACAAGCTACACTAGTTATACATATATTTATTCTTCACTGTCGGGTCACTCATTACTGGATCAGTGAGCAGCATGAGACGATACTGACAGGCTGTCAGGAGAGAGAGAGAGAGAGAGAGAGAGAGAGAGAGAGAGGGGAAAAGAGAATGCTTCTGCTCATTTCTCACGTGTTATTCTCCAAAGTTAATGTAAACTTGAATAATGTACTTCATTTGAATGTAATAATTATGTTGGTTGTTGTTTGTGGAAGCGCCAGTGAATGAGCCACATTAACTGAGTTTTAAACATCACTTTAAATGGAAGATCCCCATAGGCCCCGCCCACTCAATCGGATGATACTGATTCCGGCGATTGGCCCCAAAATTGGCGAGCGGAGCATCCCTAATATAAATAAAATCACTTCATTTGTTCAGCACTTTTCAAAACATTCAATACAAATGAAAATTGCCATAACAATGAACAGCTGCATAATCTAATGCAATCCAACACAACCACTTCACCAGACAGGACTCTTCGTGCAGACTGCCTTGGGCATTTGAATATGAAAATGTTACGTGTCAGACAACTAGGGTTGCAAAATTCCGGGAATTTTCAAAGATGGAAACTTTCCAAGGGAATTAACGGGAATTAATGGGAATAAACTGGGCATTTTCAAAATTGAAGGTTGGCTCTTCACAGGGAACTTAACCATAGTTGGGGAAAGTTATTTTAGCATAATCTTGACTAAAACAAACAGATGCCATTCAAGTACACTTGAATACCCATACCATAGCACACTGCTTACGGCATGGCTATTGAGACCACACAAAGGTTCGCAACAGGCTCACAAATGTGAGAGTGGAAAAACTGGTTGGCATTCGGGCAAACCTAAGGCTCTCTGAGCCTGACACAGAGCCATCCTCATCAAGGCTGGACAGTGACACTGAAGAGGAAGACTCAGAGTGTGATGTTGATGAGGCTCAGGAAGAGCCTGTTGACTGAAAGGGTTCAGCCAAAATGCAGAGGATCGCTTGAAGGAAGATTTGCATGTGTAATGGGACTGTTTGGAGGGAGAAGGGCTCTTTTCATTTCACATTTTGAATGGGACTTTGTGGGGATTTTTGGATGGGGGGTGCATTTTTGTTCATTTTTTAATGAGTGGGGTTGGTTGGGGGGGATGAGTAATATTTAACTCAACATTCCTGTTTTCGTTCTTCAATGAAACAAATAATTGTTCAATAAAATAATTAAAACCTGTTCTACTTAAAAACATGTTTTTACCGGAAATGTTCCGCCCCTTTGCAACCCTACAGACAACCCTAGAAGCTGACACGCACTGGTAGATACGATCTACTAATAAATATAGATAATGTGGTAATTATGGGAACTGGGATTTGTTGGGTTTGCACTATTGCTGCCCCCACGATTTAAAACGCAATTATAGTGACTTAAAAAAGATTACATGACATGTCACTTGTTAGACGCTTTCATCCAAAGCGACTTACATACTCAACTGTGGACAATCCCCACAGGAGCAATTTGGGGTGAAGTGTCTCAGGGACACAACGACATGCTGAATGCAGTGGGGTTTGAACCTGTGACCCCCTGATCCGAAAACCAACGCACAACCCCCTGCGCCACACGCCGCCAAAAGTGTTTGACAACATGGAAAACCGCTCTGTTTTGGTTTCCTTTATCTGTCCTGAGTACGTCTGGCAACACAAGATTGATAAGCAGAAAACTGTCTGTAGGAACATCAGCTAAAATAGGTTTCGATTGTTGTCTAAATATAAGAGATAAATAAGTATGCCTTAATCGTCACATTTAACATCACTACAGACCAGAAAGCAGGCGAGTAAACGGAAAAAAGCGTTATGTTTTGGTCAAAATTGTCCTTTTCCATGGGCACGTACCTGAAGAGCAGAAAAGCAGTGGCTGGCATCAAGAAAATCTCATTGCAGGCAATAAACTTCAGGATGTTCTGCTGGTTAGATGTAAGTTTGTCCAAAAGGTTTCTGATGAACATCAGGCTGCTGGGGCCCACAGACTGCAAAGAAGAAAGATTCAAACATCAGAAACTGAATAACTCATGAATAACTAAAAACAACATTAGGTCGGTCCTTTTCTAACCGGGGCTTACAAAGAATGTCTGTCTTTCAGCATTATACATCACAACAGCTTCACACTCACATCCAGGACTTTCTTTGTGTAGGTAGTTGCGTGAAGCACTGAGAAGAGGAAGACTGGGAATATGCTCACTGGACACAAAGGTTAAGGGTCATCATATCAAAAGACAGAATAACCATCCCACAATGATTTAGTGCAATGAATAGAGTTACATCGTTTATATACATGTATCTTAGAATGATCTAGATCAGGGGTTTTCAAAGTGTGGGAAGGTGAGCCTCCCCTCAGAGAACATAACAGCCGCGCCCCCCCCCCCAATTATTATTGCTATTATTATTGTTGCTATAATGCAGGGGTATTATTATCCAGTGGAATGCCCTTACCTACTGGCCTAGTTAAATCAAAGTGGCTGGGCAGTGGAGTTTTACACACCGTCTTATTTGACTTTCTCAGGACTTAAAACTGTTTTTTGGGGGAAGACCCTCATAAAGAAAAAAATACATTTACACACGTAAGGTCATCATCTTAACAGTTTGTTATGCTCATCGAGTCATCCGTGAGCAGAGCATCAAGTTGGCATGTCTATAACAGCTGAATGCGGCGATTACCATGTTGTTCAGCAAAACGCCTCACAAACTGATAGCTTTAGTGCGTTTTGATTCGATGCCGAGTACAGCCAAACTTCAGTCTCCTCTCTGTCATTGTAGACCGCACATACCTTATTCCCTTTGTGTACTTGGGTCCGAATGCTTCTCATTTTGCGCCGTCCCGTTCAAATGAAATCGCCGCCTATCACATTTCCTCGCTCGCGCCAGGGCCGGGGTTACAAGGCTTGCGTCTTGTGCTGCATTCACTTGCACTCGGACATTAGAGATTTTCTCTCATAAATGTCCGATGAGCCACAACTTTTATTTCAAAACAAAGGTGGCAGCTGGGGTGGCAAGGCTATCACCCCGGTAGATCCGCACCTGCTTGACCGGTACTTGCTTTTGATTAAAGTCAATGTGGAAAACCTGCACTCACACAGGTAGGCGGAGGTGAAGGGAATGAGCACTTTTACAGCTTTTTGGCGAGGTGGGGGAACTCGGTCTCCACAGACCGCCAAGGAATGTGTTCTGCCAGACGCTGTCTCCTCTCTCACTTTAGGTAACTTCACTAAAAATCGGTCCATGTTGCCGCTCGCATAAAGTTAGCTGAAGTTAACTAGCGGAAATTCTCGTTATTTTTTTCCTCACGCTGCGCCTCCCCTGAAGCTCTCTGGCGCCCCCCACCACTGATCTAAATCATGGGACTAATAAGAAACTCTAAATGCACCCTTGTTAAAAACAGATGAATGGAGAATCTCAACATTATACCCAGCACTATCCAGCTGTCTTTTCCCCATGTTTGAAGGGTAAAGGATACTTGTGATGGGGTGGGAGTTGACCAGGATGAGTGAGTAGAGCAGGTAATGACAGCTGTCCTCCTGAAGAGCCTGGGCCAGGAAGGCTCTGCTCAGCTGAAAGCGTGGAAGCCTTTGATGTAAGCGTAGGGCACTGGTGAGGGCGTTCGCTAACAAAGCTCGCTGATAGAAGTTAGCTGCTGCATAGGGTCTGAAACAAACAATCAGTCACAACAAGTCTGACACAAATTCAGGCTGGGAGAAAGGAGAATAGCTGAAAGCAGTGTGTTGATGATGTGCTCGGTCACTGAATGTACTCACCCTAAAATCGGTAGAATAAACATTACGGAGCAGTAGACAGTGAAGAGCCGTGAAAGCCACATTGCCGTTTCTAGCTTGTTACTCATTAAAAATTGCTGTGGAAGAGAGAAAAGATACATTTAGGATTAATGCTGAATGAATAACCTGCTCCATCACTTATGATATAAGATCATGGGTAGATGGTGTACAGTGTTACATGTGCTTGAAGCAAAGTACTGGGATATCCAGGTGACAGGAAGGTTTTCTGTTGCCTCACGCTTACTGAAAAGTGTTTTACTGAAAGGCTCAGAACTCCCCTCATGCTCCCTCATTGGTCAGCAAAGCCAAGCTCAACTCAAAAACAACTTTGCAGTTTCATTTCATAAAATAAATCACGTTAAAGACGTTTCTGTTGAATTTCTTACAATTTATAATTGAAGAAAAGCCCTAAACAATTAACTAATTATGATTACTGAAATGGTTGAGGATTTCACTTTTGCAGCGCTAGAAATATTTCAGCAACATTCATTTCTGTGCAAAAATGATGCAGTGCTAATACCTATTATTTTTTCATTTTCATTGTGTAAGTCATTAACACAAATAATCTATTATTAAAAAACTATGAATGCTTAATTTACATTATTAACAATGTAATAAAGCTGTAAGGGTTACTGACAGTTTGGGTGACTCTGTAAAGTGGTTAGGGGCTAGTTAGTAGGCTCAGTAGTATCTTTGTACGTGGAATCAGAACACCTTACAAAGGGACTAATAGTTGAAGGGTTAGATCAAACAGACAAACTTACCACAGGCCCTAGCTGTGGAGGAGGAGGAGGAGGACTTTGTTCGTTGGTGTCAGCCATCTTTGGGATTGTGGGTTGCTCTGTTGGGAAAAAAGTAACACCATGAAGCAATACTGACTACCAGCAGGGGTCACGTAACTTACTGCTTATAATCCCCTCCCAGAACTGCTATTAACAATGTGTCTTTTTTGACAAGTCAGCCTATTAATTCTGTAGGAAATGAACACAAAAAGATATTCCAAAACTATGCACTACTCTTTGTTTCAGAGGTATCATTTACTTTTGACTTCACATCATTGATCTGACAGCTATAGTTACCAAGTACATCCTAAATTGCGATTTGTATAGACAATCATGCAACATACCACTCACAGGGAATCCTTTCACTTTTTAACTCTAAATAGCTATATTCCTGATTATAATTACCCTACATACTTTTATATTACATTAAGTATTATGTTCAATGCATGGTTTTACTGTGTGGTATTGACCTATTTTTAATTGCAGGAATTTTACTGGAAAATCAGTATTTCTTTGGTGTGGTATTGAATACTTCCTCCCCCACTGTGTTTTTTTAGCTAAGCAAAATGAAAGACACCATGTCCCTCACGGTGAAATCATTCATCCGTGTGGGACCAACAGTCACAGGAAAACCCGCACTCAAAAATAACTACTATTATCTATGTCAATATAGGCTAAAACTGAAATGAAAGACTTAACGCTAGCTAGGTTAGCCCACCTAGCCTTCTCTAGTTTGGATAAGTAATGACTACATTATTATATGAAGCACCGAAACAAATTTAAATTATTGTAACAGTTGCTTATGCTGCTGATGAAAATGAATAAGCCCAAACAAATTGGTGTAAACATACAATAAAGACTATTTTCGGTGGTTTATCAATGCTAATGCTAATGTTAGCGGCAGGTGGCTCTAGAATATTCGCTGTGTGTTACCATCGTTACTAGCATATAAGCTAACCCTCCACTAGTTACATCGATAGCCCTTAATACGATGGCCAACGTAAGCAGTTTAAATGAGCTAGTAGAGAAGGAATACAACTCTTTGATAATATATATATGCCAGTTATAAAGTGGACAGCTTACCAGTGATTCAGAGTAGAACCGTTACGTTGCGTGCTAGCTTGAAATTGACAGGCTGCTAGTCACTGAGGTAAATGATCAGCTGACCTTCTGAAGCGAAGAGGAAACGTGATTCTCGCGATATTTTAGAAGGAGCGTTCCGGATCCCAGACACGGATCACAGACAACACTCCCCTCTAGTGGTAACACTGTGAACTGCTCTTCTTTCTGCTCTTAGTTCTGACAGCATTGGACAATCATGTGCCAATACAATGCACAATGTTCTACATATTAAAAACAATGAACTGTTAGACCATTATGTCTTATAAGTGTGACATAACTAACCATTTGCTGTACCTAAAAAAGACACATATTACAGTTTAATATCCATAATTTGCTATAAGACTGTTTTGTTGTTTGGGTGTTTCCAAATGGAATACATTGTTTTCAATGTTAATGTTTTGTCTGTGAAAAAAGAGAGTTTCAAACCAGTGGCCCAGTTTATGCATTCGCAGATTAGTTTCTGATAGATTACTATGTATTTCTAATATATACTCAGATTAAATCTCTATGTGCTCATCATTTTAGGAAAAAATAGCCTAGCAACATTCAATTACTGTATAGAAAAACCACAAACTTACCTATTTATAGACATTTTCCCACATGTTTGAAAGTGTTTGAGCAGCAAGTGAAGCAATGATTTTTGTTTATCTCCCTTCTTTTGAAATGATAACGTCACAATTTTGCAATATAATTTGAGTATCAGTTAGAAATCCTACTTAAATCACGATCAGACACTAATTAAAAAATTGGACACATGTACATGACTATATGACAGATAACTATATGTGTCTTTTTAAAGAAAACACTCCTGATCAGATGACATAAAGTCTAATCAACTTTATCACAGATTTACATTGTTGAGCATCATGGATCACAGCTCAGGGGGAAACCTGTAAGTGCGCATGTGCAGTGGCCAACGCCCTCATGTTTAGAGCACATACTGTTTATGTAACCTACTTTCTGGATAAAAAAAATGCTCTTTTCTGAATTTCAGGAGACACTTAACATAACAAATGTGTCGAATACTTATTTATTAAAAATGATTTACTGGTCAATTTGAATGTTATGTTGCGTGTTGTCCACCAGAGGGCGGACTCGACCAGCCTATGGTTTGTCTGCTGATTTCTTATAGCCTGTGTTGGATGATTATTTTAGCTTTAAGAGCACCTTATTTGGTCGCAACATGTTTTAAAATCTTACATCTGACTGCTGCCGCAGCGCATATACCCGCAGATTATTGGCACCAGTGTCGCAGGATGATGTGTTTGCTGTAGATGCCATTTGAAAATATAGGCAGTGTAAGCACTGTAGAATCTAATTATTTCTTTGCAAAACCTAATTAGGCATTAAAAAAGGTTAACGCCAGCGCCTGAAACGTTTTTGTTTAATAATCCCATTACTGACGGCTCATCATGTATAAAATGGTGCAGGAGGACACTAAGTTTCCACTTGTTAAAGGGAATCTCTGAGAAATAGTCGCAGACTTTTTGACACTATCTGCGATTGGGAATTAGGGCTTGTAATTAAACTGCGGAGCCTCAGCAGAGCACAGAGTAAGTAAGGCTGCAGCGCCCTGCCTTGCATGCATTTTCTATGTTTAATTGATCTGCCTACTGCAAGAAAGATTGTCTCTATATTCTGCTTTTCTCTTTACAATGTCTTAATGTGCCAGGCATGACAGAACTCGTTAAACAGGCAGCGTACAGTGATAATATCTTGATGATTTTTAAGCGTCAGCTCCTCTCGGACCGTTACCAGTCACTAGAGAGCTGAAGGTGAGAATTTAAATGAGACAACATTTTCTGCCCGAGTTTTAATTTATCCAGGCTTCTGAGGAACAACTGTGATATCCTGAGACACGTTATGAGAGAGAAATGTGTCGATGAAGACTCAAATATGAATATATAGTATATTGAAGAGTAAAGGGATGTTACAGTGATGCAAACAACATGTGTGCCAGAGCCGTATTAACAACTTATCAGGACTTATTCTGATGTGTAATTGCTTTTTAAAGTATCAAATTAAAACTATGTTGTTGGTTTCTTGAAAATAAATATAGTTGTGTATCTTAGCTAACGTGTAAAGGAGCCTACAGATCATAAAAGTAATATACAGTGTTGAACATTTTTTTTATAGGATAACCCACATACAAAAATAGTATTTTTTTAATTATTTTTTTACAGTATATTGGAGCAGTTTCGCAATGTTCCCCTCCTCTTTGCATCGGTCTAACACAAAGACAGGTTTCTGCGCCAGTTATTCACCTACAGGATGAATGACTGTTTATTTAAAATAAAAAATAATAGGGAAAATGAAATACATCAAAAGCGAAAACGAAAGCCAAATAAAAAACATATTTACGGGTTATTATATAATAATAAAGTGAAAAATAAAGGAAGGAAATTAGGATGTCAGAGGATAATACATTTTTAATATATTACATTTTGTCAACTTTATAACATAATTATTATTGCTGCTGATGTGTTATCATTATTCGTATTATTATTTTAATATTGAACGCCGCGAATATTTTGACTACTGCGAGAATAAGCTTAATAATATTTGTATTTTCTTACGTACAACGACCTTTTTACGCACGTAAACAATGCGCTGTTAAACCTACATTCACTTCATTCTAACAACTGTATTTAAACCTTTCATTCGAAGCTTTGAGGATAAAGAAAGAAAGAAAGGAGCAGGCAGTGAGTGACACACCAAAGCTTTCTCAGAGAGATGAAACTCGGTGTGTCCTGACAGGAATGCGCTGGTAATCGCTCAATATCTCCGTGTTTGGATCCATTCGGCCCAAAACAAACAGGGAGTGGTAAGGGAGGAAAATCGGGACAAGCGAGGAGGAGGTTTGATGGGGAGGGAAAGAAGGACACGGTGCATTTCCCTCAAACTGGTTAAAGCAACAATACAGAGACTACAGACTTCCCTGCCTATTATCTCGTTGTCGGCTGATCTAAGGAAGGCGTTTCACACTTCATGATGGAGAGAACCCCCCCTTGATTTACAGGGAAATACAACAAAAAAAGCATTTTACTCGTACGCTATATTTTATATTCCGATTAGTATAAAATATAAAGAACAACCAAGTGGTGCTTTCGGCTCTGATAAGTGTTTTAAAATGTGTCATTGCCTCTCAGTTGATTCCGCACATTTTGCTTTGATGCATTTTTACTTATACTATTTGCAAAACCATAAAATGAAATTGCGAGATTATAGTCTTCTCTTGTCAGATAATAATACTCTTACTAGTCATATGTTCTTCTCTATGGCTCTCGGGTTATTGCAGCATGCAGCTCATGTGTACATTTTGGTTGATATTTTCAAGCAAAAAAACACTGAAGTATTTGTTTTTATTCAAATGTGATAATAATAATAATAATAATAATAATAATAACATTGATGACCACTGATGACCATATCTCAATTTCAATCTTCAGCACATTTAAATATCTGATCATGCAACATTTTCCAAAAGGTTTAGAGAGACTCAATTGACCATGTTTGCTGCTGTCATAAATACCCAAATGACAACACTTGTCATGCATGTTGAATCTTAGTATTTGGCCATCTTATGGGAGATTGACAACTAGTAATTCCCCATTTATTTAAGCAACATATCACACATTTCAGAGGAGTTTTCTTGCAGAATGCTACCCCTCTAACATGGTGTTATATGCATGCAGTGACCAGAGGCTCTTCTTTCGGCCTCTCAGCTTTCATCCTAAGCTTTTTTCCAGCATGCAAGGCATCCATCTCATGGAGGAGGCTCTGCTGTACAAAGCATCTGATGCTACATTTCCCTTATTCTACTTTAAAGTCTTTAATGTGTGTTAAGACTCATAACTCCTTCTATATTAATCTTTGAGAATCTCCATGATCTTTCCTTTACTCCACACTTGTCTCTGCACACTGGCTTCTGATTGATGCGATTATCTCAGGAGTGAATTCAGGACAAAGGGAAGGAGCTTCCTGTAGGTTTTGGGATGCGAAGAGTTAAATCTTAATACAATGAACATCCTTTAACAGGAGAAGTGTGCACAAACAATATGTTAATGGCAATATAAATGCATTATCAGCAAAGGGCAGCTTTTTGTTTCTTTTCAAATGAAAGTGTTTTTTCGTGAAATGTCCTAATTAAAAATACTAAAACATTATAAACACAACAAATATAATCACAGCTATTTTCTTAGAGGGTGCATTCATGTCTTTTTTTATTGTTTTAAAACAAGCATGTTGTTTTAAGGCTGGAGGGAATCGGATGCCCACAATGAGCCTTGAGCCAAAATCTATTGACACCGAAAGCTGACTTTTCCCTTTTTGGGAGTAAAGCTATGTTTGTTTCTGGGCTGAATGGGGGTCTATAATGGAACTGATGGCATCAGGATTGTCACCACAAATGGTCTGGGCGTTTTGCAAGGCTGCTTGACAGACCCCATTATGTCATTGGTCACGTCCCTCCACTCCTAGTCCTTGCTCGCTTGGTCTTGAATGGGAGTGAATTAATCAAACGGTTTGAGAGAGATCAGGCAATTTAATGCACTTTATGTCAAGGTCTGCAGCGAGGCGAGACCCCCGGCCTCCCCTCTACCTGCATCTTACAAATCCAAGTACAAGCTGAGAACACAAACCGTTTATGTGGCCCACAACTGATCGGATTTTGACCTTTTATTCAATGGAGCTTTAAAAAAATAAATCTTAAATGATCACTTTGCTGAGGGGTCTTGTGGTGTGTCAATAGTGAGTTAGTCAGAGATAGTTTACTGAAAACTTAAATTATGTATTTTTGTATTCATTTATATAGAGTCACTATTAAAAATGTAACATTATAATCATGCAATTATAAGATTTTATATATCCCAACAATAATGAATTTCTAAGAGCCCATTAGATGAAATTCAATATTTGTATCCTATGGAGGGTTTGTTGTGTGTCTGAGGATTTACAGATCTTGGAATGAGTGCTGCTGAGGGAAATAGTGTGACACCTATAATTGGGTGTCATTCATAATTTGGATAATTTGTGTGGAAATTCACCCTTGAGGACTAAGCAGACCCCACCTGGAAAACAAGCCTCGTCAAGCCTGATCTATGTGCTTAATAGATTAAACACTGATATAAATCTTTTAAAAATCAAAGCACAGCCTCAGTCATATTTTTTTTCTCCAGGAGGGAAAATGGTCCAAAGGGTGCAAAGTGGAGCTCTGTAACGTTATTGCTTTATCCAACACAATCAAACCGTGAATTAATCAAAGCACTCTGCGTCACTGCGCTATGCATGAGCATTGTTTGGCTGTAATGGATGGCTTTAAAATTTTACGTTATTATTTCCCGTCATTTCTGGAAACAAATTGAACATTTATTGCATATATATTAAAAATTACACAGTCGTCGAGAGAAGCTGATGTCTCTTTTATTGAGGCGCACCGAGAGGTGAGGTCTCCGCGGATCAATTTCCCTGTCTTGTTACTCCCGCAAGAGGATGTTGGGAAAATGCCTGCACCGCTAAATTGATTCAGAAACGAATTCATAACTTGGGGGGTTTAAGCAATTTTGAGGCGCCTAGTTTTTTTTTTTTTATCGCCTATCTTTTCTTTTGTTTCGTGTTTTGATTGCTTTAAGCAGACAAACAAAGTTTTGTATCATCCTCCTTTTTTCTCAGCTCTACGTTAGTCCAAAAAAAAATGCATTTAATACACTGGGTTTTGGGTGGCTTCACAAACATAGCCATTAAGCAGTCACAATGCTTTTATTGTGCACTTGATCTCAAAATAGAGGCTGGTCTGACTGCAGGGTCCAGACGAACCTATGGAAAAGGCCTTGTCTTTGTCTGCCTGTACGGAGATGAATGGCCCGTGTCAACCAGATGATTAGTTTGCGCTATTAAATTGTCAAAAAGGAAGGATTTTTCCCTAATAGTGCCTTTTCTTGAAGAATTATGGAATTCAGAGTTGTTTGCGACTGCCAGGGAACTAGCAGGGCTTCGCGGGGTTGAGGGCGAAGGTCAGACAGAGTTCTCAGCGTCCAGTGAGCCGCAGTCAGGGGAGGATGTGGAGACAAATGTGCGCCTATATGTGCTGCAGGATGGCAAGATTAATCTAGACATTGTATCAGAAGAAGGATATCCATGCAGTGACACTGTGATTCAACAACATGAAGTGAGATCATCCGTCAATGAGCAGTCACAGAATGCGTAAAAGTCGTGCGTAAATGCGCAGAAATGCCTAGAAAGCCAGAGTAAACATCAACAACAGAGAAGACTTAGCGTTCACAATAAAAGATGGGGAACACAGGATTAACAGCCTATTTCAATGTTAAAATTCGAACTAATAGGAGACTTCAGCTCATATATATTTTTTAATTATTTTTGCGTAATTTCAGACGCTGGTAGTGCCACATCTCTCCCCGTGTCATGACTGCCATGCTCCACCCAAGAAACCCCCCTCCATTCTGCTCAACCTCTATTCTAGTGCCAACGTTTTGTGTTAAATGTTAACAACTTGGCCCGATCCATTTAATCTGCAACAAAACAATCTGTGTTGACTCAAACACTCGCCCCCTTTGTGCCCATTATGTGCCTGCCCTCACTTGAAGATTTATGTATTTTTGATATTAAATTCCTTCTGTCATCAAGACTGTTCTCTTGTTTACTTTTCTTGACCCGTTGACCTCGTTCCCCAAACTTTCCCATATTTAAGGCGGGACCCTCACCCCCCAACTTCTCCTGCTCCACCGCAGCTGAATGCTGTGTGGCTCCTTTTGTTGGCATGTGCTGTTTGCACTGTTCTTGAACTTCATTGCGCTGCCCTGTCCCCATCCTGTACTTTGAACCCTGCGGGACAATATTCCTCCAGAAAAGAACGCCCTTTTGTTCTCAAGCAGGGGCTTCAAATCCCTGCATGTGCAGTTTTTATATTATTCTGGGCCACTGGTTGTCAGAACATCATATTTTGGTAATTATCTGCTCATTGATGCCCCGCCAAGCTTCACGTCATTTCTGCGCGTCTGTCACAGTCTGCATTCATGCAGTGTTGACGCAGTTGACGGATGCCCATATACCTTTTCCATATATGACGTCCATGTCCTCTATACAAGCCTCCCTCTGCTGCCCAGCTTGCTAATTAGTTAAACAAACGCTCATACTAATGATCCCACTGGCCTGGTGAGCTCTGGGGTTTTTGTTCCACCACTTTGCCCCAACTTCTCCTGCGGGAAACGTGGCCCCTCTGACCCGAGCTATCATGGCGCTGTGGAGACGGCTGGGCCGCCCTGTCCGGAGTCCGGCCCCCCAGGGGCCAAAGGGCAGCGTCCGAGGCCCGGGAATGCCACCACCAGCTGCTAGCAGTGACACCATTTACAAAGGGGTCTTGGTGAGCCATCCCTCTATGGGCTGTCAGTGTTGTGACAGTGCTGGCTTGACATTTATTTACTCTCTCATAGGACCAAACACCACTGGGTTGGTTTCAGTAGCCACCAAGTTTAATTTGACTCCAACACCTCTGGACGGCTGTTTCTTTGGGCACCTCTTTCTAGAGAGGATCCCTTCATAATACAGGGTTTATGATCTGTTTTTGCTTTATTATTTGTCATAAAATAGTTTACTGTGCTTTTAGATCAGTTAAGAGTCAGTAATAACAAAAATGGTGTGTTGGCAGGTATTAAGTTTATCTTTGACAGTTTGATCACTTGATTCTAGAAAAGGAGAGCAGAACATCCGGATCAAATACAAATATACTATTTTCCCCAAACCTGGCAACCCAAAAATGGTCTTATATTTGTCTGATTTACATGGTCTATAAAGAGGTAATCACACATTTAAGTAGAAACCCCCTTATTCAGGTGCCTTGTTTTGGTACAACAAATGAAACGTGCAAAGTGAGGTTTCATAACCTTTCAAGCCAAAATGTGTTGTTTAAGTATTAGCTGAGATATATCATTAGCACATGATTTGTTAATCGTTCATTAAAGCCATTAGTTACACATCATAAGCCCTTCACAAAATGTGCCTCAGGACGTAGGCGAATAATGCTCCACATATCTTCGTGTTTATTCGCAATAAGAAGATAAATTAAATATATTCCTGTCAAATGCTGTTTTACGTATAACGTTAACTGCCTAATAAATCACTCTATTGCTGCTCATTTATTGTTTATTTTCACGACGAAACAGCATTTTTTGGGTTTATTTTAGAAACCATTCAGATTTTATGTCTTGTTCTTCCTGAATTCAAACGTTTTTCTTTGCCCACAGTGCCTTTCGGTTAACACAGACCCATTACGCGCTGTCTCTGAGGCTCTCGGTGTTATTTGGACAATGTTTGGCCATTTACCCGACCCTCTGTCTGCGCGCTCCAAGGAGGTCTGGACAGAAATGGATACTAATTGCGGGGACTGTACACTGCTGGCTGGTGGAGGCCTGCAGGCGGTTGCAGGACCTGCTTGTCACCGCCTAATTGACAAGGGCTTGTCTGTCCTGGGAGCAGCTGCTGCTAAACACTGGCGCACAATCGCAATCCTGACACGGCCTGCACTCGCCTCAAGGAGTTTTGAGGGGAAACGCCGTTAAAGGGAGATTTATTGAATCTCCCTTTGGGGTGACGGTGTATTAAGTACGCAATATAGGCTTATTTCCGCGGGTGAAAGGGGAGCCACACTCCTGATATTAATAAAAGAAGGTGCCAATTAAACCAGACAGGTGACATTTCGTGTGACATTATGAATCACTGCAAACAAGACAAGCGTGGGTAAATAAAAGCTGCCCCTGCTCTGAGATGGGGTTTTAAGGAATAGTTATTTTACTTCTCGCTGCTACATGACACACAATGAGGCTATATGCGCAAATCGGATGAATGCAGGGGCATGTGTTGCACCAGCCATTCAGCGAGAACACAAATAACACCAACCCTCACAGTAAAATAATCAATTCACTATTCTGGCCTGCTTCTATTAGCCTATATAGCTGAATGCAAAAAGCCAAGCAAGTATTGTTTTGGTCTGCAAGTGGAAAAGGTTTCCCTGCACTTTCCCACTGCCTGTAAAGAAACGGTGCTTTTTGGCCCTTTTGAAGTGAAATCGTGATTTTTTCCCCTGGTGTTCTCCGGACGCGCTCCTTTCTCTGTGTTTAACAATGACAACACTGGAGGAACCCCGCCGGTGCGCCACAGTTGGGGATCCCCCGGATTGTTTTGGACATCTTTGGATTTCATCAATCAAAATGACTGCAGTTTTCCATAAAAATGCTGAATTTGGTGCTGGAACCGAGCGGGCAAGGTAGAAAATGCGAAGCTGTCCTTCTCGATGATAAATGGCCATCCTTTGATTGAGCAAATAGAGAAATACGTGCCGCAGTCTACTGAGAAACAGAGGAAGATTGTTAAGGAGAGAGGACTTGTCTCAGATGATGCCAGAAATGAATCGAGCAGAAACATTGGGCTGTAAAAGCAACTGCATTTTCCCAAAGCTTTGAGAATATGCGGGATATATAAGCAAGACAAACCTTACATTGACTGGATATGTCTAACATTATATTAGAATTCACATTTGTTTGCCATATTTTGCAGAATAATGTGTTTTTTTTACCTGTTTTTGAAATAAATATAAGAAATATAGAGTAATGGGATTAATAATACCTCTAACTGACTGATGTTATGTGTCATGCCAGTAGAATTGGTCTTTCTTACCATTTTACTGGGTGTAGAAAACCACATAAGGACCAATAAATATATAGAATATAGATATGATGTTTATTTGGCCTGGATCTACAGGAAGCTGATCCTGTATCCCTTTACTGCACGTTTGCACCGATAAAACCCCTGTTAACATGGAAATATCACATCCTATTGACTAAAACCCAATTATCCGGCGTCTCAGCGGCAGCTCTCGTTGGAGCGGAGCTGGGATGAAATTAGAAAACTGCAAAGGAAAACTTTTAATTTCCTGAAAAAAGCAATTAGGAATGAACGGCGCCTCTCAAGGTGTCCTGTCTAAATGGCCTTAATGATGAGGCTAATTATCCAATATTGACATTTTGTCCCGCCTCTGGTCAGCAGGTCAACAGTTGGAGATTAATGACACTGGACGGAAGTAAAAGGACAGGAAACCAAGTGTAATGTCACTATACTATTACTGTGTTACATCTGGTCTGTTAGGGCCCTATGTTAGGACATATTAGGGTTTGAAAGGACTTACATTGTGTCTGTCAGAGCCAATGCTTCTGTTTTGACCTTATTGTTCGTTATGTTTGTCTGAATATCAAATGTTTTTGCACAACAAAGATTGATAGTCTGTGTTTGACCTTATCTTATAGGTTTAACTCATTATGTTTCTTCTTTAAAAGCATCCTGTGTGTTTTCAGCCCTGGTTCATTATTCTTTATGATTTTAAGACAGGCAGGTAGGATAGTAGCTGAAGACACTATCCTCTCCCTCCTTCCGCCTCCTCTCTGGAACATATAGCAGAGTTGACTGGCTTGTCGAGCTTGAAGAATTGTTTAATTTCAGGGCCCCGGCGTTTCCTGAGGTGAGGTCTGCATTGGCTGCTAATAGAGATCTAATTGATGGGCCGAGTCCCGTTTCCGTGCTCTCTCTCCCTTTATTGCGCCCCGGCGTCTGCTGTAAAATAGGTCTATAATCAGATTGGGCTTATTCCTCCTGGAGCAGAATGAGAGCTCAGGGCTGCAGAGAGATGAGGCTACAAAAAAATAAAAAATAAGAAGAAGAAGAGAAAAAGTAAAATTAGGTTAAGACTTGAGTAGAAATTCGACATACTGTTCGGGCTTGATGAAAAACTGAAAAGTGAGCTTAAACATAGAAATCCAACTCTTTCTAGTTTCCTTTAAAATATAGAAACTTGAGTGAGTTTACTGTGACATTATCAGGTTTCATCTGTCAGAATATCACTTGATTTCTTAGGGGATTCGTAGTTTTGCAGCAATATTTATACACTGAACCCCTCATCTAAAATTCTCACTTATAAGATTACTATAGATCTTCCATAAAAAGGCTCTGTTATTGCTGCCTTCTGTAATGATTATTTTAACGTGGTTATGTGCTTTCATGACTCAGACTCTCACTTCATGATCAAATCTACTTCCTCGCAGGCCAGTCTTGGTTTGTATACCAGTGTTTTTGCACCCAGAAGGTACACAAGATGTCAATCACACATCAGAAACAGAGTGATTTCTCTCTCTTTCTGCTTCTCTCCCCATCTCCTATAGAGCTTCCTGCAGGGCTGTGATTGGCCGGCCTGTCGGAGCAGTGATAGCAGCCCTGGAGCCGAGGATGATTGATGATGGCGAGGGCAAGGCCGAGCGCTGGCAGCATAAAGCCCCATAGACGCCTCAATAAAGAGCCTGGCTAGTGGAGAGCCGGGGCCCCCGCTCAATAGGGCCCCTCCGAGAGAGGAGTGCATGGAGAGGGAGGGAGGAGGGAGGGAGGGAGGGAAGGAGGGAGAGAGGGAGGAAGGGAGAGAGGGAGAGAAGCAGAAGGAGAGGTGCTCTGTTGTTGGATAATCCGTTTAGCTATCGAGCCAGCAGCCGTCTGAGGCTGGATAAGTGCAGCGACGGATGTGTGTGGGGTGAAAATAGCAGGGGTTTGGCTGGTGGAGTGCTGCAGGGGGGGGTGGGTGGGGGGGGGAGGGGGGAGGATGTGCAGAGAGAGGGAGAGATGGATCATCCAGTCTCAGGATGCATAATGGAGGAAAAAAGGAAGCGGATGAACAACACTGGAAATGAGATCTGGAGCCTGTTTTTCACACACAGTAGAAATGATCACCGGACAGAATAAAAGTGGACCACATCAAACTGACCTGTGTGTGTTTGGAGCAAAGTGAGATGCTTCAAATACTCTCGAGGTTTTTATTCAAATCTATGTTAAACAATTTGCCTACGTTAAGCTTTAGGTGAATCTTACAATCTGGCCACTGAATTGAGGACAAAATCAAAGTTGACCACACATTGACTGACCTCTCTGTTCCCGCTGCTCTGCTGGCCGTCACTCACTGCAGACGCAGAGCTGTGGTGACCTTTGCTGTAGTGACCTTATTTAAAATATTACATATTATATAACCAAGTTATTTTTGTCCATAATTAAACCTTAGAGGACTCATTCTCCTTTCAAATTAAGTGGAACATTCGCAAGAGCAGTGAGAATATGTGTACCTGCTTCCAATAAGAAGTGTATTTGTTCTTGTTTTGAAAGCAACATCTACTCTGATCACATGTTGAAGTTTTGAAGTGAAATATTTGACATACTCTAAAGAGGTTTTGATTCAAATCTACCATTTGTGTAAGTTAAGCTAAGTGTATAACAAACTGGCCACTGAATTGAGCACAAAGTTGACCACACATTAGCTGACCCCTCTGTTTTCTGCTGCTCTGTGGCCGTCACTCACTACAAACACATAACTGTGGTGACCTTTGCTGCGTCGGATCAATGAGACCCTGCGATGTTGGATTCCTCCGCTGCAGCGTCCACTGACCGCAGGCAGCCTGTTGAAACCCCCAGCGCACAGCAGCTCTGAAAAGCACAATTAGGCAGAAATCTGCTCCTACCAAGCCAGCTTTCAGTGACTCCAGCATGGAGGCACGGTGTCCTGCAGACCCTCCTGGCTGGAGTTGGCAGGACGAGGGTCTGAGACGGATGGCCTCGTGACGGTCTCTGCTCTGCAGGGTTCACACAGAGCACGGAGGAGACGTTTTAATGCACTTAACTCACTTTATGACCCTGCAGATGGTGCACTGACTTTGATTTCCAAGGTGATTAAAGGAGACTTCAAGCATCAACTTTAAACAACAGGAATCAAGAATCTGAAAGTCAGAATTGTTGATGTTTTTTAGATTTGAATGAGCTTTTAAACATTCAAACAAAAAATACTTTGCATAAGTTATTTTTGTAGCAATGCGTGTATTTTGATCAAATTCCATTGTATTTTTAATGTCATTAATGAAAATAAATCTACAAATGTTTCCACAAAATACCTGCTTTTTGTTGTTATAATTCCAGCTCCTTTATGCATCCATTAAGGAAATATATGCAGCTTTTTGGGGACAAAGTCCATTTGAGTCTCGAGCCATTTGAGATGAATTCAAGACTCAGTTTGAAGTCTCTATTTATGTCCAAAGTCATTTTAATTTCAAGCAAACTCCAAGTTATTGCAAAGCTTTGTATTGAACAGTATTCAAACAAGGGACCCAGATGCACTAAAGTCTGAAGGGTTTTGTTTATTATAATTACATTTGGTTTTGAAGACGCTTAAAAAATGTAATATTTTTTTTCTTAGTAATGCCTTGTGTAATGAAGCAATATTAATTTGCATTTTAATGTCTGAAATGAAAATAAATCTAAGAAATGTTCCACAAAGTAAATGCTCATTGTTCCTTTTATTTCCTGCTTCCTGCTTTAAAGGTACTGCTCTTCCATTTATTCATTAAAAGGATATATGCATTACATTAAATGTTACTTAGACTCTTATATCCAAAGCAACTAACATACTCAATACTGTGGGCAATACCCACAGGAGCAATTTGGGGTGAAGTGTCTCAGGGACACAACGACATGCTGACTGCAGTGGGGTTTGAATCTGTGACCCCCTGATCCGAACACCAACGCACCAGTCCACTGCGCCACAGCCTCCCATACAGCTCTGCTACAAAGGTTTTTGGGAGATGGCTCGAGTCAGCTGCGATTAATTAGTCTTCTCTCAATTCATTTTTATTCCAAGTCAAAGAAGGTCCAGAAAGTTGTTCAGATCTACATATTGACAATTTTGATATTATGGTAAAGTATTTGTGGATTATATTTATAGCAGTGATCACAGCACATTTAAGACATGTTTTAGTGGCTGATTGAACAGATGTGACTCCCTAGTACACATTCATGGTTTAATTCAGAATGATACAAATAATCCATGAAATAAATAGCATTACGACCTAAAATAAAAACCTGGAGGCTTAGATATAAATTTAAAAAAAAATTAAATTAAATCTTTAGGCATTCAAGACTCTCAGCAGACGAGACATATAGAAACTCAAATCTGCTCTAGGTCCAAGTCTAAATTCAACATATCTGAATACGTTTTAAAAACTGCAGACATGATGTCACAATTGCAGATTTTTTAAGGTGGAAGATTGATTGTTGAACGATTAAAACTTAATATTTAGTATTTGCATTTATGATACCCACCATATCTCCAGCATCAGGATCCTCCTTGATCAAATGATAAGTATCAGGGTGTTTTTTTTTGACAGACCTGTAATGAGAAGAGACAGGAGAGCTGAAAAACACTCAACACATTTAAAATAAGACACATGGAAACTACCTTCTGGCTATTGGACATATTGGCCTGTAATTCTAATAGTAAATAATAAACAAAAACACTTGAACAGAACTACAAAGAATGATGTTCACACATGTTCAGGTGCATCACAAAGCCACATGTTGCTCTCCTCCCTGCTTACCTTTGACTTCTGATTGAGTTTAACAGCCTTTCCATGATTACAATCAACGGCTATTTACTAATGAAAGTAAAGGTGCGTAACTAACAACACATTACACCTTATTGCTTTACAGCCAATTAAAGCCACACAAAATCTGTGTAAGCAGTTCAAAAGCAATAGGTTAATGAAAGCGTTACAGTCAAACGTGTCTTTATTGATTTGTGATTAGAGCCGGGGGGTTTATTCACGGGGTTTCCATAACTGCATTCTGCTTCGGATTTTAATTGCTTAATTGGACTGATTATTTAGCAATGGGAACCCCTTCCACCTGTTCCCCCCGCCGTACTTCAAGAAGCATCTGATACTCATGGTGACACCGAGAGGTATTCTCCCCAGGGGTAGAAGTACTCAAAACCTTTAAGTAAGAGTAAAACAATGTAAAAATACTTCCTTACAAGCTTAAGTTAAGTACCATTCAAAATCCTACCAAAGTAAGTAAGTATTATCATCAGCAGTGGAAGAAATACTCTGAGCATTTACTCAAATACAATTACACATAGTAGGTATGATCTTCAAATACCCCAATACAAGTATAAGTCAGAAGTATTTAAACCAAAATGTAGTGTAGTGTAACTATTTGAAGTACAACATGGAAATACACTTTGAAAGTAAGTCTAAAGACAACACTCGAGTTAATGTAGTTATATGTAATACTTTCTAATAGTGTCCTATACGGTGTGTATACATACATACATATTTGTATGTAGCATACAAGATGTGCAGTTAAGTAACAATCTGTGAATTCATCATTTATATTTTCTTACGGACACCTATCCTATTGTATTATATATGTATATTATATTACCTATTATTAAGGATCTATGATTAAAATCCATACGGCAGAGCTAGAGATGATTATTTTCCCTCGTGTTCTTATTCCTTATCAAAATTGGTGCCTACATTCCCCAGAATGCAACTGGACAACTGACAGTTCGGTCTGACACTCTGTTGTGTTAAACTAACCCCTGCGAACGTAGCCGTGCTGCAGAGATCTGGTAATCTTTTTATTTTATTTGTTTAAAGCATGACGTCTTTATACAACACATTTCACAAACTTGAGGGAACCAATCAGTGGAGTTTCCTATATTGTATTTTTTAAGTAAATATGTTTATTTGTCATCACTACTTTTTCCTACTGTTTAATGAATAGAATCATGTCAGATATTATGAATACAAAATGTACATTGTAATATATATTAACGTCGACATTTATTCTTCCAGAAGGGTCTCTATGGTGGATGTCCTCTCTCGGAGTGACACGGTAAACACGTGTTTATGTGCAGGAAGAACAAATCTAATCTGAGCCCATTACCCAGCGCTGAATTATTTCACATTGCTTGTTGTTGTGTGCATTGTTGGTGGGCAGAGGTTAGCGAGAGGGCAGCTCAGATCCAAGCCACCGGCACCGTGCGCATGGGGAAACGTTGGCAGTCGAGCCGGAGAATAATCATACACTAATCTGATTTCCAGCTCTGATAATGGAGGCCAGGCTAAATAAGAAAAATTCCAGGCAAATTTGTGCAAATGAAAAAGGATTCCTCCTGACATAATGGTACGGTGCAAGGCAGCTTCTAATGAGCAATAATCTGTCTAAGAGCTTCTCTCTCTCTGCTTTGGTTTCTCCCTCCATCTTCTATCCCCCCCCCCTGCCTCCCCCACAACTCCAGCTCTCAGCAGCTCCTCTCTTCCTGGTGGTGACACAGATATGGGACAGAGGAGGAAGTCCTGCTCAATAAAGGTGTGCAGTTTTTATCTCATAACATTGCTGATGTATACACTTAAAAAATCACAAGGACATGTTTTGAACACAGCAAAAATATCCATATCGCCAAGTCATTTTCATCCAGTATTATCACTTAGACTATTTTTTGTATTAAAAATATTTACAAATAGATGGAAAATTGCCATGAAAAGGGTTATTTGCAAATTGATTTGAACCATTTCCAAGAAACAAGTGAATTTGTTCTTGTTTTTACAGCCACTAGTCTTATCACAAAACAAAAGTGCAAACTAAATCTTGAAATGTGTTGAATTGTATTTGAGAAAAGTCTAATTACTCCTGATACTCTAGATGTAGATATCTAGCTAGTTAGGTTAAGCTAGGTGTACCAAACAAACCTGCAACCTAATTTAGGGCTCAATAATAAACCAACATATATATTTTAAGTAGAAGTATAGGCCAGGGGACAAAACATCAGTGATGCCTTGTCAACATTACATATTGTCTTTAAGTTCAAATAAATAGACGTAAGGATCCTGTTTTTCATCATATTAGATGATCCTATTCTCAAACTAAAACCTAGACATAGTGAAAGTTAAAAATGGTGCTTCTCTGAATAATACTTGTCTGTTTTTAACGCTTGGATTTTAAAGGGCTCAAAGGTTCAGAAATATATAAACAATGAACATGAAAAACAACAAAATGGCAATAACATTTTACCACCAGCAGCACCATCACACCAGCCAGTACAATGTCACAGCAGCTGTAAGACAATTTAACTCCACAGAAAAATAACACCCTCTCTCCTCCCTCCCTCCCCTCCTCTCTCCCTCTCTCCCCTCGGCCAGCGGCAGCTTGGCTCTGTGTTCCTGACAACTTCCATAAATTATTGGAGATTTTCATATTTCAAATTTCATCTGCATTCATGCTCTGCGGCCCTGCAGAGTGTAGCGTCGGGGTGTCGGGTGGAGAGCCTCCGAGGCAGCGCTGCCACCGGCTGCTGCTGCGCGGCCCCAGAGACCCTCGGCTAATTGAATTGCATCCCCTGATTAGATTATCCTTGCGGCAGCTTGCTGCCAATCTGAAGTATGGGTGCCTTCTATCCTACTTAACCCTTCTGCCCCCCACCCGCTGCTGCAGGCACACACACACACACACACACACACACACACACACACACACACACACACACACACACACACACACACACACACACACACACACACACACACACACACACACACACACACACACACACACACACACACACACACACACACACACACACACACACACACACACACACACACACACACACACACACACACACACACACACACACACACACACACACACACACACACACACACACACACACACACACAGGCAGGCAGAGTGCCCAATATATTCAGGGGCCATCAAAGTTGGCCAGTTTTGTTATTTTTCTTTTGCATTGTCTTGCCTTGTAAAAGGGGCCATCTTTCAGCGCCGGGCCCTCACCAAACTGCCGACCCTGGCAAACTGCGAGAGTCATTACTCCAATTCTGTTTGTTTGTTTTGCTTCTTTCTCTACACAGATTGTGAGGCCGGCTTTCACTGAGGGAGGATCCGAACATACAGATCTCCTCCTGACAGGATCAGAGATTATAGTTCACATTTGAACTGACATCACACTTTATTCTTCAAACAGCAAAGAGCAGTTTTAATCACAACTTCATTATCCTCTCACTCACTTGTGATTATTAGAGATACAACTAAACACATTCATGGTTATGTATTTGGTGTGTTATGTTTCTTATTTATTATCCTTCTATTATTCATTGCAGATGCTCATAACATCTTCTAATATATTATGTTTATTCTCTTTTTGTATTGTGCTTTATTTTAAGTACAATTTGTTCATTTTTGAGTTTTCATACAGAGGGAGATTATTAAGCTTAAAATACAATACAGTTTTGTTAAACATAAGATTTTGTGACTGCATTAAATGTATTAGTGTTTCGGTAATGTCCAATACTTTTGTACACTTAGCCTTATTTTAATGAAGTAGTGGTTGTAACTAAAAATAAATCACATTTACTCAAGTACTGTGCCACGATTTTGCTTTCTAATCGGGTTTCTCACATTGACTGACTTTTAAACACAAAATACTAGAAAACAACCGATTAAGTCATGTTCATAAAATGTGGCATTTATTTTGAAATTTTTAAAGATGTATGTAAACATACCTAAAATGTATATGGTCAAAGAAATGGCAACAAATACACATTATAATTGTCTTTGTGTTTCACAGTAAAGGTTATTTCAGGTCATGATTCACATGTTACAATAAAATCTGAACTGCAACCAAACGCAATTAATTGATTATTGGTTAATGTGAAGGTTTGAAGATTGTTTTCTTCATTTATTATTATTTGTATATATTTTTTTTAACTTTAATCCCCTTTTTTTTTTAAACTCATAAGCCATAACCAAAACCTTTTATTACCATGTTAACTGTTTTTTTAAATACAGTATGAGTGTGTAATTAAGCATAATTCTTCAGTTTTAATCAAACCAATACGTCCCAAAGCTAAATTAGTTTACTTAAAGATTATTTTAAAAAATCAACAAATATTTCAGCTGTGTTTCCTTAAAATGGACAAATAAATAATAGATGCTTAATGTTGATTATGCAGCTTTAAGATACATGATATACTGCAAAAGTGTGTTGTTTTGTTAGAAACACATCCACCAAACACCGCCCTGTGACCCTGTGATGACTTGCCCCCCCCCCCCCCCCCTCAGTCTCCAGCAGCATGCCATCTCATGCGTTGCCACATTTCAGTTTTGGGCCGATGCATAACCCAGATGAATATAAGTGTTCGCTGAGGAAAAGTCATGTTCTGATGTAATTATCATCTATTGCTTCCTGTAATCGTATCAGATCTCTTTGAACAATAATCTCATGGTGAACGTCTGGATGGAAACCCTCCTCCCTGTTTATTGTTCTCCACTCCGGTAAAACACAATCGAATTGAGGACTCTGCTATTAGATTTTTTGCTCTGTAGAATAAACTGAAATCCTATTTTTGTAGGAAATTATCAATACATCTTGGAGAGCAAGTAAGAAGACACAAAAGTAGACCCTGGGTAGAGACAGCGAGGAGGAGGAGGAGGAGGAGGAGGAGGAGGAAATAGATGAAAAATGAGGAAGAGTTGATGGAAAGACTTTCACCAACTGGAAGCAGGATTTATTGACAAACCGGGGTCAGATACTACGGTTTGTAAATCGCATCAAAATACTGCTCCTGCAGGGAAGATACTTTATTGTGCACCTGATAAATCTAGTAAGTAAACTAAGGCAGTGTGCAGTATGTATAAATACCGTTTCACTGCTGAAAACAATGCAATCATGTTATATTTTTGGAGCCTAGGAGAAGCAAAGTTTAGATAAGCAAATCTCAGAAAGTAAAAAAAACATGGGAACATCTTTTTTCCCATAACTTCCCACATCGACTTTCATGTAAACAAAAGAACAACAAAAACAAAACAATATTGCAATCAGCAGCAGGTGCAACTAATGTTTAGAATAATTTGCAATTCAACTTAATAGGAGAGACAAGCAGGTGGGGTTTTCCCTTCCTGTCGTGTGTTATATAGGTTTTAGTGCATGTAAATGGTGTGCAAAGGGTACAATCCCAAAGTTCCCCAGAGACGCCTCCATTGGACTCCTTTGTTTACTCCTGTTTCATAGTTACATCACTATGTAACACTTGCGCTTCTGTTGGCTAGCGCTCCAACACATTGTACGTGATAGGCTAAGGGGCGGGACTTCTAAAAGAGGTTGACCAATCACAACATAGCCGGCCAGCTAACCTATCAGAGCAGACTGGGCTCTGGTTTCAGACAGAGGGTGAAAAGAGGTGCTGCAGCACAGGCAGTATGAGAACAATAAAGAGCTTTTTGAACATTAAAGTATGATATACTGATATACACCTGAACATCAGCAGGAGAGGACTCTTTAAAGTAGAGAAACTACATACTGATATGCACCTGAACATCAGCAGGAGAGGACTCTTTAAAGTAGATACACTACATACTGATATACACCTGAACGTCAGCAGGAGAGGACTCTTTAAAGTAGAGACACTACACACTGATATACACCTAAACATCAGCAGGAGAGGACTCTTTAAAGTAGAGACACTACCTACTGATATACACCTGAACATCAGCAGGAGAGGACTCTTTATAGTAGAGACACTACATACTGATATACACCTGAACATCAGCAGGAGAGGACTCTTTAAAGTAGAGACACTACACACTGATATACACCTGAACATCAGCAGGAGAGGACTCTTTAAAGTAGAGACACTACACACTGATATACACCTGAACATCAGCAGGAGAGGACTCTTTAAAGTAGAGACACTACATACTGATATACACCTGAACATCAGCAGGAGAGGACTCTTTAAAGTAGAGACACTACACACTGATATACACCTGAAAATCAGCAGGAGAGGACTCTTTAAAGTAGGGACACTACATACTGATATACACCTGAACATCAGCAGGAGAGGACTCTTTAAAGTAGAGACACTACATACTGACATACACCTGAACATCAGCAGGAGAGGACTCTTTAAAGTAGAGACACTACATACTGATATACACCTGAACATCAGCAGGAGAGGACTCTTTAAAGTAGAGACACTACATACTGATATACACCTGAACATCAGCAGTGGCTAAAAATAGTGTTTTCTGACAACTTTGCATGACAAAACACCTTAAGGATGAATTATTGCTATTGTATAATACATTATTCTGGTAACATCAAAATAACTGGAATAATACTTCCAGACTTTGAAGCGATGCAGCAGGTCTGCAGAGTTTTGGAACTGGCCTGCAAAATATTGATGACACAGAGTTTGAGGCAAAGCAATAGCTTTAATTCAATCAGTAAAGTCATACAGTAAACATGGCCAGCGACAGAAATCCATCCTGAAATGTGATTTAAAAAAAAGCAGAAGTGCAGCCAGGGATTTACGATTGGACAATAATAATTTAAATGTACATACAATATACACAATTACCTGAGGCTGCATGAGGCGCTCTGCTTTTACTTTGTTTTTAATCATATTTGACAGGCGGATCTATTGCTCAAAACATTCTGTTCTTGTGTAAAAACAGATGGACATTGCTTATGAAAGAGAAATCAGCTTCATAGTTAGAAGAAGTAAGTTAGTTGGTTATTCTATACATTTAAATATATGAGATTGAACTAAGCTCAGACATCGATGCAGTGTATTTTGGCCGAGATTTCATACCTTGCATTGAATTCAGACAAATAGTTTTTTAGTCTTCCTAAAAGTAGTTTAATAAATAAATGTATGTTGATTACAAATGCGAGAAAAGAAAATCCCTGACAATTTGTCAGACCCCTACTGAACATCGATCGTCAGTCATGGTGAGCCTCTCAAGTTCTCCCTTTCCAAAGAGTTTGGGGGTTGTGTGTGTGGTTTTTTTTGTAAACCTTTCTTAAATATTAAGAATCAATTGGTAAAAAGAGTAATTGGTTTGATATTGTGTAGTTTGATCTCAGTGTAAGACAATGTGAAAAGTCACTCTCCATCCATTACTTTTAATTTAACATGGCATGAACGGGACATTAGACGGCCATTTTTAAACCTGTGCTAGCTTCAAAACCTTTATTCCGCCTCAAGCAAGTCAATGGGAATGCCTAAAAAAAAAAAAAATAATAACACCCCCAGCCCCCAAAATCTGCACCGCCAACCCTGAATACATGAGTGTGAATACAAAGCAGCAAAATTATGAAGTATCATGGTGTGTGGGGGGGGGGGGGAGAAAGGGGACATGCCATTCATATTCTCATTCACATCTCCAGAATCTAGAGGAGCTTCACACGGTTGAACTTATCGTGTTTGTTATCGTTGTATTAGCTTGGATGTAGAAGGACAAAGTTCAATGAAGGGAACATGGAAACATACTTGCCAACCTTGAGACCTCAGAAATCGGGAGCATTTCCAAAACCACCGCTGGGGGGGGGGGGAGCTAGTGGATCGCCGGAGCTGTATTAGATTAACATTAACATGCTTATTGTAGTTGTAAGTGCACTGCCTTGCGGCCCGCAGCACCATCCTTGATGGAGCATATGTGTGGGCTGGACCTGTATTTTACAGGAAAGGAGTGAGCAGAGGGTCGGGTCGTCGATTCTTGTTCTGTTAGCTGTGACTTTATATTCCTCACCCTCTCAGACTTTCAGTTGCGCGCGCTGCAAAAGAGACGCGCTACCATGGAAACGGGGGAAATGCGGGAGAAATATGACCCCGGGAGGAAACCGGGGGGGGGGGAAGTGAAATCGGGAGTCTCCCGCGAAAATCGGGAGGGTTGGCAAGTATGCATGGAAACCAAAAATGTGGCGCTAGCTAAATGCTAACCCTTGATTTGCGAAGATCTCACGAAATGTTAGGGCTAAAATTGTTAAAATTAGTCGATTAGAATCTACTTCAGAAGTTTTTTAACAAATATAGGGGCTAGCATGCGCCATAGTTGTTACATAAAGCGCTTAAACCAAAATCAAGAGACTGGATAAAATAGTCTGTTTATCTATTAGCTGCTAATGTTAGCATCTCTTGCTAGCTTGGTGATTAGATGACCTTTGCCCAAATGATTAAACAAAAATGTAAATACGCACAAAACTGATGATTGGAAACACACATATGAAAAAACATACAAACACATTTAAAGGTGTGCTGGGAAGTTTGGTATCTTACCTCCATCTGTTCCTTTCCAATTCAGGAAATCTGGTTCCTGTTTGGGCCTGTAGGCAAAGATGAAGATGAGGCTGATAATGAAGATGAGGCTGATGATGAAGATGAGGATGGGTGATGAAGAAGATGGGTGATGATGAGGATGGGTGATGATGAAGATGGGTGAGGATGATCAGGATGAGGCTGATGATGATGACGGAGATGAGGCTGAAGATGAGGATGAATATAGGTGATGATGACGAGGCTGATGATGAAGCTGATGATGAGGATGAAGATGGGTGATGATGAGGATGCTCAGGCATGTGCTGAAGGTCGGCCTCCTCTCTCCTCCGCAGCCTCCATCCATCTAGCAGCTCTCCTGAGTCACTTTTCATAATTATTGAATTACATTCCTGGAAACCCATTAAGCAGAACATTCTCTTCTTAACCACCTGCTCTCACCCCCTCCCCCGCCCCATTTTACACCATCAATCTTTCAGCGTTACCGGAGCCCCTAAAAGCTTTCTGACTGCTCTATAATGGGGGACAGCGCGGGGTCAGGGGCTGCAGGACTGTGTGCTCAGCATGGGGGGGGGGGGGGCGGGGGGGGGGGGCAGCGGGGGTCAATCTGTGCAGCCGGGCTGCAAGGGGTCACTGACTGGACCTTTGGCTGCGAACAAGGGGGGAAAAAAACATGTTTGTATGTGTAATTATGTGACTGTCTCTGTGTGTGTGTATATCGCGTGTGTGTGTGGTGTGTGTGTGTGTGTGTGTGTGTGTGTGTGTGTGTGTGTGTGTGTGTGTGTGTGTGGGACCTGTTCAGGTGAGACTGTCAGATATTATACATTTGTCGTTTTCAATATGTTTCATTTTAGTAATGGATTCACTGTTGTAGCCGTTTTTCCTGAGCTTGCTTCAATAGCTCAATTAGTAATGTCCTACATTTCCCAGAATGCCCTTGGACATCCTCCAAAGCAGCAAATTAGCTTGCTGCGTTCAGTGGTGGGGGTTGACAGGAGATGACACAGAGGTTTAGTTAGTGGTTTGAGAAGTATCTATGGATATTTTCATATGTATATAGTGAATAAAAGGACATTCTTTCTTCATAATTGCAGTGTTACCACATTCTCAGTACGTTCTGTAAGAGCTTCAAGAGTATAAGATATTGTAGAATAACATTTCACACTATTGGCCCAATAGCAATCTGCATTATGGTCTTCATGACTAGACTTTTATCAGTGCAATGTATTAATGTTGACATTTTAGTTTTAGACTGTACAAAGTTCATTTTAAATATAGTTGTATATTTTTGTATTTGATAGAAACGTAGCAAAAAATATCAAAGTCACGAGCGCGTATTTGGTGCTAACAAGTAGGGACTTCTTACAATACTTCTAGCATTTAGTGTACAGAAATCATTCTTTTTCTGTTATTGACAACATAATGTAAACAAACTGTTATTTAAAGGGGGTTAACATTTGGAAAATATATGAATTTTGAGTGCTGGAGATGTGTATTTTAGTGAAAGTGTAACATTAATATATGTTTTTCATGTTTGTTTTTTATGCAGACAGTGTTTTCCTCTAAGGATATATTACATAGTTTTTAAATTGGTATAAGGATTCAATTATATTTAATACAAACATAGAGCAAATCATTTTAGTTTGGTGTATGGTCAGAATTCGCCTTGTTGAAATGCTGAATGTTTCGGACACTCATCACATGAACATCACTGACATTTTAACATGCGCATAAAGCATTTTGGTATTGTGACGTGTGCTCTTTTCCCTGTGCAGGATATTCCTCTAACGTCAATGCTAAGTGAATAGCACGGTTAGCTTTGTCTTTACCCTGCTGCCTTATTGACTCGCCTGTCAATACCACTGCAGGGGAGATCCATAAAGCCTGCAAATGTTATCACAACATCCGCTCTGTGTGTGTGTGTGTGTGTGTGTGTGTGTGTGTGTGTGTGTATGTGTGTGTCCTAGCATTACCATCCTTGTGGGGACCTACATCTGTTTACGCTCCAGGAAATGCATGTAAGTCAATGTAATGCCCCCTGAAGTGATGTATACATGGTGTGTGTGTGTGTGTGTGTGTGTGTGTGTGTGTGTGTGTGTGTGTGTGTTCACTCATGCATGCAAGGCTTTCTTACGCAATATTTTACTGGAATGAACATTGGGCACATGAATATATCATTTACCTGCAGGTTAAGGGTCTTTATGATAAAATAAATATATTTCTTGTGTCTTATAAGGACCGGTGCCTTCAGAAAACAAAAGAATGGAAAGGATCAACAAAAGGACATTTCAAAAATGTGTTATGGCTTACATTTAGTTTCATGTTTCAAGGCTTTTATGGTCATGTGTGCATAGCTACAGTGTAGTTATGACAATGAAAATCTATAGAATATAATAGAAAAATACTTTAGTTTAGGAATAAAGTTTTGATATTTCAATTTTGGACACTTGTGCCAGGAGGATATTTTGGCCTTAATGAGTAGCTTTTAAGGCGAACCAATGCTATTTCAAGGTAAAAACTGTGACATTGGACAATTCTGCAATAATCACAGTTCATTCATGTCGATGTTAACTTATTCTTGTTTTCCTGTTTTAGACATCAACATCTATACATGGTTACTCTGGCATTGTTCGGGTTATGGAAGGATTTTGATAAATAAAGGAAAGTAAGCTATATGGTTAGGATTTAGCAACAACAACACCTATTTAAGGTGGTTAATAATATGGGCTGTGAAAGGAAAGCACGCCCTTCTGCACAGCATTATGGTCCATAAACGATTACTTCCCACACTGAGCATTGGCTTTATGCAGAATAATGCAATAAAGGACTTTAGAAAACAATTTACACCTCCAGCAGAAACTCTGTTAAGGTCTTTACCAACTGCTAAGAAAATATATTTGACTGCTAAATGTCCTCTATGTTGACAAGCGAGCCAATATCTTTGTACAACATGTGATGAGGGCAGGTTGGGGTTATGCTTCTGGGTACGAGGTTGTTAAGAGCCCTGACACTGAACTGTACAGTAAACGTGCCTTAAAACCAAAAACATTAGCTAAAGGAGGCTTAAAGGCGCCAAAGAGATGAACAGACTTTACTTAGTTTTAATTTTAAAATAGAGCTTTAAATTAGGGCTCAGTTTTTGATAAGATTTGTGTTTATATCAAAATGAATGGAGGCCCTCACAAGAATAGTAAATGTGTGTGTGTGTGTGTGTGTGTGTGTGTGTGTGTGTGTGTCAGTGTGTGTTTACAAGTACAAAGCATCAGTGCTTATGCATCACCTCACAGCAGCATGCCACTCATTACCTAATGCTCAGATGCCAACACGTATTATTCATCTCTGACAGCTCACCTGCTTTGCATAAAACAAACACAAACACACATGCCACACACACACATGCCACACACACACACACACACACACACACACACACACACACACACACACACACACACACACACACACACACACACACACACACACACACACACACACACACACACACACACACACACACCTAAGACCACATGTAGGCCGTACAACAAGCTATCATGCATACATCCTGGTCAGCTGCATGAATCCCACACACAAAAGCTGAATGCAAAAGTGACCTTGCACATCATACTTTAGCATATGCTCTAAACACACACACACACACACGCACACACGGGCATGCACATGCGCACACACACACACACCATATGAGTAATGAACAACCTTAATAACACCTCCAACTTTTCCTCTTCTTCTCTCTGATGGCTGTTTAAATTCACATCCCCCTTTAACGTAGCTCTAATTTGATTACCGCCGGGCTAATGGCTCTCCTTCTGCTCCTCCCAGACGCTCTGCCCAGACCTTGGAACACACACACACACACACACACACACACACACACACACACACACACACACACACACACACACACACACACACACACACACACACACACACACACACACACACACACACACACACACACACACACACACACACACACACACACACACACACACACACACACACACACACACACACACACACACACACACACACACTGCAGAAGAGCTACATCTGCAAAGTATGGCCGAGGGGAAAAGAGCTGAGAGGAAGTTGGTGTATGGTGTTTATATACATATGGGTGAGTGTTTTTTGGGAGTGGGGGTGAGGAGGGGGGTGTATCAGCAGCCAACTTCACTCCTGAACCCTCCCCACACTCTCCCCTTTCTCTTCCCTGCAGTACCTCCCCCTCCCCTTGAGTAAATCTATAGGGAGGGAAGGCAGAGACAGGTGCATTTCTCCACAAATTGAGTTAGCCAAGACATGCCACATCCAATTGGACTAAATTGATGTGAGAGTTTGTGATGTCTGCCGTGGGTATTACAGCAAAGGTCAGTGTGCCGAGACAATGACATCAATCTGGTCCACGTGGCCGAGCGGACTGCCCCCCCCCCCCCACAGCCCTCTGATTCAGATGCAAACCTGCAAACACAGCGTGGGGAAGGAGAGGGCGGACGAACGCTGGGTGCAAACTGGTGGGCATTTTGTGATTGCTTTTGAATAGAAGCTAAACAAGATCGTTGCCTCAGGCTGCTACGTGCTAATAAACACTGCAGATACCATTTAGATACGAACATGATGGAGATGATTGCCATATCAGTTTATTGTTTTGGTTTTGAAGCATCCAAGGTTTGTTGTTATGCAGACAATACCTCAAATATTCAGTTTGGGCTGTTGACATACCTTCATCATTTATGAAACCACTTGACAGAATATGTATATCTAGGTTCTCTGTGATGTTTCCAACTACATATATACAGTTCTATGTTGTTATATATAATTTGTAAATATGGTTGATGCCCAAGTAGTGAGTTGGTCACTTTGAGTAAGGATGCATTTTCTATAGATATATAGAAATATATTAAAGGTCTCAGATATATACACCACATGTCTCTGATTGGCTCCAAACACCAAACAGATCATTGCAGCATCCCATAATCCCCTCTGTTTCAGCCCTGTTTCAAAAGTGCTGATTCTCTGTCTGTTACTTCTGAGAGAGATTTGGTTACAAAGAACACAATGGTGCTCTAGGAGGAGATTCAGTTGATAAGGGGGGGGGGGGGGGGGTTACCTTGGTTGGTGACTGGCTAATGGTTACTCAAGCCAAAACATCGTTATGACATCATAAAGTGGCCAAAATCTGATCAGCTCATTTTCAGACAGGTTTTTATATAAATAGATCAGGACAAAAAGAGAGAATCTTTTTTCCTGAAACTTTCAGAGTCTCTTTACGCAGAGGGGATACATGTTGATGTAGAAGAGGAATGAACAAGTGAATTTTGCACAATAGGTGATCTTTAAGATAAACTGTTAGTACATTGGAGAAAAAATTTATTTAAAAAATATTGTTAGACAGAATAAATAAGACCCGGGAATGAGTTAGCATGTTTGCCCTTCCGGTTCCCTCGTCTCAAAGTCAATGGTCTGTGGTTTACACAAGCTGAAGACATTTTCAAATTCTGTTCTGCGACATCAAATATGTCTGTAAATTCCCCACTTGTGAATGTACAAAGCTTCTATTTGTTTTAAAGGGGCCCTATTCATTTTCAGATTCAAATTTGTATTTATTGCTGTGACATGTCTCCATGCTTTAATGTTCAAAAAGCTCTTTATTTTTCTCATCCTGCCTGTGCAGCACCTCCGTCTGAAACCAGAGCCCAGTCTGCTCTGATTGGTTAGCTGGCCTGCTCTGTTGAGAGATGTCCCGCCCCTTAGGTTATCATGTAGAATGTGTTTGAGCGCTAGCCAATTGAGCCGCAAGTGTTACATAGAGCTGTCCAGTGGTTGGCAAGTTACTTCCAAAATGTAATCCAGTACATAGTCTTTTTTAAGTAATAAGTTACATTACAATATTACTGTCTCTGAAATGCAATGAGTTACACTACTTTTATATGACTTTTGAGTTACTTTACCAAAATAACCTCAAAAGAATAGCTAGGTATTTTAAATGCTAAAATGTAGTTTAGTGCAGCTCATTATACATCCAGTGAAGGGCAATGTGGCATAGCATAACAACTGTGTAGGCCATTAAGGCTACTAACAAGTTGTATTACACGACTTAGTTGAATACTCCATTCTGATAAATTGTCTAATATATAATATTATATATATATAAATATATTGATAAACATAAATTGTAAATTCTTAACATGTGACACGTTGTTAATACAGCAGTACAGACCACTGCCAAGGACTATAATGAGGTTAAAAGACGGAGCGCTGGACGTCAGATAAATCACCAGAAGAAGGCAGACAGGAAGTAAACAATAACAGGACACGGAATGGGCTCTGTATTTTGTTCAGTATATGGCCGTGTAATAAGCGGGATAATGTGCAGCGAGGCGGTCATTATGGGGAAAAGAACCCCCTGAGCCTGAAGGGTAAACACCAGGCTTGCTAATCTATCTCTGGTGTCGGAATGTCTCGCGATGTTAGCGAATTCTTAAAAAACAAAACACCATTTCATTTTGGGTTAAAATGTGTTGTAATTGCGTTACTGAGAATTGTAACGGGTAGTATATTATCCAAATTTCATTTAGTAATGCATTACATTACTTCGTTACAGCAAAAAGTAATACATCACTATGACTCTGTTACTTTTGTAACGCGTTACACCCAACACTGGTGCCATCTTACAAAAATAAAAAAGGATTCAAATGGAGGCATTTCAGTTTGGGGGGGGGGGGGGGGGGGGAAGCTTCCCTGGAGGGAACACAGGGATTTTAGCCTTTGCAGATCATTTACATGCACACACTACAGGAAAACCCTCCAAAAGCATAATAGGGCCTCTTTAAAACAGTGAGTACATGAGACCACTAAACGTCATCACGCCAAACCATTAGCCACCTTTAGCTTAGCGGTGGTGACGTGAAGTCATGTAACCCTGATAGTTTGTTATTAGATTACCTATTTACTGCTAGACATTGCACTTACGCTTCAAAACTCATAAAAGCGGGGTTAATATGTGGAGATTATCCGGCTGAAAATAAAAGTGTGTTGGCCACAGTTCATATTTTCTGCAATAGTCCGAAATCAAATCAAAAATACCTATTATTTTTTTGCCGAGGAAACCTTTGCCATGCTAACTTCTGTGTCTGCTTACAACAATACGTCATCACTGCACCACTGTATTTGCTTAACCTCCAATTACTACTAATATTATTATTCTTGTGTTATATCGTGTCACAGTTGATCAACTCTGAGGTTTTATGTATAAAGAGGCCCATTCTATGAACACTTATTGCCTATCAATTTCACATCCAACACGTGAGTGCTGGTGGTTTCGGGCCACTTTGCCTTTACTCTCAGGAAATCCAGTAGAAACTTCATCATGCTGTCACCTCTGGCCGGCCTGCAGACCCAGATCTCAGGCTTTCATCCCACCTCCATTCAGAAAGCCATTTTCTGTGATCACATTAGCTTTATTGCTCCTCTCACGGTTCCCTCCGTCTCCATCAGCCCAGGGCTATTGGTTTTCATTCTGTGGCTTCAATCTGGACCTGAACCAGGCTCAGCGAGACCCGCGGACACTGACGTTAATTCTTAGAAAATCTATGAACATCCCAAACTTCACAAGCTCAATCGCTCAACGGGACAATCGACAGAGTTTAAAAGCTAAATATACATTAAGTTATTGGTAAATTAATGTAGCTTTTGTAAAATTCCTCTAAGCAATCAGTCACTCATTCATTTTTTCGCTTAAGTGCTAAGTCTAGAAGTAAACAGTGGTGGAGAAAGTATTCAGGTCCTTTTCTTAACCAAAAGTACTAATACTATAAACAATGAAAATCCCCCAATTATAGTAAAAGTCCTGCGTTAAAGATGGTAGCTATGTTGAAAACCATGTAGGCCCTACCTAAAGGATTGACATTTTAAGTACATATTGCAAAAAACAAAGTAAATTGTTAAAGAATAAATTCAAATAATCAAAAGTAAAATAAGCAAATCTCCACGCTTGAGAAGTCAAACAATGTTTTAACATTAAAAATACCATCAAAACTATTTCCGATAAGTTTTCTGACATCAATGTTTCAGGAGTACTTAAACATCTTGGCCAGTTTAATCTACACCAAAACAGCATATTCGACTAGTTCCTCTATGTTTTGAGTGTAAAAATAAAACTTTGTAAAGTAATAAAATACAAAACAATTCTGAAAATGTGTACTTAATTACCACACTTGAGTAAATATACTGTAACAACAGTCCACCGCCGTCATAAACATTGATTTTCATCAATTAAATGAGCTGAAAAGGACTCATTTCACAGAGAAGTAGTGAAGCAGATTACAGAAAAGTCATCTGTTCTCTTTCACAAGCTTTCCTGGAACCTCGGCTCCAGGAGAGGTTCAATTCATCCGCAGTCACAGGAATCCCAGACCAGATTTGTCTGAGAAGCAATTTACTGTCATTTGCTGGAGAGTGCCGGCCTGATGCATAAACATCGTTCCTAATACGCCAATTCATCATCAGGCAGCCGGGGGATTCTGGGTGTGTTCTGATCAAATTTGCACCCGGCGATGATGAGGGGCATGTTGGTTTTGCTACAGAAAAGTGCAGATCCAGCTATTTGTCACGTCAAGCTTCAACAGGGGAGGCAGAGGAGGGAAGAAACACGGCATAGAAACAGAAGACATAGAGCTGCAGAAAACCAAGATGACTATTTGAACCATTATAGCCGGGGTTGCATTTAACTATGCGTGTATTGTTAGACAGACCTTAATGGACCCCATAACAATAAATCCTTCAGAATCTTCATCTCGTGTCACCTTAAGGATGGCATGTGTGGTTTTGAGTAAAATGCATCACCAACAATTGGATGGATTCTATTGAAAATGTGGTAAAGACATTTGTTTTTGTCACAAAATGAATCGTAATGGCTGACTTTTCAGTGAACGCCATCATCAGGTTGTGTTGATGGCCTACGGATGATTAGCACATGTTAGCTAACATGCTAAACTGAGATGAGTGTTAGACATGCTAAGCATCAGACTGTGAGCATTGTCATTGTGAGCAAATGTTGTTAGCATTTATCTCAAAGCACAGCACCACTGGTGGAGATGCACTTAGCGCATTACATGAATTCTGACAAGATGAATTCTCCTGCGACCTTGCATGAAACCAGCTGTTGTGAAAGGTAAAGCAAATCCAAATCAAAAAAACAAAACCAACAATAGTTTATTGTCTCAATACTTGAGTTTATCTCTGGCTCTGAGAATATTATTTGTAAGAAAGGGACAAAAGTGGACATCTATGGCAGAGAGGAATTGGATTTAGATTACAGCTACAGCAATAAGTATACTTATCGATAATTTGACCAACATAAAATATTGTTTATATTCTTTCATGCAAAACTGACAGACAATGTTGATTTCAGCATCTCAAATATGGATGTTTCTTGCTTTTCTCTGTTTCATATTTATATTAAACTGAACATTCGGTGGTTCTTGACATCACCAAACTTTGAGAAGCTGGACGTGTTTCACTATTGACTATTGACTATTTCGGAGATTTTGTAGACCAAAGAATCAATAGATGAATCTAGAAAATATTCTGCAGAACATTTCTTCACAATGCATAAGATTGCCCTTGCAAACACAGAAGTACTTGTGCTCATCCTGGTCTGTTTTGGTTTATGCAGGGGATTTGTTGACAATATAAAAACATCACAGACTGTAATAACGTTATCTTTTCTTCATGTCCTCTAACGAGCAACATATCTGTTCTCTAAGCTGTGTGTGCTGCAGCCCACTAACACTTTCCTCTGACAGCATTATAAAACATTCTGACTCACATTTTGTGTACCAGCCCATCCACTACACCACATGTATTGATTTCTGGAGAAATAGCGAATCTATGTGGTGCAGCTCTGTGGGGCGGCGCCATCCTTCAGAGCCTTCTGGGAACAGGAAGTGAATCAGAGCTGCAGTGGACAGACGACTGCGATGGCTCCCATCTGGCTGTTCTTTACGGATCGCATCCAATCAAATTAGCTTTGATTGATCAACAGGCGCTGCCATTGGACGGTGGTCATGGCAATATAAATCACTCGCTGCCATCAATATGGATGGCTTTCCTGAAGAAGAGCAAAAATGACAAAGTGTACACGAAATTCAAGGAAGTCGACTTCCTCTCGGCCAATACATAGTTTACTGATTTAAATGTTCTGTTAGTGCGAGGGAGATGATGATGTTTGTGTGCAAAGATGGATGCGGTTCGCTTTGATAAATAAACAGGGAATTTAAAAATAGGTGGTATCAAATCTGCCACCTGCTCTTATGAAATTATTATTGGCAACTCTTGAGTACTTAGAGGAATATTTCACTTGCAAATGACCCAAATTACCTAAAATGTTTGAACAAACTTTGTTTTATTTACACAGCTCCAAGGTGATTGGAGAACACTGAGAGTGTGAGGTGTTTTAAATAGTACCATTTCAGTGAGAATAGTGGATAAATGGGACTTGGTGAGAGTGGTTGAAAGGGTGTTTCAATATAATTTTG